>NC_089490.1:272647981-272997981 GCF_036850765.1 Saccopteryx bilineata | reverse complement strand
CATCAAACCATTCCCACACGCACACACAAGGAGGAAGTCAGTTATTATGCACACAGGCGTCTGAATACATTAGGGGGGATGGGCGAACATGAAAGAGATATGTGATGTCCCGAGTGTGAGGTGCAGAGAGAGAAAGATGTACAGGCAGGGCTGAGTTTTCACAAATTTAGGCGATAATAAATAGGCATGATTGCATCACTTAGTCCTGGCACATTCATAATACAGGCATTTAGAAAGTCAACTACCAACAGCTACTTTTGATTTTGAGGAGAAATTATTTTTCAAAAATGGGGAATGATGTGTGCTTAGTGATCTGTTGTAGGAGGGTGGTCTTAGGTCAGCGATTGCACCAGAAAGCAGCAGCATCTGTGCCCTCCTGCCTCTGCTTCTTTTCCCTGCATCCCAACTTCAAAACAGAGGCAACCTCACTTTCTCTGGTCACATGATCAAGTGGTCACATGGGTGTCATGTGGCATCTTTCCTATCTGTGCAGGTAGGTGCAACCTTTGGTCATTTCAACCACACTGAGTGTGTTGCTCTCTGCTCACTTACCTCCCTTCCATCCTTCCTTCCTGTCTTTCCCTCTGGTGGTCTCTCTACTGGTCGCTCAAGAAGCATTTGTTGACTCCTCTCCTCTACCTTTCCCATGCTGTTTGCCATCACGTGCATGCTGCAGGATCCTGCCTCCAGGACTGTGTACCAGCTCTTCCCTCTGAGCCAAGTGCTCTTTCATCATATTTTCCCCAATTAACACCCACCCCTGAGTTTCCTCTGATATCCGGGAACTTCACAGACTCCTCAGTCCTTGTCATGTTGAGGTTACCACACCTGCTCAGTGTGCCTATCTATTATTATTTACTTCTCTACAGTTGTATGATGAATATTAATTGGAGCACACCAACCACACTGCCACCCTGTTGAAGGCATGGGTCACAGTCCCCATCACGCTCATCACCGAGGTTTGCTATGGAAGGGATGAACTGATGACAGACTGGGAGCTTTTGAGCATGCAGTGTATTATTGCACACATTCAAGTAATAGATCTATTTTTTTCCTCTCTAAAGAATAAACTCTGCACATTTAAAATCCTGATATGACAATCACCACTGTACAAGAGTTATCTCATTGTCTGCTTTCTCAGTGCAGCATTACAATGGGTGATGCTTGGCAGGTGTGTGTGGATTCACATATACAATTCAACTCTAAGGGCAGTCTTATGAAATATTCTAGCTTGCTTTATTATTTATAATAAGAACACTTTAAATATCCATACAATATTTAGATGTATAGACACCAGTACAAGGCATATGAATATAAATATTAGTTGGGAATATTTAAATATTATTACTACACAGGATCTTATTCTGTAGTTATTGTCTTGCATTTTTTTTCTTTTCAATTTCACTTACTGTTCCCATGACAGAGACCCTAACGTACCCTTCTGGGAAGGGAATCTATTTGTTAGGAAGATATAATAACATCCTGTGCAAGGGAACCCACTATTGCCACAATTGGTAGGCCAGTTGGCCAGCAGAAGAACAGTAAGTGAGGGTCTGGAGAGTTCAGCTTTTTTATTTGTCATGTAGAGGTGCTAATACCAAACTTTCTGTGTGTAACCTGTGCCTGTGGACCTGACTTTTGTAATAACACCTGGATGTAGTAAGAGCTGAGCAAGTATAGCACAGTTCTTTGCAAAGAGTAAGAGGTCGTACAGATTCATTGGTTGACTACTTTAAAAGGTAAGATGGTGGTTCTTCATTCTATTGATAGTTGTCATCACCTTGCTTCTCGTGGAATTTTAGTTAATTCTTCCAGATCCACAGGACTATGGCCATTACTAATAGTCATGCTAATAGTGGTGGTGAGTGCCAGGCACTGTGCTCACTGTGTTAAGGACACTGTCCTTGATCTGAGCTGGGCTTGGACATAGATCAGCTGCTGTCTGGTTGTAATGACTCAGGAAAAATGCAGGTGAACAAGGCTCCAGGCTTACAAGCTACTGAGAGCCTGAGCTCATGGGCATGCTCTATGTCCTGCAGTTCATTTCTGTGTGAGAGGGACAATGTGATTCCCAGCTGTGACCAGGAGCAAAGTTACTCAGTTAGAGCAAGCTACTTAACCTCTCTGTCCCTCAGTTCCTTTGTCCTCAAAATCAACAATAACACTTACCATGCAAACTATGGGGAGGGTTAAGTAAACTCAAATTCAAAATAACATTTTACAAATATATTGTAAGTGCTAGATAAATATTAATTTTCTTCTAAGTAGTATTAATAATGTATTGGTTAATAATTAAATCTCCTAATGTTTGTCCAAAAAAGATCGATGTTAAAATGCACATAGAAGGAAACGTAAGATAGAGAGATAAATGGTCATCCACCTGGATTCATGCTCCGTCAGTCAGCAGTGAGGCTTCTGCTCAGACTGAAGGGGCGATGAAGACGGAAGCAGGCCAGCCGGGACACCACGCTGCACCGGGGGGAAGTCAGGCGTGCTGCACGATGTCATGATGTCTGCCCCAGGGAGAAAGCCAAGCTGAAGCCCAAGATCTGTTTTGTTCACTTTTTATAAATTAAGTAAAATCTTAGAAAGAATGCACAGTTTTTTAAAATATTATTTTTCTCCATGACCTGACATAAAACATTAAAATACCGCTGGACAGTCTACTTTGGCGTTGCTGTCCATACGCCACCCAGAAGTCTTCCGGGAACCTGGGATGGCCATGACAGTGCTGGGAGCCAGGGCGGACTATTCTGAGTAAACATGGAACATTTTCTGTTGTTAAGTTGGGTTCCCAAACCATTTGACAACCAAGAACAGAATGTAGGTTTTTGTCTTAGAATTTGGAGGATGTGGGTGCTCTGACAACAAAAATTAAAAGAGCAGTGTTTACGACGCAGCCTCCTGTGTGGTTAAGCAGCACACGCAACTGCAGTAACCCATTCAGTACACACACACACATGCTGCCCAAACAGGTGTTTAGAAATACTTCACTTGTTTAATATTGGCAATTAGACTATAACTGTCAATGACAATGGTGTGTTTTAAATTAATATGCCATATAACCAGCTTATACAGTATTTAAACAGGTTCCTATATAAGTACTTATTGGTTAAATTTCATGTTGTAATGCGCCCTTTCAATAAAATTTGACAATTCCTGCTGAAATGTGATGGCTGGATTTTTATAATTAATTATTTATTAAAACTGTTGCATGTTCAAATAATCAATAAGGAATCTTATGTTGTACAGTTTTTTTCTGTTCACTTTCAGAAGTTTGATAAATGCTGAGCAGCCAGACTATGAAGACTCAGAATATTGTCACTATGAAATAAAACATACAGTCTCTTTTTGTCCTAATAGTGCCAATATCTATTTTACAATTCATATCGAGATTTAAAGGAATGTTTTCAATCAATTCATGATGAACTTGTTGAATAAAGGAATACAAGAATAGGAAACAAATTGCCAAAGAAAATTGGATAGACTTTGGAACGGACTGTGCAAACATCTATTTGAATTTGTGGGATTAGAAAAAAACCACCGACCGAAGCATATGCTGAAGCCCTTCTGAGCCTTCGCCATGCTAGTTCCGAGAAAATGGGGCTCCATGTCTTTGAATCGAAGTCCCGCAGAGATGAATACCTGATCCAAAGACTTGTTTCCAGGAAGATGACATTAGCTACGCCTCGTGCACATTCCAAGTCACATGGATAAAAACACTGCTTAGTAGTTGTCCTGATGCCACATCTCAACCACCTACTTCACTTCTTTTATGACCATGGCGTCACTGATACACAGTGATTGGTATAATAAAAGAATCAAGGTTAGTTTAAATTTATTTAGATGTGAAAAAATATTTCACTCAACAACTTTTTTTTCCAATGTAGTGCAAATATATATACATAATACAAACACCCATAGAATATCCACATGTGGATTTTGTTTCTGGTGTCCAAAAGAGATGAACATCAGTGTATAACTTGCCTACAGCTTTCTGTAAAAAAGTAGGTATCATATTTTCTAATTAATGCTTACTTTCATCTTTAATGCTGAAGTAATATTATTATAGTTTTAGTTTATAGGAATCCATGGATTTTTTGAAGTAAACATTAAGGTTTTTTCCCCCCCAGAACTCATCGCTAGCATAGTCCTCATTTTAGTATTGTCACTAATATCTTCTTTCTATATATGCCTTGTAGGTAAAAATAGGTAGCTTAAGTACCTGTCTGGCATTTTATTTGTTTTCCCTTTGTAGTAAAGTAAAATAATTGCTATTTCAAACCTATATTGTCTGCCTCATGTGTAATCTCTCAAACTGTTGATTAGAAAATAACAAACAAAGTGTGGTTCACACGGTGTTTTTAGGTACATCAAGCACTAGCAGGTATTTCTGACACTGGAGGTGGACACCATGATGGCAAAACCATCTTTGCGGTGCAGTAGTAGATACCAGGAGATCTACTCCGAAAGGCAGGGTCAGTACGGCAGAGTCTGTCCTCTGGTGCCAACCTTTCAAAGCCTGTAAACAGCCCTTGCTTGGTGAGGCCCAGTGCTCCCCCTGGGAATGCTAGGGCCACTGATTCCTGCCATAAAACCGGCTTACAGAGTAGGGAGTCAGCTCTGCAGCCTGGTTTCACATTATGTTTAAGGTTAACAGACATGAGCAATGCATACTATTAAACTTGCCAAGTCCTAGAATCATAACTATGGGACATTCCTTGAGAACTGTTGGTTAAAGATTGTCTTTTAATTGTTATCTTGCTAAAAGAGACCAAAATGAATGAGACTGTCATAATTTCCCAGTCAATCCTATAATGTTCCATTTTTGTAATCACTGTAGAAAGGTTGTGGGTTGCTTTCTTGTCCAGTCCAGGACAAGTCTGTGTTCTCCTGTCCTCCAGCCTGAGTGCCCAGTACTCTCTGACACACCGCTTATTACCCCAGATCATCACACTGTTACCACCGTACTTGTGTCCACACTATGGGAACTTACCTATAGGGGCCCTGATCATCAGAATCACCAATGATTACACTTCTTTTGTCATCATTTTCTTCTTTGCTCTTGTCTGTGTTAATCTGAGGTTTTGATTCAAAGTTTGTTGCAGAGAGGGATTGCTGTCATATCTTACATTATAGGGATTATTTTCTGCAAATGGAGGGTTTGAGCATAGTTTTGTTCAATTCTCAAAGTCTGTGCCCTAGTCCAGCTCTCAGCCACGTAGGGTTCACAGGTTAAATTTTGTCTAATGTTTGTTTCTTAAAGGTCCTTTATATATATTTTAAAAATTGATTGAACAAAAGATATAAAAAATATTTCCATATGAAATTTTCAGAGCTTATAACTAAAGCTTTATTGGAATACAGCAATACTCTCATTTACATATTTTGTGTGACTGCTTGGTATATAGATGCAGAGATGAGTAGTGGCAACAGACATCACACAGCCTGAAAAACCTAAAACATTTACCAGATGGTTATTTAAAGAACAAGTTTCCCAATGTAAACATTTACAAAGTTGGGTGAAAAGGCCCATGTAGTCCAACAGGTCATGTAGATACAGCAGTGAGCTGGAGAGCCACCGACCCAGCTCAGTCCTCTCCAGCCAGTTGTCACCGAGTGGGAAGGTTGGCTTAGCATGGATGGATTGCCAAGTTTTCAGGGCAAGACAGGAAACGTAATTTTTGTGTGATTTAAAAAAATATATTAAACACTATGTAAGGGAAACCCAAGGTATCTGTGGGCCAATGTAGACAGGCCAGTTAACCTAACATGCACATCTTTGGGGTGTGGGAGGAAATGGGAGTGGCAGGAAAAACCCTGCAGATGTGGGGGAATGTGCAAGCTCCATAAATGCGGTGGTTCAGGCTGGGAAGCAAAATTGTTTTTTTCTCATCAAGATTATAATGAAGTGATATGGCCAAAACAACGTTATTTGAGGCCCTGCTATATTTATATAGTACACATTTCGTTAGCACTCAATAAAAAAGTTGATGAATAAATGAGTGTTAAATAAATATAAATGGATCTATAGGTACACATACATATAAATATCTCTCTTTATATTTCATATATTTATCAGTTCAATAGCTGTCATATATTTGTATGTTAGATAGATAGATGATAGATAGATAGATAGATAGATAGATAGATAGATAGATAGATAGAAGATAGATAGATGATAATTCAAGGTCCTCTGCTTTCATCTAGATGTTCAGAGAGATTTCTATTTAGTTTCCAGTCTCATAGGTAATTATGATAGACCTGCAAGATTCTACCCCTGTGCTAGGAATTGCTGATTGATCCAGTGAAATGATCATATTATAGGAATATATCAGAGAAAAAAAGTGCAACTCACCCCTAAGGACCTCCCCTTAACCCTGCCTCACTATGGGGACTGGACCCATCTGTAGTATTTATCAATTATGTTTGAAAGGGAGGGCCTAAGAGATGCCCTGGCTTCTACCTTGCATGCTTGGGAAGGTGTCGTGTTACTTACTAAAATAGGGACAATGGGGCAAGGCAGAAAAAAAACATTTGGAGAGAGATGCAAACTGAATTTTGTTGTGAAATGCTCAGTTTGAGTTATAACACAAGCATGGAAATCAAAATTTTTAGGAGAAAGATGTCTACAAGCATCCGATCAGCACCAAAGGGCTATGGGCAAAAGTGGATAGCTGAGGGCCGGTGGCTGAAGTGAGTGCCGAAGTCTGGGAGTGGGAGGGATGCCTGCAGTGCCTGGGGGAGAGGTAAAGGGCTCCGAGTGAACTCTGGAAGGATCTGCCTTTTAGGCAGAGTCAGGGAGAAGTTGCTGGCAAAAGTCATAAGGCAAAAACAGGGCAGAATAATGCCATAGCAACAAAAAGGCAGGGGCAAGTACCCGTTTAGCACATGCCCTGAAATGTGACTTCTGACAAAAGAGCAGTTTCTGGGGACTGGGAGGACAACAGTCAGATCTTTAGGAGAGAAAATGAATACAGATAAAAAGGATCTAGTCCCTCCCAGAAGTTTGGGTATGATGAAAAGGAGAAATATACTGCTCACAAAAATTAGGGGATATTTCAAAGTGATAAAATATCCCCTAATTTTTGTGAGCAGTATAGAATGCAGGGTCCCAAAAGGTGTGCAAATATGAGTGTGTGTGTAATGCATGTGATCACACAGATCTGCAAACTTGTTCAATGTTTAGTTGTTAAACAAGTCGGAAAGGGTGAGTCCCCACACATAAATTGTTTTCATGGTACCCATGTGCTCTCAGCCCCGACTGAGCAAAGGCAGGGCAGATCCACCAAGGACGTGGTGTCTGGAGACAGTGCCCCAGTTCTGAGGCTGTCAGCAATCATCCAGACATTTTACCTGGAAGACTTCAGAACCACCCTGGTCACAGATCTCCTATCAGTCATACTAGCTTGTTAGAATAAATGGTATTCAAGAATTTTTACTGTACCCTGACCTCATATTTTACTGTTGAAAATCAGTGTCCAGTTCTTATGCATGAACTGAACACAGAATATTTTTCAAGTTGACCACATTGCAGGGGATCCACGGCGATCCAGAGAGGCGACCCAGTGGAAGACAGAGTCCTCCCTTCCCATACTTCTGTCCCTTCCAGCTCTGATCCTGGGAGCAAGAGGGTTCTGGCCCTTCCCTGCCAGAGGAAAGCTTAGCTCAGAAGCCTTGTGATGTCCAGCCTGCCTTCTCGGTCTTTCTCACTCTGCCCTGGCAGGTTCAGGCAGCTCATCTTTTGTATTTTGCTTCAACAACTTCACTTAAATAGCACAAAACCTCTAGATAAAGTAAAGAAAGACTACATCTTGTTCTTGTTTACAGTGAGGCCTACCAGCATCCCAAGCACTAAGTTTATTTTTATTTCCATAGAACAGGATAGGAAACAGAGGCATGAGAAAACCCCACACATATCTGTGCGTGTGTGTACACATGGTGTGTGCGTGTGTGCAACCAATGTTAACTTTGGAAAGTTTTCAAAACTTTGTTTAGAGACGAGGACATATGAAGCAGATCTTTCTGTATTTACTGACAGGGTCCTTGTGTGTTTTAAGGAGGGCAGTCTCTCAAGCATGAGTTATATTATTTGACAATTGGTTCTGAGATTTCATCTTAATTTTTCTGAAGTAATTCAGATCATATCACCCTTAACATGAAATCAAAGTATCTAAAAACACCCAACATATCGGTGTTTTAAAGTTTTCAATCATTTCTGAGTATCTCAAGTTCCCCTATCCTCTAAGCAAGGGACATCATTATTTAAAGGAATCTCCACCTATGTACAAGGCTTAGATATTCTGTCATCGTGGTGCAAATCTGCTCATCCTTTCTTTTCCACATATGCCCACTGCTCCCTAGTGCATTGCCCCATATGTTTTCAAGCTTAAAACATGGTTTCTTGTTATGGGTGGCAACCCAGAGAAATTCACCATGTCAGTCATTTCCTGGGTGCTGGCCCAGCATTAAAAAACTGATAATCCCCATCCCACAGACTGCCATGTGGTCAGCGTCAGTTCCCAGCCTTGACTGGGGTTTACCGTGGGTTCCCATGAAATGTGTTTTCTCCTCACCTTCTAGAATTGATCCTCTTGGGTAATATATATTTTTCAAAACCAACTTTATTCAGATATACTTTTCAAACAATAAAAGCACACATACGAAATGTATACTTTAAAGATGAATGAAAAATGTGTACATGACACATAGATAAAAGTGAAATGGTTCCCGGGGGAGGGAGGGGAGGGGGAGGGTGCGAGATGAAAGGAGTAAAGAGGGACAAGTATAAGGTGACGGAAAATGATTTGCCTTTGGGTGACGGGTATACAACATAATCAACAGTTCAAATGCTATAGAAAGGTTTACCTGAAACCTAAATATTCTTATTGATTAATGTCACCCTTTTAAATTTAATTTTCTAAGTAAAATTTTAAAAACTCAAGAAAAATGTGTACATCCTCTGTGAGGTGGGAAACTTTGATGACCCCCAGTTTCCCGCGGGGCTCCTTTCCGGTCACTCTCCGCCCTTCATCTCTAGCTCAGAGCAACCACTGTCTGTCATGATCAAACTTTTCTCTCCATGGGAATTGTGTAAGTGGATTTATACTTTTGTGCTGGACATCTCTTGCTCAGAACATTGCTTTTAATATTCACCCATACTGTTGTGAGTATCCGTAATTATTTTTGCTTTTAACTGCTGAGTAGTGGCCCATTGTTCAGATGTACTACAATATCGGCTTACCTGTTGATGAATATTTGGGCTTTTTTCAGTTTTGGGTAATTACAGTCAAAATCTTGAACATTGTGTGCAAGACTTTGGGTGGATACTTAAGAGAAGAATTGCTGGATAACATGGCAAATGTTTAGCTTTATAAGAAACTACCAAATTGTTTAACAAAGTTGTACCATTCCCCACTCTTACCAGCTCTGTGATTGCTCCAGCTTCGTGAAAACTTAATGTTGGGTCTTTTCTAATTTCAGTCATGCTAAAGCGTATGGAGTGAATATCACTTTGGCTTAAAATTGCATTTTCCTAATGATTAATGAGGCTAGACATCTTTTCATGTGGGTATCCTAAATTTGGTTGTACATCTTTTGATTATTAAACTATAAATGTTTATATTCATTCTGGGTAGAATTTACTTGTCTGATGTACGTATTGTGGAGATTTGCCTCCAGTTATTAACGTACCTTTTAATTTTCTTAGTGATGTCTTTAGAAAAACGGAAATTTTAATTTTAATAAATTTTATCTTCAAAAAATACTTATTAAATAATGGTTTTATTTTATTATTTATTTATTTTTAAATAGATTTTTAAAAAAGATTTTATTGATCCTACAGAGAGAGGAGAGAGTGGGGGAGACTGAGAAGTGTCAACCCATAGTTGCTTCAGTTTAGTTGTTCGTTGCTTGCTGAATATGCCTTGACTCGGCAAGTCCAGGGTTTCAAACCGGCGACCGCAGCATTCTAGATAGACTCTCTATCCACAGCACCACTACAGGTTGGGCAATAATGTTTTATTTTAAATTAGATTTAGATTTACAGAAAAGCTGAAAACAGTATGGAGAATTATCAATACACCCAGTTTTTCCTTACAGTCTGCCACATCTTACATTAGCATGGTCTACTTGTCACAGTTAATGAATCAATATTGATAAAATAGTATGTGCTTTATTTTGTTTCCCTGTTCAGGAATCTATCCATGGTTCCATGCCACATTTAGTCACCATGTCTCCTCGGGCTTCTCTTGGCAGCGACAGTTGTTCTGCTTCCCCTGTTTTTTTATGACTTGGATGATGTTGAGAAATACTGCTCAGGCATTTGGTAGGATGTCCCTCAACTGGGTTTTGTTTGATGTTTTGCTTATGGCTGGACTGAGATTATAGGTTTTGGGAAAGAAGGCCACAAATATAAAGTGCCCTTCAAAGAAGTTCATTTTGTCATTTAGTTTTTTCTCTTAGGTTTTACGAGTTTTGTGTCCTGAGAATGTTTTAATCATGATGAAGTAAAAAACATTTTTTCCTGCATTTTCATATAGAAAATTTATATTTTTAGCTTTTCAATTGGGACTCTGGAGGATTTTGAAATACTTTTGTGTGTAGTGTGAGCAGTGTCATTTTTTAAAACAATTTAAACAATACGAGCAACCAGCTTTTGAAGTAGCACTCCTTTAAAAGAATATCCTGTCTTATAAAAAAATCATTTGACCATATGTATCTCGGTATATTATTAAATTCTTTGATCTGTTTAATTCATCTATACTTATGCTAATAACATGCTGTCTCGATATCTGTAACTATGGTAAATCTTGGACCCAGGTAAAAGAAGTGCGCCTAAACCTTGCTCTGCTTTTTTAGTTTTTGTTTTTGGCTACGCTAAATCCTTTGCATTTCCACATGCATTTTAGAATCAGCTTATCAGTGTCCACAAAAATCACCTGCCAGGAGTTTTTTGGATTGCATTGAATTTGTATGTCTATTTCAGGAGAAATGCCATGGTGTGGTTAGAGAACGTACTCTGCATGATTTCAATCTTTACAAATTTGTTGGAGACTCAGTCTATTGCTCAGCATACGATCTATCTTAGTGGGTGTCCCTTTGAAAATGCTATTTCTCTTTCATTCTGGAAGTTATTTTGGCTAGCTTTAGAATTCTACATGAACAATTTTAGCATGTTAAGTATGCAGTCCCTTTTCTCCCGGCTTGAATAGTTTCCCCAGGAAAGCCTACTCTAAAAGTGACAGCTTTTCTTCTGTGCCTACTGGGTCATTTTACTCTGCCGGTTCGTAAGTAAGATTTTTCTCTTCATCTCGGTCTTCTAATATTTTACTACAAATTCTCTCACTGAGGTTTTAATGTGGTTTTTCCACTTGTGGGTCGTTGAGCTTCCTAGAAGGTCTCTGTGGACATTACTGCATACCTGGAGGGGTTAGCAAGGACTCGCCACTCTGCCCGGAAGAAGGGGCATGACTTCTAGGCGTGAATCCTTACAATTTACCTACTCATGGAACTTTGCCACACTTGCGGAATTTCATCCAACGTGTGCTCTTTATGTCTCAGTATTCATCAAAACTCAGAGAACCCCAGAGCAGATTTTGTGGTGTTGTTTGTTATCTGTGTAATTTGAAAATCTCTATCTATTTTGTGGTTCAAAATGTTTCTGTAGCTCTAAAGCTGGTGCAATAGTAAGTATCATTTCATTTGTTTGACTTTTTTCCCCAAGGATCATAGTTCTGAGTTCTAATATCTAAATGTATATATAGTTTTGTTGGTTTGTTTTATTTCCTAGTTATTTAAGTTCAGTATTTTGGATCTTGTAGCCTGTACCTAATCAGATTGCTAGCTAAACAAAAATATCAACATTCTTTAAAGAGTTTAATCATGACTCAGAATTTAATAACATATGACTAAAAATGTCCAGAATACTATGAAAAGTTATGGAGAATAAAAAGGCCAGAAAAAAATACAATTCTCTTTTGAAAAACCATTTAACAATGTCAACACCAAGATGATACAGATACTAGAATTATCTGACAAAGATTTTAAAGCAGCTATTCTAACAATGCTCCAATACATCATCATGATGACTTTAAAACAAATGAAAAGGTAGAGAAAATAAACAAATAAATGGAAGCTATAAAGAAAATACAAATAGAAATTTTATAACTGAAAAATGCAATAATAGAAACTATTGCCAGGGGGTGGGGGTGGGGAAAGTAATGTAGGGTATTTGGGGGGATAAATGGTGATGAACACAGACTTGACTTAGGGTGGTAAACACACTATACTGTGTACAGATGATGTATTGTAGAAATGTGCACTTGAAACCTGCATAATTTTGTCAACCAGTGTCACCTCAATAAATTCAATAAAAAAGGAAAACAAAAGAACAATTTAGTGAATATATAATAATAGACTGTGAATCAGGGACCTACAGAACAGTAACAAAATTTCTTACATTTGTATCATTAAAGTCCCAGAGAAGAAGAGAGTTTATTGTTAAGAAAATTAAAAAATAATAATTATAAAGTTTCCAAATTTGGTGAAAGGTATAACTCTATAGACTGAAGAAGCTGAGTGACCTCTAACAGGATAAACCCAAAGAAGTCTATTCTAAGACACATCATGATATAAATGCTGAGAGTTGAAGATTAAAAAAAGAAAAACCACTGTTTTAAGTACCAGTGGAAAATAATACATTATCTATAGGGAGATAATTAGAAAGACTGTGGATTTTCTATCAGAAATAATGAAAGCAGGAGGAAGGGGTAGAACATTTGAAAGTGCTGAAGGAAAAGAACTCTGAACTTTAAATTTTGTATCCATTGAAAATATCCTTCAGCAATGAGGGCAAAATAAAGACAATTTCAGATGAAAGAACGATAAAAGAACTAGAAAAGTTTTTAACTAAAGGGGTAAAATATTTGAAAGAACATTTGAACATGAGGATGAAGAAAGAACAACAGAACTAGTAAATGACAGGATACATATAATAGACTTTTCTCTTAAGATCTTTAACAAGTGTTTGATGTTTGAAAGCAAAATTTGTAATATCTCTTGATGAAGTTTTTAATATATATTGAAGGAATATATATAAAGTTAAATATGTATGTTATAATTCCTAGAAAAATTTGAAAAATTATACACACACATGAATATACATATAGGAAGTTATATATCTATATCTTATAAATTTTTATCCATATCTATATAATATCGATATCTATCAAAATTGCAATAAATGAACTAAATTTGAGAACCAAAACTGTGAATTACTTAACAAAGACAAGCAAGGTAAAACTAAGGAACACAAACTGAAAGAATAAAGTGAAAAATAATAAAATGGTAAACCTAAATCCAAATATATCAATAATTACCTTAAATGTAAAGGGTCCAAATAAATATACCAATAAAAATATAGAGATGATCACAATAGATTTAAAATGACCCAAATATATGATGTTTATAACAAAGTCACTTAAAATTTATTGTATAGGCAGTTTACAGTAAAAAGATGAAAAAAAAAATGCCATGAAAACAACAGGCAGTGAATAGCACCATCAGCCAACTTGACCTAATCAAGATTTAAACACCACTCCACCCAACAAAGAATATACATTCTTCAAGTGCACATGTAATATTCACCAAGATAGACCGTATCTCTCTTCATAAGACAAATCTTTACCAATTAAAGATAATTGAAATCATTCAAAATAGCATTTAAACCATCATGGAATTAAACTAGAAACCGATAAGAGAAAAATATCAAGAAAACCTTCAAACACTTGGAAATTAACCTATACACTTCTAAATAATCTATGGGATAAAGGGGAGGTATCAAAATACAAAAATAAACATTTCAAAAAAAATTAAAATATACCATATAAAATCTGTGAGATGTACTTGAAACAGTGTTTTGTGGGAAATTTAGAGCATTAGAATTGTGTGTGAGAAAATAAGAAAGGTTTCAAATAAAACATTTGTGCTTCATCTTTAAAAAGCCAGAAAAAAAGAGCAAATAAAAAAATAAACAGAAATCAACAAAGGACCATAAAATAATAAAAATAAGGCAGAAATCCATTAAATTAAAAACAGAAAATACAGAGAGAAAATGAAGAAACTAAAACTCACTTCTTTAAAATAATAACATTGATAAATTTCTACTCAGATTGACAAGAGAGAAAAAGATACCAATTATTAATATCAAGAATGAAATAGACATAATCTCACAGACATTAAAAGGAATAAAAGGAAACACAGAAAAAACTCTACACTGCTGAGACTTATGGACATAGATAAAAGTAAAGTGGTTACCAGGGAAAGGGGTGGGGGAGGGGAGTAAAGAAGGACAAATATACGGTGATGAAAAATTATTTGACTTTGGGTGATGGGTACACAACACAATCAACAGTTCAAATGCTATAGAAATGTTTACCTGAAACCTATGTACTCTTATTGATCAATGTCACCCCATTAAAAATTTAAAAAAGAATATTA
This sequence comes from Saccopteryx bilineata, assembly GCF_036850765.1. Lineage (NCBI taxonomy): Eukaryota > Metazoa > Chordata > Mammalia > Chiroptera > Emballonuridae > Saccopteryx > Saccopteryx bilineata. The sequence continues at coordinate 272,983,482 of NC_089490.1, read as the reverse complement.
ACTTATTAAAAAGGATCCGATTTATAGAAAAAAATGAATGTACCTAGAAAAGTAAATAGTAAGAAAACAATCTAATTAAAAATAGACAAAAATATTTTGATAGACATTGCACCAAAGAGGAAACAAATAGCGCATAAAAAGACATCCAATATCGTTAGCCATTTGGGAAATGCAAGATAAACCCATGGTGAGATATTACCATACACTAATCAACACTGTTATAATAAGAAACATGGTACAATTTCAAGAGCTGGTCAAGACAAGGAGAAATTAGAGCATATGTTGCTGGTGGCTATAAAAATAATACAGCATTTCTGAGAAACAGTTGGGCAGTTTCTTATAAACTTAATCATATATTTACACATGAGGTAACAGCTCGACTTGTGAATATTTATCCAGAAAAATAAAAAGTTATTTTCACATGAAAACCTGTGTAACAAATATATATGGCAACTTTATTTGTAGTAGTCAAGCAGCGGACATACCTCAAATGTCCTTACTCAAAGGAATGGATTACAGGCTCTAGGACAGAACACACCTCAGCAATAATAAAAGATGTGCTCCTGGTACACGCAACAACTGAATGAGTCTCAAAGACATTGGGCTGTGTGAAAGAAACTGGTTTCAAAGTGCACACACTGTATGGTCCCATTCATAGCCATGTGACATTTTCAAGCAGGCAAAACCATGATGAAGGATCAGGGTTGCTGACGTCAGAGTGAAGAGGAAGATGTAATCCTGAAGGGATAGACAGAAAGCAGAGGCAGTTCCCCTTGTGATGTCTCTGTTCTGGATCTTGACTGTGATGACAGTAGCAAAATCAATGCATATGTATACCACTGCACAGCAAAAAGGTAATCTTTTTCTGAGATAATTTAAAAATTAAACCGAAAGGGAGGAAAAAAACCAAAAAGCCAGTAATAGTGGAGTGGGTAGGTGAATTATGATAATGTCACTTGCTACAAGATTAAAAGGATAAGCATAATGATTGCAGCTACATGAAAAAGCAAATTTGTAATAATATTAAGTGAGATGGGTTACATTGCAGTATTGTGAGTAACATTTAACTTGTGTAACATTTCAGCAAGGTCAAAATAAAAAGGGATAGAAAAAATGTTTTGCAGAATTATAAGTGATTTTTCTCATTTTATTCTAGACTTGTTATAATGATGGTATATCATTTTATAATGTTAAAAATAATTTGACAAATACAAATTATTAAAATTGGCAATTATGATAGAACACATATAAATCTCATATAGAAATGCATGAAGTTATAACATGAATGTCATATTTTAAAAATCATCAAAAAAATCATCAGTTATATACAGGTGGCTTGAATATTTTTATTTTCTGGTCTTCATTTTTCCTCTTAGGATGTGATTTTATAATTTTTCCACATCACAGAGTTAAGAAGTTTCCATTAAAGTTCCAAGTACTTAGCTTGGCACAAAAATGAAAAAATGTGTGCAAACTGAGATACTGTGTGTGAATTAATGAATTCACAGTAAGCACTTTTGACATTGCAGAATTATTAATATCAAGAGAAACTGAAGGGTTTTCAAACCTAAGGGTTATGCAACATAAGCAAACCTTTTTTTTTCATATTAGATAGAAAGTATAATGAGATGTCTTTATTCCATTGGTTATTCCTTCTGGTGAAGACAAAGACGTATGGGTAGTTTAGAGTCAGCTTTCAATCATTTCTTTATCAAGTCAGCTTGCACAAGGTCTTAAAATGTCAAGTAGCCAGGAATTTCCCACTCTCAGGCACTGGGAGAGGATGTATTTAATATTAGTCAAAATGCATTTTGAAAGTTCAGGGGCGAACCTGGGATGAAAACATCTAAGCCACAAAAGCAGCACTGGCCACAGGGTTTTACCTCTTGTTAGAGAAGTAAACAGTCCTGGCCTGTGACCCTGAAGTTGTGCATGGAGAGGTGAGTGAGGATGCCTAAATGTGGACTCGTGCACGTGTGCGAGCACACACACACACACACACACACACTCACACACACAAACAGGTTTACACTGAGCAGTTGCACAACCACTTCTGTTGCCCAGTTAGCACAGGTCCAGGCTGAGTACTGAGACACAGAAAAAGAAATTAAGTCAGATCATCGGAATCAAAGAATGCCAAGAAAAGCATCTGTTTGGGCTAGAGGCTAAGTCTGTAAAAACAAAACCAACACACCAATCACCCCCAAGCCTGAAGGTGACCCCCAGGAACCCCAGGGCAGAGTCTGAGGGGATCATTTGGCAGCGTTTGAGGGTCTGCCCTTCTCCCCGGTCGCTCTTGCTGGTGTCCCTGACAGCGCGGTGTTGTGACCCATAATTGCAGCAGATCCACAGCAGGTTTTGAGTAGCTTTCTGAGCCACGGTGCCCAAGTCGCCTCCATCTGCCGCAGCCTCCTGTGCCTCCCATGGGGGGCCCTGGCTAATTTTTCAGTCAATTAGCAGAGGGCTGCTTTTGTTCTGCCGGCGCAGCCCCTGGGCTCTGCTTACACTCGAGCTGGCCTTCAGATGGGGTGGGTTTGGAGAAGCATATTGTGTTGGTTTTTTCCATGACCTTGTGACACTGTTGGGCAAACGTTATCTCAGTAATCTCAGCGATTTTCTAGAGAACCGGGCCACACTTCACTTTCCCTGCTGTGTCTGAGTGTGTGTGTTGGGGGTAGACATAAATGAGCTGTTTTAAATAAGCCACATATTTGTATTTTGTGACCCTGTGCATCTCATCACAATTGCATTTATTCATTTTCAAATAACTCACCTTATCTGGGACAAGACAGGGGTTGAACTGATGTGGAAACGGATTTATTGGGTGAAACGTAGTTTTTTCCAATGAGCCCTGCCAGAAGGGGTTGAGCTCCCGTCAGCCTCGAAGGGGCTGTGGCTGCAGCCTTGGGGAGTTCTGAACAAGAGGCACCTCAGTCTATAAAGTCCTCTTAGTTCACAAACTTGGGGTTTCCTCTTGACTCAGTTTCCCTGGGCAATATGGCAGAGGAGGCGATGTGGGGGTGGGTAGGTCTGCCTAACGGAGCCCTTGGAGTCCGGACCGCAGCTGAGAGGGGATGTCAGTCTTGGTCTCCCTCCCTCCATGGGAGCCTCAAGTTGGGGGACCCCAGCACGTAGCCCCGCTGCCCTCCTCCTTCGAGGCCGCGGCGCCTCCGGCCCACACCCAGCACGCTTTCTCCACCATCCTTTCTTCCCAACAAGCTGGAGAAACACAGCCAGCTCCTAAATGTGATGTCTCTGCTAACCCCAATCGCCGGACAGGTGAGGAGTCGGCAGTGGTTTTATTTAGGGACGTTCCTTCGCAGCGACTGTTCCTCTGTTCCTTTTGTGGTCCCTTCTGCGACTATCACTCACAGCAGCAGCTGTGGAGTCGGTGCCTCTACATCATGCTTTATTTCCCATTTCCCTCCCAAATAAAAGCTATCTTTCCTTTCTGTTATGATTAAAGATGTTTGAAGTCTTATATATAGACTGGCTTTAAAAAAAAATTTTTTTTTAAAGCATTTATAGAGAAAATCTAACCCCTAGTTCATCTCCCTCTATTTTTGGAAGTACCTGAATTTTCCGCACAAACCCCTGGTGATGGTAATTGCGCTAAGTCCCCTTTAATTAGAGGGGTGGCTGGGAGGCCGGATCAGCCTCCCGAGAAGCCTGGCAGCGCCTCCGTGTCCTGTCGCCCGTGCGGTGCCCAGCGGAGTGTGAGCCGCCAGGACGCCCACCCTTCCCGTCCAGTTCACAACTGTCTCGTTTTCTCCTGCGGGGTGTCCAGTAAGTCCGTCTTCCCTCATGTTTCATCTACCCAGCCTCTCAGCTATATCTTTCTATAGTTAATAAATATACTTTTCCTCAGTGTTAAGTAATAAAATATTCACCAGGTCTGGGCTGGGGTTAACAGATTTCTGAAAATTTCATTGCGTGACAGCCTGTCCCGCATAATCCCCTCAGCTGTCTCATGTTCTGGGGCAGAAATGATCTTAGGTGTCACTCTAATAGTCTAAAATTACACTTGTATCACTGTCGCCGGCATATGGGGTGGTGTATACCCCTAGGCCCGGCTCCGTCTCTTTCACGGATTTTAAAATGATAACATTTGGCAAAGCCAGCTCTGATGGTAAGTGCACTCTCCTTCCACAGCAGTGACAAAAGGGGCCACCAGAGGGATGACCGGAGCGGCCAATCATGGCACTCTTTACAGGGTAATGAGAGGGGCTCCCTCATCTTAATAAGGCCTGAGGCCTGGGAGGCCGGGAGCAAGTCTCCACTTAATTATACAGTCTTCATCTTAAGTGCCCTGCTCACAGGAGAGCTTCAGCTGTGCCGGCCTCCCGGGGCCGGGACTCCCCTCCTCCCTCAAACATATTGATCACTGGACACTGGATGGGCAGGCAGAGAAGGAGAGAGCAGCAGCGGGGGCACCTGCGCGCCTTTTTATGCCAAAAGCCATTTATACTAACGGGGTGGCTGGCGGGGGCGTGGTGGTGCTGATAACGGGCGTGAGGGGAGTAGGCAGCAGTACCGGGAGCTCGCTCGGTTAGGGAGAAAAGGAAGCAGGAAGCAGAGCCCTGGCCAGAGCTGACCACGTCTAATCCTGGGAAATAGAGAAGGTGGTGAGAGCTCTGTCCAGCACTTGTTGCTGGAAAGGGCAGGGCATATTGTATGAAGATAAACTGTTGTCCCTGCAGCCCAGCTGTCGCAGTGTAGGCTAAGGAGTGATGGCCATTGGCTGGGAAGCCACGGAGTGAGCTCTGCCCTCCTCACCTGTCCTCACACTTCCATTCTGCTGCCTGCCTGGTTCAAGGCTGCTTCTTTGGGGGTCATCTCTGTGTTCCTGCATAAGAAAGGCTGGGTCCTGCCAAAATTCACTCTCTGATGTACCCCGTGCTTCTGAGTAAGCTCACTGTACTTGTGCCATTTATCTTAATATACTAAGGAAGGCAGCTGTTGTCCATGACTCAGAGCCTCGAGAGTGGCCATGCATTGAGGGCACTCATTCAGGGTGTTAGGACAGGCCATCCCTCTGCAGCCACTGTTTTCAGAATCAAGGACCAATTTCAGCCATTCATCAGTGTCAGCACGGCCTTTCTCTGTGAGCCATGGTCACATTTCACATTATTGTCCACTGTGTTGTCTTCTTCCAGTTGCAAACTTGAAGTTGTGTTTTCACGTCTTTTTATGGTGGTTGTTCTAGCTTGTGCTTGGCTCATTCTGCTTGAAGAGATTTCTGCTTCATGGGAAGTAGGGAAGTGTGCATGTCTCTGTGTATGTGTGTACATGTGTGTGCATGTCTGTACACATATGTGAATGTGTGCACAGCACTGCACAGTCACTTATGATCCGCAAGAGTAACAATGACAGCAATACCAGAGCTTCCTAAGATTGGCTGGGGAGAGTCACAGAACACTGGTAGAGGTCACAGCTATTGATTAAATTGTGCCCCCCCCCAGCAAATTCATATTGAAACCCGAACTCCCATGAAGATAAGTTCCTTAAGGAGATGATTAAGGTTAAATGAGGCCATATGGGTGGCTGCCTGATTCTCTGGGACTAGGGTCATCCTTATAAAGATGGAAGAGACACGGAACTTACTCTCTACTGTGCGAGGACGTAGAAAATGGTCATCAGTAAGCTGGGAAGAGAGGTCTCGCCAGAAACCAACACCTGCCAGAACCTTGATCTTGGACTTTCCAGCCTCCAGAACTGTGAAAAATAAATGTCTGTAGTTGAAGCTATTCAGTCTCTGGTGCTTTGTTCCAGCAGCTTTAAAAGACTAACACAGTCATTCTTGGGGAGACAGTCACAAGCAGCTACCTTAGATGGACCGAGGGGTACTCACACAAAGGTTCAGCCTTGCCTGCAGGTGAAATTTCACATGCACTTCGGAAGCTACCAGCTCCATTTCTGTGTATGTACCTCTGAGGACAATGCATTATATAAACACACGTTCAGGCAGCGCCTTTGTTTCCTGAACCATGTTTGACCTGCAGCACCCAATGTCTTAGCATGTGCCCTGTTGGTGTTAACATAGGGCAACTCACTTCTGAGGTTGTCCTCTCTCCTGCATTGTGAAAAGAGGGTTACAGTCTGAAAAAAGTGTGTGTTGCTTGTCTGAAGGCAAGGTGCATTCTGGGGTGGTAGATGCAGCCAGTGTGTACACAGGCCCCAGGAGAAACCCCTTCCCTGTTATTTTAATGTTGAGTGAATACATTTAACCATGATAAGAATGAGATGCCAGTGCACACATCTCCTGGGTTGGAAGAGGCAAATTACAGACAGGAAACGTTTGATTCCTAATAAGTAAATGGAAAGCCCCCCCCCCCGAGATTAATTTCAGCCTGGCACGCTTATTCTAATAGAGGAAATACCTGTGCAGAGCATAACTAAGGGCATTGCCTCCTGTGCTGCTGAGTCAGTGAGCAGGGGAGGCTCAGATGGAATTTTTCCACCTTACATGACTATGCACACTTGGGCTCCCCAACCCCTGCCCTACAAATTTGTTCTGGCCCTTTCTTAACTAATATCTAATCACTGGCTCATTGATATCAGCTACCTGAATTTGGGAGGTTATGCCTTTGTAGACATTCCTCTTATTGAATTTATTCAAATTTTGATTAAACTTATTCTTTTTTTGCTCTCTAATGGTTTATTTCTGGCTAAGAAATGACTTGGCTTCCTAAGAACATCATTGAAATAGGAAGACCAGTTTAAATAAAGCTATGAGGGTCAGGATGCAAATATCTTGCAAGAAGTGGGAAGAGGATGCCTGACTGGGGAGCTGTTGTAGTGAGAGATGAGGATCAATTGTGTGACCGCGACTTGGAGAATAAGGAATGTGACCCTTGTGAATGATAAGGGACAGTCAGGTCCTTGGTTGGGGCAGTGCTTGGGTGGATTATTGTTCCGATGGCAGCAGCGTGTTGTACAATAAAGTGAGGGGTGCAAGAAGACTAAGACTAAAGACAGAAGACTGGGTAGGAAACTTTGGCAGATGTGTAGCATAAGCTGAAGAATACCTGGAGTAGAGACATGCTCTCGGGAGCACAGAGGAATGTTGAACTGATTAAATTAATGATTGTCTGATGGATCCAGGAAGTCTGAGTGTAGAAAGTTAAAAAGGTACATATAGTACCAAGTGTTCAAAATTTGCACAAAGACCCATTAGTGAGGCTGAGAGAAGAATGAACTCTCAGGGGCCCTGGGAAATGTTTGGTTTTATTTATCTAGAGTGGATGAGGATGGTGGACGTTTGACAAGAGGACTGTGTGTAGATGACAGACACATAGGACATGTGGAAATGCATGTGACTACCTCACAGGAGCAGTTGAAGTTCTAAGAATAAGTGGAGAGCAGTAGCAGTGTAGGGATAAGTTATTTCCTACAAGAAAGCATGAGTGAGAAGTATGGCGCCTCATCCAGGGCACTGAGCACCGCCCACAGGGGTTTGTGAAACTGTTTCAGTGCTCACTGTGGGGAGCAGCTTCTGCTTTAGGAAAAGTAGTTCCTAGAGAGGAAGTTGCAGCTCAGGACACACAGTCACTCTGGTTAGGGTTTGCATCGCTCACTTTATGGGCATGATCACCTTTAATTTAAAGACAAATGTATGGTTGGTATAATTATTTCCATTTTTGAGTTGAGAATCCTAATGCTCACAGAGGCAGGGACTGTTTCCTACACCTTGTTGGTGGTAAGTGAAGAAATGGATCTATCTCAAACAAGTGCATTCCCCAAACAATTCCTGTGAGCACAGGTTTCTTGTACAATAAGATGACCTAAATTTCCAGTGTCTGTGCCATTTCATGAAGCTCCATGTGCATGAAGCCTTGCCTGTTTTTAGAAGAGGAATGGTGTGCTGCGGAGAATAGGAATGTGCCTCTGAGAAGCCAAGGGACCCGCCATTGCCGCTGTGAGCATTAAAACAGATGGAAACGACCAGGGCAGGACATGGCAGAGTGACCTGGTGACTGGAAAATAGGAATTGGGTTTCACTCTGAGTCTTAGTAGACTGTTTTCTCAGCATGGGTGTGTGCACACATGCACACACACACACACACACGCACACAATTCCAAAGTGTGGTTTCCAGAAGCATGACCCCTGACAACCATTGGTTTTCACAAACACAATCTTCACATTATTGTCCAGAAATGTTAAAGAGTTGACCATTTGGCTTTGTAGAAAACTCTATGCATAAGCATAATCAGTAATTAGGAAAGAAACTGGAAGTCAGACCTTGGGGGTACAAAAGCCTATGTAAATACCTGTTGGTACATTTTCGATCTGTCATACAGAAAAGAGAAGCTGGGCTGTGTCTTTACAAAACTCAGGATAGGAAGTACATATTATCTGAAGGCAGCCTGTGCTACAAGGATCTTAAGATCATGAGGACACAGTAAGTACCTGTAAAACTGTTAACCAGAAAATAAAGATCAAACTGAGAGACAGCAAGCATTTATTTGAGATTAAACAAAAAGAAAGAAAAAAAAAGTACCAATTAGAAGCACTAATTCAGGCTGAAACCCAAATAGTGTTCTGATTAGGAGACAAAGGCAAAGGTTACTTAGAGAAAGGGAAGGGGAACAATGACATCATTAAGAGAAAGGCATTTCTATTGGTGCAGAAATGATAACTTAGTGATGCTACTTCTCTACAATATTTTTATTTTTCACTCTGATAGTCATAATAACTGCTTTTCCTATTATCTCTGCAAAAGTTCTTTGGGATACAATGTTGCTCTGAGTCCAATTTTAACATTCCAAAAGTTTGAGGAATAAGATGTGCAAGACAGGTCCTCTGGGGTAGCAGCTCCCATGATATTTTAATATCTCTGTAGTTCATAAATAAATGTTATATATATATATATATATATATAAATAAAACACTGTTATCTTGCTAAATGATTTTAAGATTCCCAAGGAAGGAGTTTAAGTTGTAACAAAAACTTCTTTGGGAAATAAACTGGAATAACAGGAAAGAAATAGACACATTAAAGATATTTTTAGCCTCGGTCGGTTGACTCAGAGGTAGAGCATCAGCCCAGAGTGTAGATATCCTGGGTTCGATTCCTGGCCAAGGCACACAGGAGAAGCATCCATCTGCTTTTCCACCCCTCCCCCTCTTCTTTCTCTCTGTCTCTCTCTTCCCCTCCTGCAGCCAAGGATCCATTGGAGCAAAGTTGGCACAGGCACTGAGGATGGCTCCATGGCCTCCGCCTCAGGCACTCGAATGGCTTTGGTTGCAACAGAGCAATGGCCCAGGTGGGAAGAATATTGCCCCCTGGTGGTTATGCCAGGTGAATCCCGGTCCGGCACATGCGAGAGTCTGTCTGTCTGCCCCCTCCCCCACTTCATACTTTGAAAAAATACCAAAAAAAAAAAAAAAGAGAGAGAAAAATTTAAAAAAAGAATCAAGCAAGTCATTAATTCTGAGATCTAAAGCCACGAAAAGACTTTGAATGCAGGTAATGTTTACTATGAATCCAATCAAATTTTTGTGTGTTTAAAAAATTGTATCAATAGCCACATAAGAATACAAAATGAGAGTCTGTGACAATCGACATTGACTCCTGTTTTCTGTTTTTAAAAGAGAGCATAATACTTTATTTAAAACATGAAACCATTCTTAGGAGTAATAAATCACTGGGAATTGCTAATTAATTTAATTCTTTATTATATGAACATTTTAGGAGAATCACATAAAATATTTAACCCTGGGGCTATTTTGCACAGTCAAAATGACAATGAAATAAGGTTAAAGAGAAAAAAATAAGTTAACTTTATTAGACATACACTTGAAAGTCGCACAGATCCTTTCCAAAGTGCTCAAAATAAACTGCCCTTTCAGGCACATGGTACTTAAGGAAGAAACACAATTTGTATTCTGTTTCCAGTTATGTAAATTTGGAATTTTTTTTTGTTCAGTTTTACTATGAAGTAAAGAGATTGATGTGTCCCTTTAGTAGTTCATAAAATATGAGGATGGATTATTTTTTAAAATCTAACCCCAAAATATATTGAAAATTTTAATAAATAGGTCGGATCTAAATCTTGACCTAATACCAATGTAATACCCTGTGTTTGTACATGGGTGAGGCCAACTCATGAGTGTATGAGTGTGTGTGCCATGGTAGATTGAAGGAGAGCTCTGTTTTATTTTTGGTGGTGTTAAAATAAAGCAATATGCAGGAAGACATGTTGGAAACATGGGTGGACTTCTCAGAGAAATTGAAACCTATTAATAACAAGTAAAAATGAGGAAATGACATTTAGCACCTCAAGATTCACAGTAAATTATTTCTTATAGGCATATACCACTCATGTGTGACACAGATATAAATTAGGCTTGAAGTGCAGCACTGCTGAGGGTTCCATCAGGCTGTGTAGTGTGCTCAGTGATGACCCTTCAGGAATCTCTGTGTCCCATGGGTCTCATGGCATCAGTAAGACACTCACGGCTGAAAGCTGTGGTGTCTATCTGATGGAAGAGGAAGTTGTGGAGAGATGAATTGAATGGATGGCCAACTGAGTTATAAGATCACGTTTTGTTACTATAGTGTTCTACTAGGATTGAAAAAGAGGAAAAGAAATAAAGTAGTTAGCTTTTGCACTCCTTTGCATAAACTGTTTGGATTTCATTGTTGAAGATGCAAGTTTCTTGAAGTCACCTTCCACCCTTTCACAACTTTGGTTTGCTAAACTAAAAAATTCAGCCAATTGGATAGGTGCGGGGTGAGGACAGAGGGAGTCCTGGAAGTGGCATGTGTTGTGAGGTGGCTAATGGGAGGACTGACTGGCAAGTGAGGGAGGAGAAGGGAGTCTGAGTCTTATCGGAGACTATTAGGAGTATCACGGTGTGTGGTCCCCAAGGCCATGTGGAGCTGGTTTTCTGTTCCCTGACTGGATCTCAGAGATGAGTGTCCTTCCTCTAGGGACCCCAGAAGAGTGGGAATCCTTGTCACTGGACTTTACGCTCTGGCAAAAAGCTCTGGGCAAGCAAGAGAAAGACTGACAGGGTGAGCTGTTCTCACAGGGCCATTTGGTGGAGCAAGACTAAGCTCCTTGTTATGGACAAGGAACAAATACCTGTTCCTTCGAGTCTTAGTGGGAAGAAGGCCCCTGAAGCTTCCCCAGGAATCTGGGAGGGGGAGAGATGCAAGGGTAAAATTTCCATCCATCTAGATAACATAATTTCAGAAATAGATTTTTTTCCCCAAAAATATTGAGACAAAAAAATTTAGTGAACTTAACACACACACACATACACACACACAAATATACATATGCTGGTAATTAAATAAATACCTGTGTGTGGGTACTAAAATGTACAAATCTTAACTGTACAACTCAATGAATTTTATACATTATCCAGGTCAAAAACTATAACTTTTCTGAAGCTTTAGGAGAATTTACAGCTATTAAAATACTGTTACCTCCCAACCCCCAAGTATCCTTATTCTGATTTTATTACCCTTTGGAATTTCATATAAATACATTCATACACTGTGTACTCCTTTGTCTCTGTCTTTTGATAAATGTCTGTTGTTTCTGGTAGTAGTTCATCCCTTTTACATTTATTGTATAAATATGACAAAATTTATTTATTTACTCTACTGTTGAGGACCACTTGGGTTGTTTCCATGTTGGGTTGCCATGAATGTGGTTGTTTCAGACTTTGGTGCAGGCATGTATTCATTTCTTTGGGTTATATTTAGGAGTGGGTTCTGTGGTTGGCATATGTTTACCTTTGGTGGATACAGCCAAGCCAAAGTTGTTCTGCTAATTTACACTCCAACCAAGAATGTGCAGGATTGCCGGAAGCTCCCCATCCCATCAACACTTGGTATTCTTGGTCCTGATTTTATTTTTACCATGTTGATGAATGTGCATCTGTTAGTGCAGAGTCAGGAACCTTTTTGGCTGAGAGAGCCATGAATGCCACATATTTTAAAATGTAATTCTGTGAGAGCCATACAATATGTTTAACACTAAATACAAGTAAATGTGTGCATTTTATGTAAGACCAACACTTTTAAAGTACAATAAAACTCTGAATTCTTTTTAATAACGTTGTTATACTGTTGCTAACCAATGATGAATAAAGTACTTCTTACCATTAATGCGACTTCTGGTGCTACATGGTTTTGCTGATGGCTTTGTAGTCTGGTTGATATGTGATGAGGTTAAGCTTCATGCAGGTATTGAGACTTCAATCCATTAAACGTGATCGTAGGTTGGTCTTAACATTCTTTAGATGTGAGAAAGACTGCTCACATGCATATGTAGTACCAAACATTGTCAGTACAGCAATACTCACACACTGCAATGTGTGGTATATGATGGGAAGCACGTTCCAAGTTTTGACAGCTGGTCTGCTGGATGAAGATTTTTCATTGCTCCCCACTTGTGTTTGCTCGCCAACTCTGCTTGCTGTCGTGCAAGTCTTTCCAAATCTTCATTCAGTGACTTGAACTTATTCACCCACATGTCTGAGGCCTTCAGGTCAGTAACTTGTAGCTCAAAATCTCTGACGGAGACACCGGGGATGTAACTCAGGTTGGCACTGTCCACTGCACACTCGTGTGGATGGGTGATGAACTTAAAAAGATGAGTGCACTCATGAAATTCTCCAAAGCATGCTTTGAATGACTGCAGGAGATTAGATGTGAAGCTCACTAGCTGCTGGAGATCAAGATGTTGAGCAGGGTCACTTGCTGTGCATGCATCTTTAAATTCTCCCAGTTTTTTTTAAAGTGTAGTAAACAACCTGTTTCAATGTTGGCGATGAAGAGTTCCAGCTTGTTTTCACATGCAAACACTGCTTGTTGAAGGGATAAGACTGTATTTCCAACACCTTGCATTTTCACATTGAGCTAGTTCAGATGTTCAGTCATGTCCACGAGATAGTAGAACTTCAGGAGCCACTCAGTGTTAGCTAACTCAGGATGCTCTACATTTTTCATTTCAAGAAAAGTCCGGATTTTGCTCAGATAAGCCGAAAAACAGCTGAGCACCTTCCCTCTTGACAACCAACACATATTTCTGTGCAGAAACAGACCAAGATAATTATTCCCAACTTCATCCAGCAGTGTTTTAAACTGGTGATCATTTAAAGCTTGGGCAACAATAAAGTTGACCACCCGAATGACCAGCGACATCAACTCACCAAGCTGCTCGCCACACATCTGAGCACAAAGCGCCTCCTGATGTAGGATGCAGTGAAAACTTAGGATGGGTCTCTTTTCATGTTCATGAAGAAGCGCTACAAATCCTCTGTTTTTCCCCACCATGCACGGAGCACCATCAGTACACACAGAAATAAGTTTATCCATCGGTAGATTTTTTTCTTTAACGAACTCAATGGAAGACTTGAATAAATCCTCCCCTCCTGTTGTCTCTTTCATAGGCAAAAGAACAAGACTTTCTTCACATAGTGTGTCACCAACACCATATCTTGGATGCTGAACTGGAATAAATGGCTTACGTCTGTTGACTCATCCAAAGCGAGAGAAAAGAATGGTGCTGCATTTATGTCCTTCACTTGTGTTGCCTCAATTTGATTTGCCATCATGATGGTACGATTGTGAAGAGTTCTTGCTGACAGAGGCATGTCTTTTATTCATTTGATTATTTTGTCTTTATCTGAAAAGTTGTCAAAAAGTTCATTGGCAACAACAAGCATGAATGTTTTGGCATACTCCCCATTTGTGAATGGCTTTCTGTTTCTCACAATTGCTAAAGTACCAGCAAAACTAATTGAATTCCAGTCACCTTGTTGGGTCCAAACACGAAGTTATTGCTGACTAGCTTGCATTCTGCACAGTAGCTCTTGACATGCTTTCTTCCTGCTGTCCCCTGCTGGATATTTTGATGCAAATGTAGTATGGCATTTGTCAAAGTGCTGCTTTATATTTGACCATTTCATCAATGCAATTTTATCATTGCATATTAGATACACTACAGAACCTGCTCTCTCCACAAAGGCAAATTCCTCTGTCTATTCCTGCTGAAAAATACAATACTCCTCATCTTTTTTTCTTTTAGCCATCTTCTTAGTCAAAAGGGTTTCTGCAATTAGCTAGCTGACTGCTTGATTAAAAGGAGGAAAGTTTACTTCCTGACCTCACAACAACCCATGTTCATTATGCATTATCCAATAAAATTTTGGTGTTGTCCCGGAGGACAGCTGTGATTTGCTCCAGCCATCCGCAACCATGAACATGAGTGGTAGGAAATGAATGGATTGTAATACATGAGAATGTTTTATATTTTTAACATTATTTTTTTATTAAAGATTTGTCCATGAGCCATTATTCTTAATGACCATTTTTTCCTTTTAAATATGATTTAGTTAATTTGTATTAAAATTAATTATTGATATCTTTGGACTTAAATCTACTATCTCATTACTTGTTTTCTAATTTGACTGTTTTTCTCCTTTTTTTTTACTCTGTTGAATAAATCAAATATTTTTTGTTCCACTTATTCTCTCATTATCTGTTAAATTGGCACAGTTTTTAGACATTGTCTTAGAGATTTTAGTATGGATCCTTGAGTTAGCTTTGATTCTATAACATTCTGAGCAATATGAGAAACTTTCAACCATTTAACATCTTTTATCCATGCCCTTTTATTTTCCACATATATCAACCATCCACAAAATATTAATTTTGCATAAAACACTAAACATTCTTTTATATTTATCCACACATTTGTACTTTACAGTTCACTTTATTTCTTCTGCAGTACCATGCTTCCATCTAGAATCATTTTTGTTTAGCTGGGAGAACTTTTTTTCTCCCTTTTATTTTTTAGTATTTATCCTATATTAGGTCTTCTGGGGATGAATTTCCTCAACATTGGACTAAAAGCAACATGGTCTGTTTTCTTCCAGTGCTGTAATAGACTTCTGCATCTGATTAAACAATGGAGCAGTTGGATTGTGGGTAGAAGCCATATTATACAAACAGAAAGTTTGTGTCTATAAAACCATACCACTCACTCTTAGCTCCAAGAAAACTTTGTAGAATTCATACATGCTAATTGCATGAATGACATGGCCCATTGGCCATGGATTAGGATGAATTATAGTGGAAGATACTGCAATTGTTGAGATCAATAAGGATGTTTTCATTTCTTCCAGGTAAGAAGCACTTGAAATTTAGCTTGTGGTACAAATATTCTGAATGATTAATAAATACAAAAAGGCAAAGCAAAGCAAATGACCTGCATGGCTGGGGAGATGATGAAGTATGAATAGATATAGGAGGTTCAGGAGCACAGCTACTTTCTATAAAGTGAAGGGAAGGATGCTGTGTTGGAAGTGCCATGGGGCACCCACTTAAAGATGCTTGGCGGACAGACAGACTCAAGGCTGGATGCAGGGAAAGGGTGAGATCTACAGACTAAGAGCTTCCTGCAGATTTCACATGTGGAATTATAGGCTTGAATGAGACAATATGAATTTAACTAGAGTTTATTAAATAGATTTATGGTTCACAGGAGCCTTAATATACTGTTTAACTTTACCTACCTAGATCATAACAGATATGAGCCAACCATACTGTTTTCTCATTCTGTAATAGCTCTCAACCTTTTCATTCTTGTCCAGAAAGGTTGTGACTTTGCTGACCTGATCTTTTATGTTCTTCATCAGTCAAGAGCTCTAGTGTGATCTTCAAATAAATTTATCAGCAAGAAGCCAAGGCCATTTGGTGGAGCTAGGTGACAAGTATTTATTCATTCATCAGGCATTAACCTTCCAAACATCAGCCTTGTACTGAGTGTAGATCTGGGAAGCCAACCAACCTGTGATGTCAGCAGAAGATGTTTGATTTTGGCTCCTCTGGGAGACAAGCAATAATTCCCATTTTATTTAATTGGAAATGTAAAGAGAATAATGGAATAATGTTTTATTTGCACAAGCACTACTTTTCAAACCCCATTATGAATGTATAATTCATTAAGATCCTTGCCATGCTTTACCTATTATTTCTTTCCTTCCCTCCTGGAAAGTTACACAATTCATTTTTATAACATTTTAATGTAAAACTAACACCATATTGTAAGCAGGACTTCATAGTTTACATAATTTCCTTAGATTTATTGCTTGTGTTTCTATGTATAAATCATAGCAATACCACAAATTAGAAATTGCTTCTCTACCTTGTCCATTATATTTACAGATAGATTCATAATTACTAAAGTATTCATTTTCAAAGTCTCTTGGTTTGACTCCAATCTCATTTATTATGATTGCATTATTTCTGTAATGCTGTTTATTAGTTGATGCCAGTCAATATTATAATACATTCGCTGTGCTGCAGCCAAGACTCATAAAATAGATATAAAGTTCTGTAAGTCACATTCTTTACAGGATAGACAGTTGTCTGTGAATGAAACTAATTAAAGAATTGTTCATATGTGTTTATATAATGCACATATTTACTATGGCACTAAAAGAGAAATAGCTCAGAGACTTAGATGTATAGAGAACATTATTGATATCTAGTGGGCCTCATTTTTCTTATTTATAAAATAAATTTACCCTAGGTCAGGGCTTTTCTTCTATGGTTTGCAGAGCCCTGAGTTTCCCTAGAGCTGACTGAGGGGCATTCTTTGAGAATTTGGGTTCTTTTCCCTACATGGCAATAAGAGCGGCTGTAATTTTTGTTAACACTTTGCCTGTGGTCCTCGAATATGTGCCAGTGCCTGAGGCGTAAAAGTGAAGGACAGGGCCTTGTTAAATGAAAGAGGTGCTCCTTAATGCATTCACTGAGTTTTGCTTTCTGGGGAAACAAAAAGTACTGAGGCAATGTTCTGGCCTCATCAATCTTACACTTTATAGAGGACAGACATGAGGAAACCAGCACTAGGAGGCCAGCCAGGTAAAAGCAAGCAGACGTGGTGTGGGATCATGGAAGAAGGCTCCTGATTCAACAGGTTCATGCAGCTGGGGTCAAGAGAAGATGCAAGGCAATTGTTTCCTACTCAAGATAAGCCTGCTTTATTTTTTAAAATCCCGATGTTTCAATGAATGCTTCTTTAAGACATTGAGGGAAAGATGCCCAGGAGATACACATGAGGAAAAGGGAGATAATGAGAATGGCCTGATGGGAACTAGCACACTTGATGAGAATTTTTCTGAAAAGCTTGAGTCCCTGTAGGTGACACTGGCCAAAGCCTACACACACCTCCCTGAGGAGACAATGGGACAGAAAACTTTCATACCTGGAGGTCAGGATGTGTCCGAACAGGTCAGAAATATCCACCTCAGCCTTGAAGCTAATATTATGGTTGTGTGTTTTCAGCTAACATGTAGTGAAAGATTAAAACAGTCATTCAGATAATCGGCAAGTGTGTTAAGACACTGATCTTCATCAGCCAACCAAAAGTTGGAGGTATTTTTTTTTATTCAAATGGTTGTTTTGCGTTGATTTCCAAGCTCATTGAAACTGTGAATAGTGAAATTTTTTCCAGGGCCACCCTAGGACCCTGAGGAGTATTGTACGCATAGCACATAACAAGAGAGGAGACTCCTAAAGCCAGCAACATGGCAGCCCTGTGGTTTTCTACCATTAAAGTGCCATCTCCCAGCTGTTTGTTGGTCATCGCTATCTAAATTGTCCAACAGCAATCAACAACCCACAGTTTTTACACCGAGCATACCATCCTCTTCCTTGCTCCCACCCCCTTGATTTCCTGCCCCTTCTTATAGTCATAGTCTTAGCTGAGTAGCATTACTGTCCCCTTGGTCACATCTTTATATTTCCCTTTGTCAGTGCCCAAACACAGACAGTTATACCACCAGTTGGTGCATTCTTTTCCAGTGTGTGTGTGTGTGTGTGTGTGTGTGTGCGTGCGTGTGCGTGTGTGTGTGTGTGCTTGTGCGTGTGCATGTGTGTGTGTGTGTGTATTTCTTTTGGCTCTAGAGTTGGCATCCTCCATTCTCAGGACCTCCCAAGTCTTCTCCCATTGAGAAAATTCTGCTACCGATGCCTCACAGGCCCATGGCATCTTTTCCTTCAGATAGAGAGTTTGGTAAAAGAATGTCACCAAAGTTCAGTTTTTAGAACTCATTGTTGCCTATGGACTTCTCATCTTTTAGCTCCCAGTACATACAAGAAAAAATAATGGCTTCTCAGATTAGTATGCCAAATGTTCCCTTTTAAGATCCCAAATGACCACAAACTGACTTCCTTGCCATTCTGCCCAGGAACTTCATGCTTCTGTTCCTCAAGACCATGAAAGTTTCCCAGAATTTCTCAGCTCCTTTCCTCCGTGATTTGCTTCAGTTTTTCTGCTTCAGCTGGGAATGCCCATTCTTTTACCTCTGCCCCTCTACGTTCTCACCAGCAATCCCACTACAGTGAGTACCCTTCTCAAAGGACTTCTGCGTGTACAGCCCAGGACATCTGCCACCCTCACACTCAGCCCCCATAGACAGAGAGTTATATTCCCTTTTCTATCCTGGAAACAGAGCCAATTGTCATGCATTTCCCCTTTAGGGCTGAGAGCACACACAGACAGACTAATCACTGTATGTCTGAAGCCAAATCCACCAGAAATTCTTCCAGCTTCTTCTGGAGAATTCTGGCTTAACCTTCTTGGACAAATAGCAAAATAAAGATAAAGATATCGACATTTTACGACTGTTGCAGCAGAATGGAGTGAACACATGCTCAAAGAGCCATGTTATGTTATATTTATTTAGGGTCTGCCTTTTGTTGCAGAGGTAGAGAAGAAACAGAACTTTCCAAAGGTCCTCAACTGCCAGCTGCTCTCACCTTGCTCCTCAAGCGTGTAATGACCACTGTGCTGGAAAAAGACTATGTGCTTATTTCACATAATGCCTGCATTTGCAAGAAGTGCAATTTACTTGCTTGTTGTACATGAACTCACCAGCCTTGTGTTAACTGACCTATTTTTATATAATAGGGAAGTATGTTTATATATCACATAAATTATAGCTTCCTTTGCGCATCTGAAAACATGAAGCTTGGTTTAGCTCTTTCAGTGTGGGCATACGAAGATATAACTCTAGTAGATTCACGCCAAACACACTGCAGTTTGTTTTCTCCCAACATTTACTTTATATTAGAAAACAAAATAGAAGTTAAACTTTTGTGGTTTTTTTCTAGCTCATTAGCTTCAACAATAGTCCAAATTCCTCTTGGGCACGTTTTCCATTTCTTTAGTATATTCCATTATTTTTTTTCTAACCAGTCTCTTTACATTTGGATCACTCACAGTGAAATCCCCTTTTTTTCCTTTTCAGTAGGAGCATTCCTGATCTCAGTTTCCATCGTTTTTGCTCTGGTGAACAGTGTGAGTGATGGTCTTCTGTCAGGTCCACTTGTGTGGGGTGATTAGCCCTTTGTTTCCCACTGTCACCCTCCTTGTTACTTGTTTTTTTTTTAATTTAAACTTTCTAGGGCTATTCTCTATTTTTCCCCCATGGGGATCATCTACAGTAACGTCTCTTTGTTTAGTGGTTGTTGAGCAGCCTTCTCTCACTCACCCTGGAAGCCTCTCAAGAATGCTTCTCATAAACAGTGGACACTGAGTAGCTGTCATTTAGGTTAATAAATTAGAAATATGGTATGTGGTCTGCAGACACATGGCATTTAGCCTATATTTCAAAATTATATGTGTGAACCTAGAAACTATTTGCATTAGATGGAGGGATGTGGTGAGCTGTCTGGCTGGCATGTCCTTATTATCTAAAGGAAGACTTTGCGCCCTTACCACTATGGACATTTAGGGCTGGATAATTCATTAGGTGAGTTTTCTATTCATTGTAGATGTTTCACAACATCCCTGACCTCCACCTACTAGATGCCAATAACACCTTCCTCTCCCAAGTGTGGCCAACCAAAAGATCTCTAGACATTTTCACATGTCCCCTTTGGGGGTTGGCAAAGTCATCTCTGATAGAGAACTACTGATTGAAGACCAGGTACTAATTAAAAACAGGTGTCCAATGCTAATATATAGAAAGAAGAACACACAGAAATGAAAGGAATTTGGAGTCTAGCATGTTGACGACTGTTAGAATACATTAAAGACATCACATTATTCTGATGCAAAACATTCCTTTTGAGTGATTTTGGTATGTGTCTGCATAACAGCAGTTTCAAAGGAAAATAGTTTTGCTTGAAGTGAGAATTTATCCAAAGGTGAAATAAGAGGATCACATCCAACATTTGCCCTGGAAAGACTCAGAATTCTTTTTCTCTTGACAGTAGAGGGGTTTTTTTTTTCTTCCTTTTAAATTTTTTTCCACTTTTGGTCCACTAGGAATATCTCAGATTCAGAATAAAGTATTGATATTCCACAAAAGATGAGTAAAAAGGACAAATGCTCAAGCTCTCGGCTGCAAATGTTGTGCAGAGAGATTTCCCAGAGTACCAAGAAGAGGAATTATTTTTTTCTTTTCAGCAAAAAGTACAGAAACCTCAGTTAACTTGCGGAAATAAAAGAAATATAGGGACTAGCCTGTCACTCAAAAGCAATTGCAAGAAACCAGGGATCTATCGCCAGAACGGGTTTTAAATAACTCACTCTGCTCCTCTTTGCTGGGACATGTTTCCCTGAATGGAGAAGCCCCACCATGCCTTCAGTGACAGTCAGGGAAGGGTGGCGCCTGGCTCTCCACAGTGGCGTTGGCAGGTCCTCCCACAGAGCCGGCGGTGAGTGTCACAGGGGCACTGACGAACCCACACAGGCACTGTGACTTCAGTTTTCCTGCTCAATGATGCCACTTGCTTTTAATCTGATACAGGACGTAGAGAACTTGTTTTAAAAGCTGTCTTTGTTCAGACCCAGGGTGAGAAAAAAATCCCGGCACACACAGGGTCAATGACACGGGATCGAATTATCCGGCTCTTGAACGATGGCAGAGCTCTGTCTGCAGTGATGGCCCCGTGCAGCCCAGTTTTTCTATCTGTAAATGGCATTCCCACCGTCTCTGTCCCCAAACGACTGTCTTTAGCTGCATCTTAATTGATAATGTGAAGACTTTCTGCTTAAAGAAATCTTATTCATCACTTAGAAAAGAGAACCTAGTGTTAAGAAATCATCTCTCAGTTCAATCATATGCTCAGGATTTAACTTCTCCCTCATTCTGATGATCATTACCTTGGTACTAGGAATTGAAGGAATATCTAAGCACAGTGTGAAGCCTGCCTCACCCACCTGAGACAAAGCCTGTGCAGAAGCCACAGTTGTGCCATTCTGGAACCTTTCTCTATATGGACATGGTGATTTTATTCCCCATGTTCTAAACTCTGAACACAGAGAGACTGCTTGGAGCCTCAGCCTCAAGTACCACCTCTGGTTCTCTTCAGCCCCACACACGAGGCAAAGTACAGGGAGCCAGGCCCTCCCTCTAACTTGCCCGCCTATGTCTGCTGCCTGGAACAGGACAGCCTCTGATCTTTTGTTCCTCCGGTATGTGTGAAGCTGGTGACCTTCCTCAAATAAGTATGCAAAGTAATGACTAAAATGGAGAGCATGTGCTGGTTTAAGACACAAGGAAGCATCTGTAGGTCATATAGCCTACAATTCAGCAGGGCCATGGCAGAAAAAAGCCAGCTTGCCTGGGACACACAACAGAGACAATGAACTCAATTGGGAGGGAGAAGTCTGAAGCGGAGGTGTCAGGAAAGGTTGGTGGAAAGATAAGGTCAGAATTGACTCTCACTAGCTGACTCAGCATTTTCCCAAAGATTTTAAATCTGGAGAATTCTACACTCTAACTGGTACTCACCTCCCCCTCCTGCCCTCTTTCCTGCATGTGAAGGAATGCCCTGTGGAGGGCTTGCCCAGCAGGTGCTGGGAACATGACTGCTTCTCTGGGGTTGTAGGCATTTAGAGGGATGAATCCTGACAGTAGGCAATAGGGGTCCTTTAGCCGCAGTCCTTGACTGACTCATCCTGGGTGTGAGGCAGGTATTCACAGCCAGGAGCGAACACCTGCATCTGTGCTGCTCCTCAGAGCAGGTGTTGAAGATCTGTGAACAGCACCCAGTGGAAGACTGTGCACCCTCCTCCTTCATCAACTCTTGACCCCATTACCAGCACCCACTTGACTGGGCTTAGCCTCTGCCAGATGGATGCCTTCCACAATCTCCCCTATAAATTAGACCTAATTCTCCTTTTAGAGAATAGTCTTCTTTATACATGGAACATGATCATTTTTGCCAATATGTGGTCCTCTTATCGAAAGTCATACTTTCTCCTACATCTTCCACAGACACCCACCAGACACGGTTGACTGCTTAGTCTCCATCTTCTGGTCGGGCTGCCCTGGACTGATGGTTTGTCCGTCGAAGGTCAGTGTCACTGCCGCTGCTCTCTGGCCATGCGCTGCGCACATGGGTCCTCTAGTTGGAACACCATATTTTGACTCTACATCACACCACATTCTCTTCAAAGCCTTGAACTCTTCTCTTTAAGAAGGCTCTATCTCGATCTCTCCTCCCAGTTTCTGAGGCCTCCGGATACCTGCCTACAGGCCCCTCCCATCAGACCTGGGGCTGGCAGGGGACCTGCCATGTCTGGGGTCTGACTGCACCCGGGGCCTTGGCTTTTCTCCCACCAGAGAACAAAGTTTTGTGCTTTCAGCCTCAGCTTTTCTTTTTATGGAGCCTGCCATTGATTTTCCAAATATCCTGAGGCACAGATCAGTGCAATTGACCAAGGTCACAGAGGGACGCGCCAGGTGATAGGAGGTAAAACGACTTATCCCCAACCACCCAGTGTGAATATGGACGCCGCAGTGGCAATCTGTTTCCTGAGTTGCGTCATGCTCCCAGAACAACTGTTCCTGTGGCGCTTTCTTGCCTTCCTCCTCCTCCTCACCTGGGGCTGGCTCCACTCCAGCCGGGAAGGTGTCTTTCCCTCTGGCCTGCTTTTCCTCCTTTAATAGGAAAGAAAGAATAAAATAGAAGTTGGCTCTGTGCATGCCTAGGTTTAACTTTGCTTGCAGTCTTATTTTATAACATATTTGCTGTGGGCGCCGTAATTGCAGCGGCATTTACTCCCTCCCATTTGTAACTATTATTAATTTAAGATATACATGCTAAGTGTGAGCAGGGAATAGCCCAGATCATTATCAATATTCTAACACCCACAAAAAATTAGTCAAGCACCTCCGGCTATCAATCTTCTACTCGAGGAGATATTTGTTGCTGGCAAAGATGATCCTGATGTAATGGAAGCATTTAATGTAGAAAATGTTGTTCTATTTCTCTTCTTGATAGCACCAGACAACCAGCATGTCGAGTTGGGAGAGAGGAAACTACAGGAGAAGGCTGCCCAGGAAAAGCAATAAGTTTGCTAGGCTGATCAATAAGAAGACTAACTTAACCAGGTAGAAGACTTATCAATCTTCTTATTGATCAGTTCAGCAAACATATTAGTGCACTGGTGTGGCCTTCCAGAGCAGCTGGGCGGCACTTCATCAGGTCTGCGTTTGGATGAGCTATCTCTGACGTTGGCCGTGGGACCTCTTGCTTATGGCACACATGCCGATGGAAAAGGTCACCTCTCTTCCTGTGCATGGTTGTCCCCAGAGAAGGGGATTGATGGAGAAATTGAAGTGGGATTACATAGGTGCCCATTAGGAGCTGAATTCAGATTTAATCAATCAGCACTTGTTTGTTAAGAATCCTTGTGACTCTTAATTATAACAAAAAAACATACTGTGAGATTTTATTGGTGGAATATTTAGTGAAAGCTCAAAGAAAATTATTTTAAGTACCCTCATTTGTGGGAGACCCTCTTGTGATAATGTTCCTTCTACCTGGGTGCTGAGACCTGGATTAATGTTCGTCTTCAGAATCAGCATAAACACGTTCGCAGTTTATCCTGTAGAAAAAGCTATGCTTTGAAATATTTTGGAAAAATGTCAAATGCTTTATTTTGAATCATTGGCATGAAATAAGAGGTTCTACAGTAATATTTATGAAACTTTAAAAATTTTATTTATTCATTAGGTAAATATTTACTGTGCATAAAGCCTAAATCCTTTGCTGACGTAAGACCCATCGATTCTGTGCTGCTGATGGTGACGCCCTCATAGGGGAGAAAGATGTGTAGGATTAGGTGACATCATCTCCAAGAGCTGAAGGGTATCTCTGTTCTCTCTCACAGTACTAAGGAAATGGAAAATCCTGAGATTAATTATTCACAATTAGTAGTATCTGAAACTTGAGCAATTTTATTATAAAACTAAGTTCCTTTTCTAGCTAATTCCGTAATTGTTTGCTCCGTTTCATAAAGGATAAATAGTTGGCCCAGGATCAGTTGCCTCCTACTTCCCTTCAGAACCTTTAGAATTGAAGTTCCGTTCCAGAGGCACTCAGACAAAATCACCTCTTAACATATTAGGACGAGATACGTGCGAGGTTGCTCTTCAGGGGGAGAGGCGCTAAGCTACAAGGAGAATGTGGTCTAGCTGGCAGGGCAGCTCTTGCTAGGTCCCTCGCGGGAATTCCTGTGGGAGTCCTGGAGAGAGGAGTCACGTGCCAGAGGATGTCGACTATGATGCTGTGGAGGGGAGGGAACACCAAATGGGGACAGGACAGTGACCCGTGACCATTACTTTTTATCTCCTGTAATTGTAATAGATTTAAGCAAAGAAAATGAGCAGATCACCTATTGGTTAATTAATTCAAAATATTTATGAAAAGCTTCAGATTTTGCCAAGAAATGGGGCTGAAGGATGCAAATATACATTCTCTGCCCTCAGGAAATCCCATGTCTAGACAAAGAGTAGGCAGCTGCTGCCATGCAAATTTAGGGGACTGTCTTTAAGATGTGTCACTTCTTTTCTGCCTAGGTGTGGGAATCATCAAACCCTTATTCTGTAGCACATTTCTTTGTGGGGAATGTGACTTCAATGGCTTCCATCGGTTGTTGCAAAGCAGGGCAGCCATCACCTTTTTCTTGAGGAAGGGAAAAGCCGAATTATAACTAGTGTCTGACTTGGGAAATCCACCTCGTGATGTGTGAAGCTCTACAGGGAGATGGAGTTGAGACAGGTGAGCAGAAGGGACATGGTGTGGAGGCTTCTGGTGGTCCTGCAGGGTCAGCAGGGGGCTCTGGTCCTCCCCAAGTCTATGTTCATGAAAGTATTATAGATGACCACAAATACACAGCTTGCTGACATAAAAAGAAACATAAAAAATCCCTGGTCACATGCCTCTCCCAATGGGACCGGGCACAGTCGTTGCTGGTTCTTGGTGACTTTGAGGTCTGCAGGGTTCATCTTTGCATAGCTAGCTCGTCACAGACATCCTGCCCAGCTCTATCTTTCATGGCTACTGGGCTCCAATCCAAGTCTCAGGTTAGTTGGTAATCAGTCCTTAATGTATATGTGGGCTGCAAACTTTGAAACTTGGGTGGGCCGCCATGTGTAGCAAGCAGTGTTAGAACACACCAGCAGAGGTGCATGAGAAATAGGACTTCTTTTGGTTTCTTATGTCAGAAATTATGATTTAGTTTTTATATTGAGGTTTAGAATTTAGGAACATTTAGGAGAAACACATCATTTTGGGGTTTCCTAAATATAGTCTTTTAATTTTTAAAAGCTGATTAGAGAACAAGTTTATTAGCAAAAAGTATATATATGAACCTACGTCACAGAAGACTGTTTATAAAGGGTGGCCCACAAGACAACTAGGATCAGATTCAAATAAGCTGGCTACAAATTTTGATTTCTAGACCCTGGCTTGGACCTAATGAATAAAGACTCTAAGGCTGAGGTATAAAAACAGTGAATTTTAATAAATCTTCTTCATATTCTTATGGTCCTTAAAATCATAAAGATAATTAATAGGTTTCCTTTAAATTTATTGAATACTATCTATATTTAGATCCTTATAAGCTTATATATCACTTGTAGATATAAAGGGCATACACACATAGCATTATAAACCTGTCAGTTTGAAGCACATGGCATTCTTGGGAGTTGCGTGGACAGCATGTGCTAGAGCTTGAGTCACACATCCTTAACCCAATACTGACCTCTGGCAAGTATATAGTTAGACCGTCACATGCTTTTCACGAAGGGTTGGTGGAGACTAAATAGTTAAAGTCATGGCCCTCCAGCTTTGCATGTAAAATCATAACATGGTTTGTCCCCTGGTGTCCAGGAAACACAACTCAGACAGAGGAGAGGAAGTATCTGAGACACCCTAAGTCCACCTGTGTCCGCTCCGCATAGACTTTACATAGAAGTCACTCCGTGGGGTAGAAACACCGATGTGTCCAGGTTGGGGTGTCCCTTGTGTGGGGTTGTTTATAGAAATGGGTGGGGGAGGCAGGGTGTTTAGGAACCCATGCTACTTGGGGAAAGAGTACATTAAAGTCACACGAACATGGCTTTTGTGACATGAAAGTTCTGTTTCCATTGGTAGGTTTGAACCTTCACATTTAAAATGGATGCAAAAGAGGGCTCCCCAAACATATGGGACAGTCAGTTCCTGATATAAGACAGGCTCCCTGATGGCTGGGTTTCCCCACGCTGGCGGCCCTGCCCCTGCTGTCTCAGGCACTGTGCAGAACAAATGGGGCAACCGCTTGTCTCCGGGCAAATCAAACTCAGGTTGGCGCATTGAAGGGATTGACCTTTGTGGTTCCTTCTGAACCTGAAAGATTATGATACTGTTGAATGATGGGTGGGAAAAAATGTCAAATGTTATCCGAAAGCCTGTTTGTATTGTGGGTAGCCAGCAAAGCTGTGAAGGTAAAGCCAGAGGTTTAGAAACATCATCTCCAAACTGCTTCTCACTGAGATACCAAACGTAACAAAATAAAATGTTTGTCTCCAGCTCAGGAGACTTATTTCTGTCATTTCCCAACAGGGAGAACTCTCCCAACCTGCAGACGACTTGTGCTGTCAGCCGCTTTTCTGAGCTGTGACGGTGTCGTGCACTGAACTTTCCCTCCTCCTCCCCTCTGGTCCCCTTTGGGGTCAACATCACACATTGATGGAATATCTAACTGTGCTGAGAAGGTAGCTTCTGACCACAGAATGAGGTTTTTCTCTTTGCTCAGAGTTAATTGGCCATAAGGGGCCCAGGTCTCTATCCTGGTCTCATTAGTACCAAGTTTTAACTAAGTGGCCTAACTGACCCATATCCAGAGCCACCGTCCTCATCAAATGGTGAGATGAAAGTCGTCTGCCCATTCATCGTTCATTAACATTTACGTCGTGATGGCTGGACCTCAGGGGTGGGGAGCACTGGTCTGTGGGGAACAGACTGGGAAGCTTCTAGGTTCTGCCAATCTGGCACCTGCATCTGTGTGATGAGCCCATAGTGCTCTGAGGAGGAATTATAGGGCGAGTAAAAAGCAAACAACAAAAGCCATTTGGCTGTCACAGTGCCATGGGTGAAAGACAGGGTATAACCCCAGAAATATTAACTGCGGGTGACACAATAAAGGGGATTCACAGAGCCTGTCAGGACACCTGAATGAGACCAGAGATCCTGCACGCATTCATTCATTCTTTCCTTCCCTTGCTCACTGTTCGCTGAGCACACTCGCAGGGCTGGAGAGCAAGTGGACACCAGGAGGTGAAGCCAGAGGGCCCGAGTTTCTGGGAGAGCCTGGTCTGATGGGTGGGGAGCCAGTTTAGGAACCGGGTTTGGGTGCTTTTGTTTCCTGCAAGTTGTGTTTGTGTGTCCTCAGATGTTGTGTCTGCATTGAGTCATGAGTTTCTCACCTGTGGACTTAATTTAGGTGAGACTTGTGCCTCCCTAGCTGTGCATCATGAATGTGGACATAACGATAAGTCCTGGAAAAAGTAGATAACTGCAGCAATTATCATACATCTAAAATAGCTAGCATCTGTGAAATAATTTGTACTTACTTATGTGTCCCTCATCTAGAAAAAGAAGAAATGATAAAATTATAAATACCCACAAGTAAGAAAGAACCTGAGGGCCTGTCTCAGGCTGGGCTCCCTGGAAGCCCGCCCTGAATGGGGAACTTGTGTGCAGCAGTGGTTGGGGAGTGCGGGGAGGAGGCAGGGGTGAGGAGGGGAGAGGCGGGACTGTGCAGGGACTGCGTTGTGGTTGAAGCTGAGGTTGCGGCTGGTTCTAGAGCTTGGTCAACCCACAGAGCTGTCCAAGGTGCTTGTGATGGTCTCCTTTCACTGCCAAGTTACTGCGCCCCTGGGAAGGGATGTTACCCCGGGTACGGTGGTTCCCTGGGCTTTTGGCAGGTGACATTTCCAGCACCACAAGGGGAGGAGTGCTTGAGTCCTGAAGAGGGAATCTGAATGGAGGGTCACAGGACTCACCATAGAGATCACCCAATTCAATACCCCATTCCGTGCAGGAGGCCCCTGAACCTTACCTCAAATGGACAACATCTTGACTCCTGTTAGGAACTTTGCAGTCTCCTTGTCAAGCCAGTTTATTCTGGTTTAGCCTAATTATGAAGCCACCAGATGTGTCTTCTCTTTACCCAGCTAAATATGTATGGCTCTCCAGAACTTCCACCTATTACTGATATAGGTGCAAGGGAAGGGGACAATTAAAAATCACCTGATGGTCCTCTTTCTGTGACAGAATACAGTGGCACCTGAGATATGAGCAGAGCAACATATAATTTTTTTTAAAGATACAAGCTGTGACTCGGTCTGTATTTTTGTTTAAGATCTGAGCGAAATTCCAAGATACGAGTCATGATTCGGGAAGCTGCCGCTAGTTTTTGTGGTTTCATTTTAAGTAAAGAAAGTGCAGTTTTAGTTTTGTTTAAAGTAAAGAAAATGCAATTTTAGTTTATATTTAGTGTTAAGAAAGTGCAGTGTTAGTTTACGTGTCTACACTGCCTGCATCCCTTCCTACCTCCCTCCTCCTCCTCCATTCACCACTGTTAGCCGCACTCGTCTGTCTCCAAGGTAAGAATACAGTACTAAATAACACTTTTTTCTTTTATTTCATATATTTTGTTATGCATTGATAAAGTATACATGTGTGTTTCTTAATTAAAAGCATGTCTTTTTTCATAATTTAGGATGGTTTGGAGATGTTTCACAGGGCTGGAATGGATTAAATCTATTTCAGTTATTTTAAATGGGAGAAATTTGTTTGATATACAAGTTGACTGACTCATGAGCTCGGTTACAGAATGAATTAAACTCATATCTCAAGGTACCACTCTAATACTATTTCTGCCCATTCACAGCTCTTTACATAATTGACAAGAGTTAGCATGTTCCTTCATGAGCTAGCTTTCCCTCTCTCAACTGAGCCCATAGCTGCAGTATCGTCAGAGCACAACCACAGGAGTGATTAAAGATGAAAAGAGGAAAGATCTTTAGAAAAATCCTGAAAATCATCTAATCCAGGAAATTAAGAGTTTAGGAACTTTGTCTGAGACAGAGAAAGTGGTGGTGAGAAGTGGGTTTCGGTCCAGCAGGCGGTCCTCTCACCAGGGGTGCCAAGCGTCTGCTCGGCTGTGCGGGTGGACGGCAGCCAGCCCCAGGTCGACACTAGATTCACCTTGCAGATGTTTACTAGAAGATACTTTGATTTTAGAGAGAGAGAAAGGGAGAGAGAAAAAGAGAGACATCGATTTATTGTTCCACTTGTGTATGCATTCACTGGTTGCTCCTTGTGCGTGCCCTCACGGAAAATCAAACCCACGACCTTGGCATGTCAGGTTGGTGCTCTAACCAATTGAGCTCCTCGTCCAGGGCCTTAATGTCAATGAAATTTTAGTCCCGCCTGCATTAACCAGAGCCACCACCTCTCATAATTTTCATGTCACTCCTTTTTGTGATGCACAAAGGCAAATTGGACGTAACAATGCGACATCTGAAACATTCTGTACTATCACACTACAAAGCAGATATTCTGGGAGGACAGAAGTCTGTGACCTTCCATAAAACTAAAAAATAAATTTTTTTTTAGTTTAAAAAATGATAAATTATTCCTCTTGGGCCTGGGATAAGGGCCTCTCTCTCCATTCATAATCAGATGTACCCACCATGATCAGGTCCCACAGAGGTCCCCAAATATAATGCGTATAGTGAGCTATCACTCAGAAACAATCTCAGAATATCAGTCACCAAATATTTTATTTCCATGGAAATATAGAAGTATAAATAGCTTCGATGATCTCTGTTTCTTCATCTATGTACAATGAGAACATTGGGATAAGTGATCTTTCGGTATTTCCGCTGCAAGACTCATCTAGATAGAAAAAAATATCTTTAAAATTTAAAAATAGGTCACTATATTAAGTAGAAATAAAAAACCTTGACCAGACTATAGCTAAATCCAAAGTTAGAATAATATAATTAGTCAAAATGAATGGTTTTTGGTTGTTAAATAAGTTTTTTTTGAGACATGCGTTTTTTAATTTTTAAACTTAATATTTATTTTTATTTATCTCTCACTTCTATTTACAGATCCCAAGGGACAGGTTCTGATCTGCCAGTTTGGGTCCAGCATCCGGCCAGAGCTGGTGAAGGTCTGCGCTGACCTGGAGCAGGCGTCCCCCTGAGCCTGTCTGTGATGCAGGAAGGCAGGGGCCCACTGCATATGGGGCAGTCCTCCCGGATAAATGCAGGCAGGTCCTGGCCAGCACACTCTGGCACAGCTGTGATGGCAGCTAAAATGTCAAAGTACTTCTGTGCTGGTTGGCAGGTAGCAAGTCTCATGAGGAGCTGGATGTCACATCTCAGCCAACAAGGTCTCTGAGGACCCAGGCCTCCTTCCTACCCAGCAACCAAAGGAGTGACACTGGGCACCAGAGAGGCCTCCAGGCACATGCTGGTTTCCATGCAGCAGTGGCCAATGTATAGGACTATGCATTGTCTGCTGCTACTCCAGGAGCCGGTGTGTAGGGCAGAGGACTTGAAAGGGTGGGGGAGGGGGCCAGTGTCTGGAAGAGCAATGTTGGGGTGAAGCAGCAGACAAGCAGTGTTTCCGTACATCTAGCTGATTGGACTCTTACCAATGGGGTCTTTGTCCAGCTTTGTGTCTCTCTGCTCTGTCACAGATACCAGGGGATAAGTCCATTGGATTCTGGGTGTGCAAGGAGTGTGGCATGCAGCAGGTCCAAATCAGCGATTAGTAATTGAATGTGGGCTTTTACAACCAGAAACTCCCTCAAAAGGGAAACACACAGACAATATGCTTCTTATTTCCCTGTTATTATTGAAGAACTATAAAACTAATTTTATCAGATATTGAAATAATTGAGAAGGTCGTTAATAACTCAGAGCTATCGTGCTGATGCAAATTAAATTGGTTATTTCATATCTAGAAAGAGAAGCTCTCTTTCTCCATATCTATGTTTATATGAAAAAAGCTACATTGATATCTTCTAATGCTCCAAAGGATATAAAAAATGTTTAAACAAATGGCTTATTTTAGAGACACATTTAAACCTATTTGGATATAATTGATTAGTCAAATTCTAAACTGGTATAAATAGATTCTATGAAATTATATAATGAGAAAACCAACTATGCTTGCATCATGACAAATAACTGTTTATAAGTTCAAGACAAAACTCAGTGCAAGTCAATGTAATACTGACTGTCCTGTACATGCTGGGATATGGCCACAGTGGTGACGCTCATTTTGTTGTCCCTCAGGAAATGACACAATGAGATTCCCAACCCTCACCACTGACTTTAATGACATCTCTCTATCATGAAGTCACCTCCATAGGTCAAGGCACCATCTTCTCATTTAAATCATGAGAACAATCCCTGAACTACATGTCTTGTGTTCACATCAAGCCCAGTGATCTCTCCACAGTTAAAAACATGTCTGACCATGTTGCTCTCATGCTTATGTCTCTGCTGCTCTCTTATTTTAAATTTTGGATAAAGTCCACTTTCCTGCATGACAGGCAGAACGTGTGAGGTTTGGTCATGCCCTCCTCCGCCATCTCTGCTGTGATACTCTTGTCCTCCTGTTATGTTCTGGAAATGCTGTGACCTTCTTCACCATTTCAGTGCATGTTCTTCCTTCCTCATGACACAGAGAAAGAATTCCTCAACCCCAGCACCAGCGGGGCTCCCTGGAGCTGCTGTCTAGGCCGTCTCCCCTGGCCACCACCACTCCCTGTCTGTGTCATCCTCAGCACACAGCACAGGGCATTTTTAGTCTTGATTGCTTACTTCTGGTATGTATTCTCTGTTTCTCTCACTAGAATCTAAATTTCCAGAGGGCAGAGTTTACCTGTTTTAGTTACTACTAAATATTCAATGATCTGCACAGTGAATGAAACTTAGGGGGTAATTAAGAACTCTTTACTAAAAAGATGATTGCAAACATTGAGTCTAAAGTAAGCTCACAATTATAATGATGAGTGGTATGAAAGTAGAATGCCTAAACTTACTTATCAAAAAGTATGTCAGACATTCATGCTTAAATACTTGAAGTTAGTTGCTTACTTAAGCATATATATATATGCTTTATTTACTAAGGAAAAAAAAAACTTTTAAGATGCATATGCTTTTTTCTTCATTCCTAATGTGTACATTTGATTTAAAATAGTTTGTTGTGTTTTTATTTTTTTTAGTTTGATGTGTTTTTAGTTGAGATATATATATATATATATCATTTTGAAACAGGTTAGACCTGATCACTAAGTAACTGATATTTGGCAGCACTATTGAAAATCCACCAGACAGAAGAGTATGTGAAATCATATGAAGCAGGTGAAGCTCAACAACCCCCATTCTGGCGTGAGTTCTCAGGCATACGAGCCCTTCCTTTCAATGATTCTATTCCAGGAAGCTGTCCCTACATGCTTCTTGTAAATCACGACTTCTTTTTTTTTTGGTTCAGGATAGTCAGATCTATAAACATTAAGGAACTTTAGTACTATTCTAGACACTTTCAGAAACAGCACTAAGAGAAGACTGTAATATATTAATTTGCTGGAGTATAACACAGTCCTGAGGAGGTGTTTCATGACCAGATCTTGCAATTGTAGGATTCCAAATCCTAACTTCAGGTAACACAATCCCAGATGTTAACCAGCCTCGCTATCCGGACGAAGCTAGTTCCTCACACTCCTTTGTTTGTAGAATAATGAGAAATATAAAGATTAAGTCAGCTATTAGGAAGTGTTATAAATAATGTTTTTAAAACACATCAAATTAAAAAATAAAAATAAAAACACAACAAACTTTTAAATCAAATGTACACATTAGGAATGGAGAAAAAAGCATATGTATCTTAAAAGTTTTTTGGTTTTTTTCTTAGTAAATAAAGCATCAGTTTAGGGATATTATGCATCCTGTATTTAGAAGAAACCAGAAACATAGGCAACATTAAGAAAACATTTTTAATGAGTGAATAATGAGGCTTTAGTTTGTAGAGAATAAAACTAGCTTTCTCCTTGGAGATTGGGTTATTTGTAAAGTAGGACGTTGATTATATTTTATAATTACAAATATAATCTAGGAATTTTTAATCATAGACAAATAAAGATGTTTTAATAGTACATAAAAATTTCATGCCTCTAATGTTTATGGGCTGTCTACAACCTGGGTGTTAGTCATTGACCTAGATTTGGGGGATGCAGCAGTGAATGAAAGCAGCAGACACACCCAACCCCTCCCCACCCTTCCGGGACTTACATCGAAGTGGGAAAATTGTTAGAGCAAATACTCCTGGAGTGTTCCGATTGCACTAAGAATGTCACATGAAGTAACTTATTTATGCAAGTACTCCTTTATTATCCTCAGTTTTTAGTTGAGAAACTGGCATGAAGGTGTCAACAATTTGCCTAGAATCACAGTTAGTGCAAATCCAGCAGCCTGCCTCCAAGCTGATGCTCCTTTGTTTAGTTAACAAATATTAATTGAGCTCCTGCTATGCACTAGCCACTGTCTTCGACAGTGGAGATACCCTGTGAATGAGACAGTGATTATGGCCCTAACAAAGGGTCTCATGAAATCCTTTCTTTTCTTTTCTTTTTTTTTTTTTTTTTTTTTTTTTTTACAGGGACAGAGAGAGAGTCAGAGAGAGGAATAAATAGGGACAGACAGACAGGAACGGAGAGAGATGAGAAGCATCAATCATCAGTTTTTTGTTGCGACACCTTAGTTGTTCATTGATTGCTTTCTCATATGTGCCTTGACTGCGGGCCTTCAGCAGACTGAGTTAACCCCTTGCTCGAGCCAGCAACCTTAGGTCCAAGTGGTGAGCTTTTTTTTTTTTTTTTTTTTTTTTTTCTCAAGCCAGATGAGCCCTTGCTCAAGCTGGTGACCTTAGGGTCTCAAACCTGGGTCCTCTGCATCCCAGTCCGACACTCTATCCACTGCGCCACCACCTGGTCAGGCTCTCATGAAATTTTATAGCCACTACCCTGAATTGTCCCCACCATGGTGGTATCAACTGACTTAATGGAGCAGGGGTTTATCCTATGCGTGAAGGTGGATGCCTAACCCAGGAGTAAAGTGCAGTTTTTAAGGTAAAATGCAATTTTAACACCAGTATTGTATAATGACTTCACTTTCAAGTTTCATTTTACTTTACTGACAAAATCCCTATAATTTAGAAGATTCTGATGTCTCATCGAACTCAGCTTTTTCCACAATAGAAAACTAGAAAGTTTATGAGGAGTTTGTCTTGCTCTCTCTTGAGGAGTTGGAGATTGGTAATTTCTAAAGCAGAAGTCTGCTTCGTGAGATGGTAGATAGAATAATAATTCCCTGCCCCCAGTGAGGTCTTCATTGTAATCCCTGGACCCGTGAATACATTATGTCACATGACAAAGGGGGTTAAAGTTGCAGATGCAATTAAGGTTGCTTATTATCTAACCTTGAGATGGGAAATTGTCCTGGGTTATGGGAAATTATCCTGGGTTATCCCAGCGGGCCGAGTGTAATCACAAGGGTCTTTATTATTAAACGAGAGAGGCGGGAGAGTCAGAGTCAGAGAAAGACAAGTCAGAGAGATAAGATTTCTGCTCTGAAGATGTTCAGGGTCTGTGAGTCAGGAAATATGGGTGCCATAATCTGGATGTTTGTGTTCCCTCAAAATTTGTATGTGAAAGTCTTAACCCCCAAAGGTGATAGTGTTAGGAAGTGGGATGTTGGGGAGGCTATTAAGTCATGAATGTGAGATTAGTGCTCTCATAAAAGAGACTTGAGAAAGCTCCCTGGCCCCTTCCATCATGTGAGCATACCAGAAGTCTGCAGATCAGAGGATTGCCCTCAGCTGACCACTCTGACATCCTGATCTTGGACCTGCAGCTACCAGAACTGTGACTAATACATTTCTGCTGTTTATAAGTCACCCTGTCTGTGGAATTCATTGCTGCAACCTGGGCAGACTAGCACAGTGGGCAACCTCTAGAAGTTGAAGAAGTAAAAAAAAACACTTTCTGCTATGGTTACTGAGAAGGAATGCAGTCCTGTCAACATCATGGTTTTAGCCCAGCAAGGCCTA
This sequence comes from Saccopteryx bilineata, assembly GCF_036850765.1. Lineage (NCBI taxonomy): Eukaryota > Metazoa > Chordata > Mammalia > Chiroptera > Emballonuridae > Saccopteryx > Saccopteryx bilineata. The sequence goes on along the minus strand of NC_089490.1, from coordinate 272,948,035 downwards.
TTTCAGGCTTTGGAGCTCTTGAACTGTAAGAGATTAAACCTACATTGTTTTAAGCCACTGAGTTTGTAGCCACTGATCAGTGTAGAAATAAGAAACTAATACAGTGAGGTAGTTAGTTGTCTTCCATCCAAGCCCATGACAACACATTTTCTGTATTTCCTAGAAACCCACGATGACTGCTCCCCATGTATACTTTGTTCCATGTTTTTGCCTATATTTTCCTCTTTAAGAGTTTAAGGTAAATTTGCTTTTGTTCTCATTTATCAGCTCCCCTTACTACTGTCAATAAGCTGCTTAGACATAGATACTGTAAGAACAGTCACACCTTCACTCTATAAGTCAGCTCTTGAGCAGTTGATAACACAACAGTTTACAGAACTCTGTTTTCTGTGGAACTAACAGACTGTAAGATGTGCACAGTTCTCTGATACCCTCAGGGGCACTGTCTCCCTAAGCAGTGTCTCGAGATAAAAACGTTCCTATGTGTACCAATCACATCAGGTGAGAGAAACCTGTGGAAAGAGTGATCCCACGCATAGGACCTGCATAACTGACAGATGTGCTTGTCAAAAATTTGCCTTTCACTTTGGCCAACATAACAAAACCAGTTGAAATTCTTCTGTCCAAGTAATTAAGAATAATACCACAGTCTTGAAATTTCTTTTAGCTAAGTGAGGGGTAATATAAGCCATTGCTACCACTTCATGCTCTCTCTGGATTAACTTTGTAATCTTCCCCTCATTTTAATACTACGGTACTATAATATCTGATGAATACTCATAGTTATTGCTCCAGCAGATAATTAAGCAGATGATTCAAATAACAAAACAGGGTAAAATCATACTAATGAGTACATCACCTGAAACCCAGGCAATTTCCAATGAATATCATCTTCAGGAACAATCAACAACAGTGGTGGAGGTCTGATGGTTTTTGGTGGCATCCTCTGCAGTGCTGACTGGGAACACCTAAAAGGAGAGGGTGACAATGCAAAATGAAGCCCAGTGCTCCGGGAAGAAGAAGTACCTTTGTAGCATGGCACACAGAAGTGCTGTCATTCCAGGTACGTAATTCTACTACTGTCCCCCAGATCCTGTTCAAACCCTTGTAATCAAGCGATGATGCCTTAGCACCAGTACCCATGCTTCCAAAAGCCAAACCACCAATGGCAACTTCTTATTTCTAAATATTAGCCAACTGGGAGGAGCCTAACACTGATAAACTGGCCTCTGAGCACCAGCGCAATCACTGTACGACCCCTTTCCTACAGCCTCTGTCAATCCGCCACACCACATGCTATGCAGATGTCAGTACACTTCACCTAGGGGACCTGTGTTTTTGAGGCACATTTCTTCCCTATTTAAATAATAAAGTCAGCTTTCTGCTCTAGCTACTGAATGGGGTCTGTTTCTTCACAGCCAAAACCCGGGACAGGTCTGAATCCTTGTCCCCTCACAAAACAAAGATTGATTTAAATCTGTGGACAAAGGAGGTGAGAAGAAAAATTGGAAATCAGAAGAAAATAAGAAAATGATTACTATATATCTCAGTTACTTAAGTATGCCCTATACTGACCTGGCAGGAAATTCAACAATTATTTCTAGTGACTACATTAGGTAAATAAAAATTTTTAACTGTATATTTATATATATATTAATTATGAAGTCCTTAAAAATGTATGGCATTTGTTATTTTTCATATTAAACTTAATGCTCTAATGGTCAGATTACTATACCAAAGTTCACTTTGATTTTGGATAAATTTTGATTATTTATATGTTCCTTAAGAAATAGGACTTTCCTGACCAGGCAGTGGCACAGTGGATAGAGCGTCAACCTGGGACTCTGAGGACCCAGGTTTGAAACCCCAAGGTTGCCAGCTTGAGCGTGGGCTCATCTGGCTTGATGATGGGATCATACACATGATCCCATGACCCTATCTTGAAGCCCAAAGGTCACTGGCTTGAAGCCTAAGGTTGCTGGCTTGAATCCCAGGTCACTGGCTTGAGCAAGGGGTCACTGGCTTGCTGGAGCCTCACGGTCAAGGCACATATGAGAAAATAATCAATGTACAACTAATGTGTTGCAACTACAAGTTGATGCTTCTTTTTTTTTTTTTTTTTCTGAAGCTGGAAACGGGGAGAGACAGTCAGACAGACTCCCGCATGCGCCCGACCGGGATCCACCCAGCACACCCACCAGGGGGCGACGCTCTGCCCACCAGGGGGCGATGCTCTGCCCCTCCGGGGCGTCGCTCTGTTGCGACCAGAGCCACTCTAGCGCCTGGGGCAGAGGCCAAGGAGCCATCCCCAGCGCCCGGGCCATCTTTGCTCCAATGGAGCCTTGCTGCGGGAGGGGAAGAGAGAAACAGAGAGGAAGGAGAGGGGGGGAGGTGGAGAAGCAGTTGGGCGCTTCTCTTGTGTGCCCTGGCCGGGAATCGAACCTGGGACTTCTGCACGCCAGGCCGACGCTCTACCATTGAGCCAACCGGCCAGGGCAAGTTGATGCTTCTTATCTCTCTCCTTTCCCGTCTGTCTGTTTCTTTCTCATGAAGAAGAAGAAGAAGGAGAAGGAGAAGGAGAAGGAGAAGGAGAAGAGATAAATAGAACTTAAATTTATACTTAATTTTTCAGTGATTGAGAACAGACTTGAGGGCTGAATTTGCTAACCTGAGTTACACATAGTCAGTAGGAAAACATTTTATAACAATTTGCAGGATATTTTTTTGTGCTGTGCACTAATGGAAATATCAAAAAATATCTGAGTGGGGCTTCTTCTTCTTCTGCTGTGTTCTAGCTAGAGTACCAATATTCTAACTTCTTCTTTGCCTATGCAAACCAAGTGATTTTTGTAATATAAAAACATTGGTGCAAAGGAGAGGCTATTGAGCAAAAAAGAAGAGAAAACTCATGGGCATGCACAACAGTGTGAGGATTGCCAGAGGTGGGGGGAGGTGGAGGAGTGTTTAGAAGGGATAAATGATAGTGGATGCAGACATGACTTGGGCGGATTAAGACACAATATAGATGCTGTGTTGTAGAATTACGCAACTGAAACCTGTATAGTTTTGTTAACCAGTATCAGTCCAATAAATTCAATATAAAGACAATAAAGGAAATAAGGTGAAGTACTATGTTACAAGTATGGACAATGTTTTAAAGTTTGCAACTGTGCATGCATTTAAAGTATAAGAAATGATTTTAAACAGAATGGATTTTTACTTCCTTATACCAGTACAATTGATTGAATGATTTATTTGAGTTAATGGTGCTAACAATTAGCTTTTTTTAGAGAAGAGAAAAAAATTACAGAAATCTAACGATCTTGCAAGTCGATGTGATTCTCCCAGTGGTTAGATCTTCCTACATCACTTCCCTCTGATCGACCTTTAGTATCAGCTTTGAATTCCTCTGTTTTTCAAAATGATTTTGTGAGTCCCAAATTACAGAGTATGGACATCAATGTGGAAAATAAAATAAGAAAAGCAGTAAACATCACACAGCTTAAGGAAGGAAGAAAGTCCTCTTTACATCTTCAAATCAGATACGATACAAAGCAGACAATTGTCATATGTGATGTCTTATGAAAAGTACCATCACCTTGCCCTGAAGTTAATCCCAGGTATGGCAGAATTTCTACTGGAAGATCTTTGGCAGGGCTGGATAGGCAGGAGCAGGAGGATTTGAAGGAACTGTGAGGTATTTACGTGGTTTTTGGTGAATGCCAATTGTGTACAAATTTATTTACATGGGACCTTAGCTTTGTCATTGAAACATGCACACTCCTGGAAGCTGGGAGCAGGAGGCAGCTGGCTAAGGCAGGAAGGCACAAGCATGTCTGAATCTCAGAGCAGGAGCTCCCTGACACATATAAGGGACAGTAGGGGGGCGCCAAAAAAGACAAGTGTGCCACTGAGATATGAGCCCATACATGGGATGGCCTTGGAGGATAACATCAGGATCATCTAATCTCTCCCTCAATGTATGGGAGAGTGCAGGGGATGGGGTCAGGGAACAGAATGTACATTCAGAAGCTCCTGAGGAGGGTCACTGGTTTCTAGTCCCTGGGGCTCTCAGGGATTTGTGTCTCTCAGTATCCCTCTGCTCCATTGCTCCTGACTCTTCAGTGCTCACAGTCTCACCCAAGGCCAAGCCTTACATTAGAACAGTGGTAGTCAACCTGGTCCCCACCACCTACTAATGGGCATTCCAGCTTTCATGATGGGCGGTAGCGGAGCAACCAAAGTATAAATAAAAAGATAGATTTAACTATAGTAAGTTGTTTTATAAGGATTTATTCTGCCAAACTTAGCAAAAATCTGACATAAAGTACTTGGTAAGTAATTATTATTACTTGCTGGAACTCTGCTTTATAAATTTTATAAAGTAAAGTTACTTCCGTACTTTATAAATACCATTACTGTGGAACCAGTGGGTGGTTAGAAAATTTTACTACTAACAGAGATACAAAAGTGGGCGGTAGGTATAAAAGGTTGACTACCCCTGCATTAGAAGAAAGCAGAGCCTTTGTTTCAGGCGGTGCTGCAGTGCCTGGTGTTGGCTGCCCTGGCACCGCACATCTGTGCCCTCAAGCCCCCTCCTCTCTCTCATGCTGCTACGCCCCCATGTCCACTGGGACACTCTCTACAGACACACCACTTGGCAAGACAACAAGATCACTTGCCAAACATTTATCAAAAATGTATTCAGGTTGGGCAGAAATGCAGATGACCTTAAACTGTAAGACTTTTAGAAGAAAACATAGGAAAAAAGATCCTAGACATGGATCTTGGCAATGACTTCCGGGAAAGCACACCAAACACACAGGCAACAAAAACTGAAGTAAATAAGTGGGACTTTGTAAAACTAAAGAGCTTTTACACAGCATAGAATGCATTCAATAAATTTAAAATGCAGTTAAAAGAATGAGGTAAACTATTTGCAAACCATGTATATGATAAAGGGCTAATATCCAAAATATATAAAGAATTCATCCAACCTGATAGCCAAAAAAGGAAAATAACAGAAATCAAATGGGCAAAGGACCTTAATATATATTTTTACAAAGAAATCATACAAATGGCCAACAGGTACATGAAAAATGCTCAATGTCTTTAATCAGATAAATGCAAATCAAAATGATAATGAGATAATCACCTCACACTTGTTAGGAAGACTATGATAAAAAAGAGACATGAATGTTGGCAAGGTTCGGAGATAAGAGGACACTTATGCACTGTTGGTGGGACTGTAAAGTGGCATAGTCATTATGGAAAACAGTGTAGAAGTTCCTGAAAAAATTAAAAATTGAACTGCATATAATCTAGTAATTCCATGTCTGGGTATATATTCAAAGAAATTAAAAACAGTATCTTTTTTTTTTTTTTTCTGAAGCTGGAAACGGGGAGAGACAGTCAGACAGACTCCCGCATGCGCCCGACCAGGATCCACCCGGCACGCCCACCAGGGGTGCCGCTCTGCCCACCAGGGGGCGATGCTCTGCCCCTCTGGGGCATCACTCTGCCGCAACCAGAGCCACTCCAGCGCCTGGGGCAGCGGCCAAGGAGCCATCCCCAGCGCCCGGGCCATCTTTGCTCCAATGGAGCCTTGGCTGCGGGAGGGGAAGAGAGAGAGACAGAGAGGAAGGAGGGGGTGGGGGTGGAGAAGCAAATGGGCGCTTCTCCTATGTGCCCTGGCCGGGAATCGTACCCGGGTCCCCCGCACGCCAGGCCGACGCTCTACCGCTGAGCCAACCAGCCAGGGCCTAAAAACAGTATCTTAAAGAGATATTTGCACCCCCATGGTCATTGCAGAATTATTCACAATAGCCAAGATACAGCAACAACCTTGAACATCAACACGTAAATAAAGGAGATGTGATATGTATGAGATATTATTCGGCCACGAGAAAGGAGGAAATCCTGCCATTTGCAACAACATGGCTAGGCCTTGAGGGCATTGGGTTAAGTCAGACATAAACAGGCAAATAGTGTATAATCTCACTTACATATGAATCTAAGGAAAAAGTCGAACTAGTGAAAACAGAAGCTGGGTTGGTGATTACCAGGGGCAGGAAGGTGGGAGAAATGAGAAGATGTTGGTTAAGGGTGGAAACTTGTGGATCTAATGTACAGCATAGTGATTATAGGCATTGATACTGTGTTATAAACTTCAAAGTTTCTAAGAGACTAGATCTTAACTGTTTTCACCAAAAAAACAAAATGATAATTATGTGATGTGGTAGAGGAGTTAGTTAAAGCTGCAGTGGCTGTCATGTTACAATGTATGAAAGCATCCAATCAACAACACCTTGTACACCTTAAACTTAGTGTTATGTGTCAATATATTTTAATAAGAATGAATAAACAAAATAAAACTTATGAAGATATAATTTGTAAGTGAGATAATATGTGTGAAAAAAAACCATATATTTTCAGTTTTAGAGCCATAGGAAAATGCTAACTCCTATGGACACGTGCACCCCACAGTCCAGGCTGGAACGCAGTTCCCAGTACCGTGCTCATCTTTTCTCTGCTCAATAAATATCTCTGACTTCATCCATGTTATTCATGCCACAGCTCTGGAGAAATAGGAACATTGCTTATTAGCTGGAAAAAATAAAGAGTTTTCTGTAAAGTATTTAAAATATGCCTGGTAGTTGGACAGTGTAAATGGCACTAACTAGGTTGTCACAAGTTGAGACTCTTTAGTCAATGACTTACGTTTTGCCTGCTCCCAACACTAATGGTAGTGGTATCTGGAATCGGGGTTTGGATGATAGTAGATACATATATAAATGCAAATATATGTTTGTATTGCTCTAACAATGGCTGGGCATCCATATTTATTCATATTCTCAGCTAGGAAGGAACTGAAACAAGAAAATATAGAGGAAAAGAATATAGAGAAAACTGGATGTCAGATGAGAAATTTGGTTCGAGACCTGTGCCTGCCCAGTGGGGAAGCCACTAAGCTGTGTCTAGGAGGCCTTATAGAGGTTTGCCCTTGAACCAAACAATCAATAAGAAGAGCAGGAACACATTGATTTCATAAAGGTTATATAATTCTAAGGGTGCCCTGCATTTATAATAGGTTTGTAGATGCCTCTTAAATTGCATAACAGGGAAGGAATGCAAAGTGGAAATACGCAAAGAACAAATGGGAAGGGGTGGAGACTGCAGCTGGCCCATGACCCACTGAGACTAGGCACCCCACTGGGAGCCTGTACGGGCCTCCTTTCCACAGGAGGTCGTGTCACTTCTGTCCTTGGACACCTACTCTTGAGAGGCCTGGACTGATAACGTCATATTGTGCAAAAGTGGTTGACACATTCAGAAGAGATCCTCTGACCCTGCTTTATGCGCAACAAAATACTCCAAATTAGAGCAGTATTTTTAGCTTTGCATTAATTTTCTCCAGGCATGTTTAAAATTATGTTCCTGCTAACTTGTTTGTACAAATAGGCAAAAAAAAAAAAAAAAAAAAGCCCAATCATATCATGTGGTCGAGGATTTATGAAACATGGGGCCCTGGATAAATATTTTCTGGTTAAAAAATGAAAATCAGACAATGTATCAATTGCTATTACAAAGCATTAAGGCAGTTTAACTCAATTTAGCAACTAAGTCGACATTGAACCAAGCAGCCTGGTGCACAAGTGCCTTATTAAAACCCCGTGGCTCGTCAGTGTCGGAGGTGAGAAAAGGTTAAACTGCGTCCCCACTACTGAAGGAGCTGAAGGATGTGGAGTCCAATTAAACCTTCAGCGCCACTCTGGCTCATAAACATTTGCTCTTGAATCCCCCTGGACCACCCGCCGGGCAGCCAAGAGGGGACCTGGCAAGAACCTTTCATGCCGTGTCCCATCCTGGGTCCGGCTGAGCCCTTCTGGGTGAGAAGGCGACTGGCTCCCTGTCTATTAATCATCATCTCGCTCCCAACACCTGGGACTGACTTCAACTCCCTGGGCTGCTATATTGACAATATTCCCTGTTGATTTCCTCATTTTCTCAGCCCAGGCTAGACTGACCTCTTTAAAATTCTTTATAAACGTCAGTAATTGCTGCATCCAACTTCAATTCATTACTTTCCCAGGCCTCATGTATTTTGATGATATGAAAGTTGACCACATTTACATGCAAATTGAAGTTTTATATTAATAAGGGCCAGTGAAAGGAGATCGCACGGTAATGCTCCATGATGACTTTTAAATACATTTGCCCGTGTCTCGGCTGGCATTAGCATGGTCAGACCAGGAGGAAGTCATGTTGGTCTGATTGCAATTTTGTTTTCCAATTGAAAGTACAATTTCATCAGGTTTCCCTGTCATTTCTAATAATGACTTAAGTTTGCTTGCTAAATTGCAGAATTTCTAGGGCCTTCAGCTAGGCTGGAAACAGGTGAGGTGCCAGCTGCTTCTGCAGGCAGTGGTTCATTGTAGGCACGGGTACCTGTCAGTCCCGTCATTTGCTTTGATGATGGAAGCAAGTCATCGAAGGCTCCATACAGAGATTGATTACCTTAAGCACATAAAACTTCTGTCCTAAAACTTTGAGAGCCCAACAACCCATTGTTGGCCAACGCCTCTTAGTAACAAAATCAGTGGGTGTGGCACAAGCCACGGACAAGTTTGGTGGTTTCCATCAGGGTGAGTAGACTGCATTTGTATTCTGGAGCATTCAGAGAACTGGACTATTTTCTTCCCTCAAAATGAATTATGTGCCTAAGTCCAGGGTAATACTATGCATCCATGTCATGAATCAGACTATATGGTACAGGATCCCACCAGAAATAGACCCTCAGTAGGGACATTTTTCTGATTCTCCCCACCACCCCCATTAAACCGCTTGTGGATTGTGTGCTGACAACAAACCCAGATGAGGCAAGATGCTGAAAGGATGTTATTGATAAAATCCTCACACAGCAGAGCAGAGGAAGCGAAGTGACAGGGATGTCTGGAAAAGGCTGACAGGAAGTGATCCCTGAGACTGTGCAACAGTCTTCAGCTTCCCCGTGACTCGATTTACACCAGTGTGGGTTGTGAGCCACCTCTGAACTTCCCTCAGTTCCTCTGCTTTACAAGGAAACTAGCATTTGCGTCTTGTGAATGACGATGCCTGCACTGAATGATCTTTTGGGTAAAATTTGACCTTTGTCATCATAACTACGTCCTCTGTTAAATAGGCTCCATTCATGTCACCTGATTTAGATAAGACAATAACCTTTTAGTCAACAAGTTTTTAGTGCATTCAACCTTTATCTGATTTGTTTTATCTCTGAGTGGATAAGATGCTGATGGCAGATTGAGGATGAGAAAGACCACAGAGTGTATATTAGGACTCTATTATCTCTGACCAGTACAACATTTGTGCAGAGAATTGTCAAAATCAACAAGGTCCATTCTCAATTACTCACTTTGGCAGTCTAAAGACAAGTTTTATGCACTGTATACATAAGTTTGGGGTTCACAGAGAACCACTGACAAGCGCAAACAATGACTATTTATGTAAAAATAGGCAGGGTTGCTTGTCACTTGGCTGGTTTCTGGTTTCAAATTCAGGTCAATCAATATGTACCATGTTGTTTATTCTTTCTTTCTTTTATTTTTTTAATCTTATTTAATTACAAGAAAGTTCCAGGAAAAATGTGAGATAGGTTGTACCATGGCAATGACAGTTGACCTGGTACAACAGTTTCCCATGTGCTGAAGGGAAAGATTGGACACTGATTTGATCTGACAAGAGATGTTGTTTGATTAATGACAAATGCCTGAAAATTAATAAAATAAGTGGTACATGGCACTGGAGAGTAAAGTCTGAATAAGATTAATCAGACATAGGTGATTATCTCAGATCTTGAGATAAGGAGATGATCCTGGATTATCTGTTGGCTCTAAAATCATTACAAGAGTCCTTAAAAGTGGAAGAGGAAGCAAAAGAGAGAGAGAGAGAGAGTTAGAGAACCAGATGTGAGAACAGAACAAGTTAGAGTAGTGCAGCTTGTGAAAACATGTGGCTGACCTTGACTACAAAAGAAGAGGCCAGGCCCTGGCCGGTTGGCTCAGCGGTAGAGCGTCGGCCTAGCGTGCGGAGGACCCGGGTTCGATTCCCGACCAGGGCACACAGGAGAAGCGCCCATTTGCTTCTCCACCCCTCTGCCGTGCTTTCCTCTCTGTCTCTCTCTTCCCCTCCCGCAGCCAAGGCTCCATTGGAGCAAAGATGGCCCGGGCGCTGGGGATGGCTCTGTGGCCTCTACCTAAGGCGCTAGAGTGGCTCTGGTCGCAACATGGCGACGCCCAGGATGGGCAGAGCATCGCCCCTTGGTGGGCAGAGCGTCACCCCTGGTGGGCGTGCCGGCTGGATCCCGGTCGGGCGCATGCGGGAGTCTGTCTGACTGTCTCTCCCTGTTTCCAGCTTCAGAAAAATGAAAAAAAAAAAAAAAAAAAAAAAAAGAAGAGGCCACCAGCCAAGGACTGTGAGTAGGTGTCCTTTGGGATCCAAAAAAGGCCAGAAAATGGGACCAGTGGTAGTCAACCTGGTCCTTACCGCCCACTAGTGTGCATTCCAGCTTTCATGGTGGGCGGTAGCAGAGCAACCAAAGTATAAATAAAAAGAAAGATTTAACTATATAGTAACTTGTTTTATAAAGATTTATTCTGCCAAACTTAGCAAAAATCCTACATAAAGTACTTGGTAAATAATTATTATTATATGCTTTAACTTGCTGTAACTCTGCTTTATAAATTTTATAAAGTAAAGTTATTTCCTTACTTTATAAATCACCATTACTGTGGAACCGGTGGGTGGTTAGAAAATTTTAGTACTAACAGAGATACAAAAGTGGGCGGTAGGTATAAAAAGGTTGACTACCCCTGTTCTAGACCTTTCAGAAAAGAGTACATCACTATTGACTCCACAATTAATCCATTGAGACCTGTGTTGAATTTTTAACAAATTAAACTATGAGATAATAAATTTGTGTTAATTTAAGGAACCAATTTTATGCAAATTTGTTGTATAGAAAAGTAATACAATTTACTTAAGCTCGCCCATTAAACATTTTTCTGGGGCCTTAATATAGCATCGATGTGGTGACTTTTTAAAAATACACAACAAAGGGAAGTATGTAAAATCAGCCATTTCCAAGAGCACCAAGAGTTTTTGGTGGAAGTCAGTACAGTGTACTTACTGCAGACAGATTATTTTAATGATCAACCTGAGTCTGAACCCACATGGGCCTTTTGTATAAGAAAATAAGCACCTGGGACAGGAGAATGAATAATTATTTGATTTACCTTAACCAGCTAGGACGCAGGTAATGCAAAGGATGGTGGACCAAAAGCACATTCATAATTGCTGGTAATAAGAAGTGCTAACTTGCATTGGTACCTACTCTGAGCCCAGCTCAGTTCCAGGTGTTTGTGTTCAGTATCTCATTAATTGCTCATAGCATTTTTAAAGTAAGTACAGCTACATAGACTGCGTTGGAAAGATCTCATCCAATATCACGTACTCTGTGGCTGGAAGAGCTGGGGATAAAAGGCAAGCAGTTTACTACCTTCTTTGCACAACAACCCCAAATTTCGCATGATGGCAACCGCTGCTCCTTCGTGGTTCTCTTTCTATCCACCTTCTCTATTCATGATATCTAAATTTGGGAAGAACCAGAACTTGGTGTCAGGTGTTTTTCTCTATGCAGGTATTTCTGCCCTTGGGATCTGACCCACCCAATGGTTCCATCACTATCTATGTGTTGCAGTCCAGAGTCAAAGCCAACTCACCCCTGTTGTCTCAATGTGGGCATCAATATACTAACTTGAATGGAGCCCTTGACCCGCATTCCTTCCCCAAATTTGTCCCTTCCCCGGAATCCCCCTGCCCTTCCTGCAGCAGAGTCCACTGCCTCTCACCAACTGCTCACATCAAAAGCCTTGGAAATACCCTAGATTTTCCCCATTATTTTTATTCTCACAAATCATTTGAACTTTATCTTTAGAGATTATTCCATTTCCTACCCCTACCAACCATTTTCTTTGTCCACTCTTGTCCAGATCACAGCTCTTTCTCACCTGAACACCTAGGCTAACACAATGACTTCCATTCTTGCTGCCTTCCTGTCCACTCTCCACTCGCCATGTAGAGTGGTTATCTGAAAAAGGCAACAGAATCATATCACTTATCAGCTTAAAATCCTCTAAAGAGTCAACTAGAGGTCACACTGCTGCTCTGTGTCCCATGATCTCTCAACCTCTTCTTAGGTCATATTTATTTTTATTGGTTCCCAGCTACCTTCTCCTCCAGTAGACCTGCTTACTCTCACTCAGGGTCTTAGCATGGTAGGTCCTTCCTCCTGAAGAGTTCTTCTTCTTGCTTCTGGTCTTCCTAGCTCCTTCTCCTGGGGAAAAGCTATTTCTGGTTCCTCCATCTCAAATAGCCTCATCTACCTCATCACTTTCCCTGCTATTACTTGGCTTGTTCTCTTTCATTGCACAAATGAAACCAGGTAATCTCACCTCTTCATTTGTCTCCTTGTTTATTTCCAGTTGCGTCCACCATTTTGCTAATTTCATGAAGAAGAGAATTGGTCTAACTTCTCACTGTTGTATCTCCAAAACACAGTTCACTGCAAAGACTCAATCAATATTGTACAGTGTTGTTAGGCATTGAAAACACATATACACACCTGACTTTTGAAAGCACCACAGTCCCTTGGAAGATTGTGTGTGGGTCTGTAGATGTCCAACAAATCAGGGTTCCATAGTGTATAAAGGTGTTGAGATGTGGTGAAGAAAGATCAGCCATTGTCTCTGTGCCTTTCTTCATGCTCTTCTTTTATTTGAACACCACCCCTGCCCACCCCACCTCTCTGCTAATGTTCTATTCTTGGCTAATCTAAGTCCAGTGGACACGTAGCTTCCTCTACCTCTTTCTGGTAGCAATTGCTTTTCCTGTTCAACTCTAAGACTTGCATATCCAGGGGTCCTTAGGGGTCTTATTCTCCACTTGGCTACATGAAGCAAAACCTGCCTGTGAGATCATATCAGGGGCACCCAGGGGCTGATTAAGCTACCAAGAGTCATTCAGTGAATATTTAGGGAATGAGTTGAGTTTCTTTTTTTGTTTGTTTGTTTGTTTTGGGTTTTTTTAAAATTAATTTTAATGGGGTGACATTGGTAAATCAGGGTACATATATTCCGAAAAAACATCTCCATGAGTTGAGTTTCTTAAGATGACATGCAGCCACCAGACATAGAGGGTGACCATAACTCTCAGAACTGTCCAGTTTTTTTTTTGTATTTTTCTGAACCTGAAAACGGGGAGAGACAGTCAGACAGAATCCCGCATGCGCCCGACCGGGATCCACCTGGCACTCCCACTAGGGGGCAATGCTCTGCCCACCAGGGGGCGATGCTCTGCCCCTCCCGGGGCATCGCTCTGTCGCGACCAGAGCCACTCTAGCACCTAGGGCAGAGGCCAAGGAGCCATCCCCAGCGCCCGGGCCATCTTTTGCTCCAATGGAGCCTTGGCTGCAGGAGGGGAAGAGAGAGACAGAGAGGAAGGAGAGGGGGAGGGGTGGAGAAGCAAATGGGCTCTTCTCCTGTGTGCCCTGGCTGGGAATCGAACCCAGGACTTCTGCACGCCAGGCCAACGCTCTATCACTGAACCAACCAGCCAGGGCCAGAACTGTCCAGTTTTAAGAATGACTGTGGCCCATCCCAGGAAATCCCTTTAGTATGAGGCAAACCAGAACTGTTGCTCATCCATCACCTTAATACTACCAGCTGTTAAATAAAGGGTTATACTGCTTTAGGGTGCAATAATTGTTTCTTCATTTAGGAAAATTCAGAAATAGGATGTTCTGCATCTTTTAAGTAATATGCTAAATGATGATCAATTTTCCCAGAAATAAAAATTGTATTCCTTCTTGGAAAAATTTTATTTCACCCTTCCAGTTCTGAATAAGCCACCAACAGTGAATTGTACTTTGTAGTAAGTCAGATAACAGAAAAGTCAGTCTGAGAATGGTTCAGCTTATTATAGTTATTTAAGTTTGTGCTGGAGATGAGAGGGGAGACTTTGCCTCACATAAAGAGAATTTCAGCTCCTGTTTGGTTTATTTCAGGAACTTTAATTCTTCACTTTTAGTCATGGTCAGGTGCTCAGAAGATGACTTTTCTAGTGAGCACAGAAGCAAACAATTGACTCTAGTGGAACAGTTACTATCTGAATCTCTCTACCTTTTTTTCCCTAAAGCAGTATAACCCTTTATTTAAAAAAATAATAATATTAACCTGAAGCCCAGTACAGAAAACAAAAAACAGCAGCTGTGATTAAAGCTGTGGAGGTGAGGTGAACCAGAACCCCAACCCTTGCCCCTCGCCAGTGGTCCCTGGTGAATATGGAAAGGGAGGAGCTCAGATTCCAAGTTAAAGATCCTAATCCAATCTAACCCCTAATAGGGACAACAATCTGCATGATATGGCAGAATCAAGTGTACTCAGAGCACAAACAAACACATGGCATAGAAATGCTTCCACCATGTTTTCGTGTCTAATCTACTGTCATTAACCCCTCAGCACCCACACAGAAAAATCTAAAATTTATTTTATGGGCTAAATGCACCATGGGAAAGAGCAACTGTCTGAGAGAACACTGTCAGCTTAGTCCCCCGATACACTTATGGGGATGATTTAGGAGATAGAAAGACACTTTGGACAATTATCTTCTTAGATCAGATATATTATTTAGTAATAAAATTAATAACCCATTGTGCACCACTTTTAAGTGTTTTATGTTAATTATATCATTTTACTTTTATGACACTCTGGTGAAATGGGGAGCATTGCTGTAATTACATTCATTTTTTTCTTTCTTTTTTTTTACATGAGAGACAGCAACAGGCAGTGACAGGAGTGAAAACCCAGCTTTTTGGTTTATTGCTATGTTTACTCCAGCACAAAGTGAGCAGTTGCAAGACAAGGACTGTTTCATTTCTGGCTGTACTGTCAAGGCAGGTCTGCATTCCCCCACCTGACTTCCCACTCTATTGACCACAGGAGAAAGCTACACTTTGACTTGTGGGTTTTAATTTACTCCAACTGCCTGCTGACATTGACCGTGGCACCTGGAAGATCTGGTTCATTCTTTGCACTCTTCCCAATGTGGGAGAAGCAGCTGGTAGAAATCTATGTTTGAGTCAGATATTCGATGTATTCAAAATCCTTTAATTCTATGAGAAAGTAAAACAAAATATTCTAACCAGTTGTTAGAAAAACAACTGAAGCGAATTGTTTCCTGTAAAATGGCTCACAACAATGACATATCACTTTCTGCAGATTCTACTCCTTATATACTCACTTTCTCTTTTGGGGTACACACACAGAAGTGGCATTGCTGCACCATAGGGCGAGTCTGGGTTCAGATTTTGGTGGGACTGCCATATTGTTTTCCACAGCAGGTACACCATTTTATATTCTCACCAGCAGTACAGTACACAAGAGTTTCAGTTTCTCCACATCCTCACCAGAACTTTTGTCTTTTTTTTTTTTTAATAGCCATCCAAATGATATGCATTGTCCTAATGACTAGTGATGTTGAACATCTTTTCATGTGCTATTGGTGATTTATATATCTTCTTTGGAAAAATATGTATTGAAGTCCTCTGCTCATTATTTAAAATTAGGTTGTTTTTGTTATTAGTTGTAGATGTTCTTTATGTATTTGGGTATTAATTCCTCTTTGGACAGGATACATGATTTTCAAATATTTTCTTCCATTTTTTGAGTTGACTTTTACTCTGTTGACTGTATTCTTTGATGCACAAAATTTTCATTTTAAAGAATTAAATAATTGCCTTGTTAAGAATCATTTAACTATCGCTTCTCGGCGTTTTGGCTAAGATCAAGTGTAAGAATCATTTAACTATATTCAAAGAATTTATTTCTGGGCTCTCTATTCTGTTTCAGTGCTCTATATGTCTGTCTTTATTCTAGGACCACACTGTTTGGATTACTGTAGCTTTGTGGTAAATATTGAAATCAGGACATCTGAGACTTCCAACATTATCTTTCATTTTCAAGATTGTTTGGGATTGCATATAAGTTTTAGGATAAAGTTTTTAAGTTCTTCAAAAAAATTTTTGTTGAGATTTTGAAAGCTATTCCATTGAATCTGTAGGTCACTTTGGGTGTTATCACCATCTTAAAATGAAGTCTTCCAATCCATTAAAAACAAAAGTCTTTCTATTTATGTATTTAATTTCTTTCAGCAACATTTTATAGTTTTCAATGTATAAGTCTTTTGCATCCTTAGTTCAGTTATTTCCTAAGATCTTATCCTTCTTCATGTTATTATAAGTTGAATCATCTGCTTAATTTTCTTTTTAGCTTGTCAGTGTATCGAAAACCCCACTGATTTTTTTTTTGTTGATTTTATATTCTGCAACTTTGCTGAATTCACTTATTAGTTCAACAATTTAAAAAATATATATTTTGAGTTTCTCCATATAAGATCATGTCATCTGTGAGCAAGTCTATTCTTAGAGTTGTGAACAATTATACTTATCTATTGAAAATAATCTTCAGCGGTTTTGAACTAATAAAAGGTCACAAAAACATAGTTGGGTGGCCCTGATCCTAGGTGGGGAACAATTCGCTATCTTGTAGACCTTTCTCACTTACATAGTTACCGGGGTCATTTTTTAACATTTTTTTTATGATTTAATTGATAGGCTTATTTGATTTATGATTTATATTTATGTGTTTGTTTTTCTAACAACAACAAAAATGACTGGCATGTGTCCACCATGCATAAATGAATTTAAACCATTTTAAATGGGCTGAATGATCCTCCTTGGCTGTATTTTCCAAAGCTGGAGGCCACTGGGGCAGACAGCCGCTTTGTGAGCTCATGGCCCCTGCTCTGCTCACCCATTTGGAATTATTTTTATTGACTCTGTCTGCTCTCTCCTCTTCCTCTTGGAAATGACGACAAACTTTGTGCTGTCGACAATGGCTTCTGTATTCACATCTCCCCTCTGAGACCTGGGGTGTAACATCAAAGGTCTGCAGTGTGCTGCCCTTCCTATAATATTTCAATTTAAACACTGCCTCACTGCAGTGGTGTCACGTCTCATTTACACTGTGGCCTTTGTAGGAGACAGGGATCATTACGGAGCGAACACTGAGAAAAAACATATTAGAGTCTAGCCAGGTAACGGAAGGGAAGGAGACTCAGCACAGAGGAGCAGCCAGGGGCAGCTAGGCTCTCCCTGGGAAATGGAGGGGCCCTTGGTAGAGAGCGTCCTTGGCCGCTCCCCATTGTCAGGCTGGAGTCCAATGACAACGCTGCCGATACCTCGGGCTGCCATTGCTCACAGATGCTGCTCCTCCACTTTTCTCTGGTTGTTGCAGTAAAAGCTATTCCCCTGTGCACCCAGGGCTGAGATTATCCTCTTTTATATAGATTTTCTCTTTTCCTCTTTTATTTTTAGTCCTTTGTATCCCGTGGGCTGGGCTTCACTGCTTGTTATGTGGACTGCTGCTTCCCAGGCCCTGCCTGAAAATTGCATTCATTGGTTTGGACAGACCGTTCAGTGAGGAAATAGAAATCATCCTTTGTTTGTTTTATTTGCTCTTCAGCCTCTGCAATTCACAGTCTAATAATTTCATTCCAAAAGGAACAACTGTCATGAAGGTTTGCTCTATTTACTCTTAAAAGAGAAATAAAGAAGCATTAAATCTCCACCTAGAAACAGCTTCCTCCCTTTCTGTTTTCTTTCTGTGTCTCTTTTATTCCTTCTTTTTCCTTCCTTTGCTTCTCTCTCTCTTTGTTCCTCTTAAATATGTATGCAGAAATGTCACAAGGATATGGCACAATCCCTTTAGGAAAAGTCCAGATATTTGCTCCTCAGGATCATGTGCTAATTTTTCTTTAAAGAACTAGAGTGGTGTCCAGACATAAGTACATTTCTACGGTTGTCTGTGTGGATGAATTGATAGATATGTGGCTATATAGTTTATTTCTGCAATGTTGGTAATAATGAAGGGTAAAGAAAGTCACTTGTGACCTACACCAGAGGTACACATTGGAAGTGCTGCATCACATTGCTCAGTCTATTTGCTGGCCATGTTTTTACTTTTCTGTTATCCATATGTTGCAGGCCAACTCTCAGATCCCCAAATGCTGTGAGGCCATGGAGCTGGTGATTGCAAATTTCCTTCTGCAGGACAGGGCAGCTCACATCTGTGTCCAGGAGCTGGTGTTTCTCATCCAGGCACAGAGGCTCGGCTCTGTCTCTTTCATTCACTGGTTCTGAGACCTTGGAGGATTTGCACAGCTATCTGCATATCAGGTTTCTCATGGACAACCAGGAAATTCCTTCTCCCAAGTCACAGTCAATACGTGATAAGTACCGGAGTTACTTCGAATCCCTTGTGTTGAGTCTTTTCCTTCAAAGAATCCATTGGAAGCTTCATGGGGATTCTTGCAGCTCTGATTGATGGAGTTGCTGGAGAAAATCTGGACATTAAACTCCACCTTGATGCACGTACTTTCTGGGCCCTCTATGCATGGTCACCATGTGGCCCTATCACCTGCCTACAGTCTTCCCCCATTGCCCATCCCCATTGGTCCCTCTGTGCTTCCATGGCAGAGAGTCGACTCTTTCATGCTCCTGAGGAGATCCAGACACCAAGGTGAGAGAGGCTTACTGAACCCCCCCCTCTCATCCCAGCTCTCTCCAACTTCATTGACGGCAGCTTCCTGCCTTCCTTCTCTGAGAGTATTCTGAGAAATACTGCAAACATTCAACGGAGATCTCTGTGTTTACAAACTTAGTTCTTTCCTGTGTTTTGGGAATTATGTTTCCTTAGCTTCTCTTCTCTGATCATCCCTCCCTCCTCCACTAGGTTTGTCCTTCCTGTTGCCCCATTCCTCCAGCCTCCCTCCAGGGAAAGGGGACAAAGGGGACAATGACCATGTCCTCTGAGAAGACTGTGATTTGGGTTTCTCTCCTGGAACTTTTAACAGATGGGCGTGTTTGATGTTCTGAACACACATCAATGATATTTTAGTTTTAGAGACCTTGAAGTCTAGAACAAAAAATAACCTCTCTTTTTTCTTTTTTCCTCTATCTCTCTGGCTTCTGTCTTTGAGCCACATTGGTGTGGAGGAAATAGTCATGAAATCAGTTTCATGCTTTCAGGAAACATGAACATGGAGAACTCAAATAATAACTTAGTGCAGGTCAAAAAATGAAAACGTCCATGTAGTGAATGGGAATGTCTGATTAAGCATGAATTCTAGGACTAACTGCTCCATCCCTCACCTCGTTGCTAAGGTAGGTGCGGCCAGAAGACATGTCTACATGGAAAGCTCTGGCCATGGCAATAAACACTAGAGCAGTTCTCATTACCAAGAAGCTGGGCAACAGTGGACTGTTTCCAGTGGTCTGGAATACAAATTTAAAGGAACTAGGAAATAGAGAAAGCAATGGTCGAGGACTTGGGAGCTGAGTTCTAAGCTATTGACTGTTTTTAGTCGTCATATCCTCAAAAATTATTTAATCTTTCTGGGCCTTATTTATCTGTTAACATAAAATGGTTGAGTAGAATTATCTTCATCATCTTAAGTAGCTCTCCAATCTGTGATTGCAACTTAAGTTGAGTCAACAGTCAAATGCCCCCAAGCTTCTCTCCCTCTTTACAGGACAAAGAGGAAGAGGGCCAACCCAGTGGGGCAGCGCTAGGCTCCAGGCGCTGCTGTAACAGCACCACAGAACCTGTGGCTTAAACTCACAATTTGGAGTCTGGAAGTTCAAGACCAAGGTGTTCACAGGGCCGTGCTCCCTTCAAAAACAATGGGGTGAGTCTGTTTCAGGCCTCTTTCTCTTTGACTTTTTCTCTGACTGAAATGGTTGTATTAAAAGTGTGGGAACACTAAGAGATATGAGGCCATTTGCAGAGGATGTGGGGTTGAGAATAGATAAAAGGTAAAGACAGACTCAAAAGCACCAGCTAAAAAGGTAAACACATTCAAGGGGGAAGACATGTTGCTCGATAAGCCGGGCAGGAGCAGGAGAGACGGCAGAGGTGGAGATGGCCTTACCGGGAGATCTCAAGGTGCTGTGCAACTTTTTGCCCTGAGAGACTCTCAGAGTACATTTGGGGCCAGACTCCTGGAAGCAGTGTCCCATAGGACACACCACTGCTTTCCTCCAATTATATTCTGAGAGAGAGGTCAAAGTAAATGTTTAAAAAAGAAGTTTTATTATCCAGTAGAAAAATGTATTATCCTTTATAGATGATAACAGATACAGGGCATTTAAAATGTTAGGATTTTGGAATGTGTTCTGGCTTCAGGATAGGATACCTGGAAATATCAATTTTGAATATTTTAATTCTTCCTTTATTTATTGATTTTTGTTAATATCCACAATCTTTAAAAACACAGATCCCACAAATGACCTTTTTAAATGGAAGATTTAAATTTCTTATACATAGCTTACATTATAAACCAGCTGTTGTTGAAACACCCTATGTTCTTGATTAAGTTCTAAGACCTTGGGCAATTGTCATTATTATGAGAATCATGTGCAAATCCCTGCACATGAAATGTTTAGACTTTCCTTTTTAATTATTCATAAAATGTGCAGAAACATGGTCCAATGCACATTTGAGCAAAATTCACTAATGCTGCTGAACAAATCATAAACACCTCACCGGGGGGCCTGGGATGTAAGCCTCCCTTCCAGTAGGTGACTTACAATAGTCTATGGTTGCTGAACAGACAGTGAGCCTCAGCACCCAGACTCAGGGCTGTGATGTCTCCAAGTCAGCTCAAGGAAAATTATGTCCAGCAGGCCTCTCAGACTCAAGTTTGACACCAATTCTTCTGTGCTGAAGAAGCAACATGGTAGAACGGAATGCTTCAGTGCCACTGCATGGATGAACCTTTGCTTCTGAAATGACCTGATGTATAACTGGGCTTCATTGTGGGTCAATCTGAGCAGAAACAGAGATAACTGTTAGAGAGATCCTACCTCTTATTAATTGAATGAAGCAAACATACTAACAAGGATGGTCTGAGACATTTCTCTAGCTTGTTCTTCAGATCTGCTAGATGTTCATAGAGACACACACACACACACACATCAAGATACTGAGAAGGACACAAAGATATGGGAGAATAGACATGTTCAAATTTATAAACTAACAAAGGGACATAAATTACAACAGTGCTCATTGATTACCTTTGGAAGATACTTATCAGCACTAATTATTGTCATGTGCTCGTCCAGATTCTGAAGATCCAAAGATAAATCATAAAGGTGTCTTCTCTCCTGAGGGTTATATTCTGGTGGAGAGAGATGGACAAACAAAAAATCCACAGTACGTCAGAGCATGGTAAGAGAGATATAGAAGAAAAGAGAGTAAGGTAGAAGGGAGTGGTGGCCAGCTCGCCATCCTGATTGACACAGGAAGTGGGGTCAATGGGGTCATGCACTGTAGTTGAAATCTGGATATATTTGAAAGGTAAATGTGACAGAATTTTTCCTGAATTACTCTAAGATTTTAGTTTAAGCAAATTGAAGAATGTAATTATAATTACCAGGAAGGGGAAGACTGGGAAAAGAAAGCTTGAAGATAAATATTGAGGTAGTTTAAAGACATAAAGGTTAAGATGTTTCTTAGACATCTGTGTGGAAATATTGAGAGAGTTGAATTTACAGGACTTTAGTTCAGGAAAGAGAGGCTTGGAGTTGTGTTATAATTGGTAAGTCATCAGTGTATAGATAGTATTTTAAAATTATTATCTAAGGAGTGTAAATAAAAGGAATAGTCAGTCAGATAGATGAAATACTGAGAGTAATTTTCTAAAAGCTCAGTGAAGAAAGTGTTTTAAGAAAAGCAGCTGATCAAATGTGATCTCTGGAAAGCTGAGACCAGGTAATTGTCCACTAATCTATGGGCTGAATTGTGGTCCCTCTCCCCCAAATTTGTATGCTGAAGTCAACCCCCAGTCCTTAGAATGTGATTAAAGACCAGGTCCTTTAGAAAGGTAATTACATAACATGAGGTTATATGGGTGATCCATAATCTAATCTGACTGATATGTTTTTAAGAAAGAAGACTAGGACATACCCGAAGAAAGACCATGTGAGGACACAAGAGAAGATGGCATCTGCATGCTAAGAAGAGAAGCCTCAGGAGAAACCGACTCTGCTGAAACCTTGATTGTGGACTTCTGGCCTACAGGGTTATGAGAAAATAAATGTCTGTTATTTAAGCTGTTCCATCAGTGTTTCTTTCTTACAGCAGCCCTAGCAAACAAATACTAATTTGTCAAAGTACATGTGGTGACCACACATAAGGTTTGTGGCAGAAATTTCTGGCTAGCAACCCGAAATCTATTCCTTTCTTCTCTACTGAAATTGATCTTGTTTAGGTAAGCTAGAACTTGTCCCTAAAGGATGATTTATGATTGTCTTTATCCCTTTGATAGTGATTAGTCCAAGAACCAAATTATGGCAAGAGCTATAAGAGGACTTATGCAGGGGCTTTTGTGTAAAGACTTCCTCCTTGATAAAGAAGGAAAAATGCATGAGCAAATATGACACAGCCCTGCTTCTTCTTTGGATGCTGACGGCCATGCAATGAACTAGAAATTTATAACTAGTTAACAATTTCATAGTGTTCTATTAAAAATTAATCAACTCATATCTAATTCACAGGTTAAGGAAAAAATCACAATAGAGCTACATAAAAATGTAAAATGTAAAATAGTTTTATGTAAAACTATTACATAAAAATGATAGTAAATCAGATTTAGCAGAAATGACCAGAAAAAAATTCAATACTCTTTAGAGGCAGATAACAGAATCCAGTGTATTTTTTGTCATATACTAACTCCAGTACATATTTAAAAAATACTCCAAAACAAAAAAGGACAAAAAGTCAACAGGTAAAATAGTCAATAGAAACAGATAAAGAGTTAAATTAAATACTATTTTTAGTCGATAAAGATTTCAAAGTAACCATAGGAACAAACAGATAAACAAGAGTGAGAAAAATGTAATCAAATAAGGGCAAACTACAATATCTAAAATTTTTTAAATTAAGTTAATTTTTTTTTTGGTATTTTTCTGAAGCTGGAAACGGGGAGAGACAGTCAGACAGACTCCCACATGCGCCCGACCGGGATCCACCCAGCACGCACACCAGGGGCGACGCTCTGCCCACCAGGGGGCGATGCTCTGCCCCTCCGGGGCGTCGCTCTGCCGCGACCAGAGCCACTCTAGCACCTGGGGCAGAGGCCAAGGAGCCATCCCCAGCGCCTGGGCCATCTTTGCTCCAATGGAGCGTTGGCTGCGGGAGGGGAAGAGAGAGACAGAGAGGAAGGGGGGGGTGGAGAAGCAAATGGGCGCTTCTCCTATGTGCCCTGCCGGGAATCGTACCCGGGTCCCCTGCACGCCAGGCTGACGCTCTACCGCTGAGCCAACCGGCCAGGGCAAATTAAGTTAATTTTTAAGATAAAGCAGAGACAGACTTTATAAAGTTGAAAATAAGTCAAAATGTAATGTCCAAACTGAAGTACAAAGAAAAGAAAGAATGGAAATAGCAGAATAGACCATGAGAGAAATATAAGTTAAGATGTGAATGAGAATACGGAACATAAACAATATTAAAGAAATGATAACCCAGAACTTCCCAAATGATAACGGACATTGACTCACAATTTTAAAAATCTCAGCAAATTCAAAAAGGATGCAGGGAAATCTGAAATTAATTACATCCTTGTCAAACTGTTTAAAATCAAAGATAAAAAGAATTATTAAAAGCAATTGGGGTGAAGGAGGGTCATCCATTAACATGAGGGGATAACACGGAAAGAAAACAAGTGATGACCATATAAAGCTCTGAAAACTTTTTCTTTCTTTCTTTCTTTCTTTCTTTCTTTCTTTCTTTCTTTCTTTCTTTCTTTTTATTTTTTAATTTTTTAAAATTTATTTTGGTGAGAGTAGGGGAGATAGTGAGGCAGACTCCCACATGCACTCCAACCAGGGTCCACCTGGCAATCCCATCTGGGATCAATCCTCTAGTACCGCACTATGTTCAGCACCTTAGGCTGAAGAGCTGGGACCTGAGCTATCCTCCGTGCCTGGGGCCACTCTTGAGCCAACGGAACCACTGGCTGCGGGAGGAGACTAGGAAAAGAATGGTGGGCTGAGAAACAGGTGGTTGCTTCTCCTGTGTGCTCTGACTGGGGATCAACTCTGGGATGTCTGTATGCTGGGCCAACGCTCTATCTAAAGAACCACCAGCCAGGGCCAACGATTTGAAATTTTATACTGAGTGAATACGTCGATTTTAAATTAAAGTGAAGACATTTTTAGACAAGTAATAGCTGAGAGCATTTGTTTCCATCAGATTTCATATTATTGAAAATATTACAGTACCTTCTTAAAGAGCAGGGAAAATGATTCCAGAAATGAGCAGTGAACTGGAGAAAGATCATTGCAAACAAAGCTCTAATTAGAACAGATATTGTCTGTTTAAAACAAAAATAACTTCTCGGGAGCTCATAGCATATAGAAATAAAATCTCTGGCAAGAAGAATAAAAAAGGTCAGCACTGTGAACTAGAGTTAAATTGCTCTTACATGCTTTTGTGCTTTGGGATGTATAAAAATACTAACCTAAAGTAGGCAGTAATAAAGTATAGATATTTAATTTTTTTAATTTGACTACTAAAAGAATGACACCAAACCTAGAATAAGCAAATCTAATGGGAAGAAATAAAATAAAATAATATAATACTCAATGTAAAAATTTTCATACTACAGTGTATATAAAAACAATGAGCATAAATCACAGTGACTTTGGTATTTATCATACAGAGAGTGCTCCAGAAATGATTGATAATGGCTTTCATTGTACACAGGTTTTAAAGTTAGTCCCCAGCACATATGCAAAATTAGGTGGGTTTTGTTTTTTGTGTTTGTTTGTTTGTTTACAAAGACAAGGAAATGTTCTAAACCTTGCTGGAGCATAAACAGACCAGCATTGGTAAGAAAACCTTTAGAAAGAAGAGTGACCAGTGGTGCCTTGTCACTCATTATACTAGATGACATTGTTGAACAAAACTTACCCAAATGCAAACGGTCAGTAGAAGAGGATAGGCTTTCTGAGACTCTCATGCGGTTCAGAACAGCCAAAAAGGTAACGTGGAATGAGGGAAATAATAAACGTGCAGAAAATAGTGTCCAAAAGTAAGTACTTGAAAAAAAAAGACAGAAGCTCAAATTATATTCTTTGAAAAAAAATATTCTTCAAATAAATTAAAGAGTTACTGTACAACTTTAAAAAATCATTTTTTCTTTATCTGATCTGGAGAATACATTCTAAGCCCATTTAGAATGAAAGAGCTCAAAGGTGTTGAAAAAGATATAAGCCATGTGTCAGATTGTTAATATAATTCTTAGTACATAATTTCTACTATCAATGAACCAAAAAGATAAGCATAGAAATATAAGATAAAAAGTAAAAGTACCCAGTAAAGTTAGGAAAGTATTGCTCAACAGTCCTGCATCAGATAAGATGCGAGTTAGAGCAGCTTTGTCTGCTCCCCTAATGTCCAGCAGATCCGCGTCCACAATGCATTGGGACACTTCTTGTACAGTTTTGGCTGGACTTTAGATTTAGCACAAATTTTCTGTGGGGCATTTTGACACTATGTAGTAGTGTTTTAGCATGTTTCATATTTTGACGCAGCAGCTCCACTGAAAGAATGTTCTCTTAGGAAAGGCTCAGGGATATGGTCAGTGATGTCAGTGGAGATAGTGGTCTCCATCCAAGTGTGCGGCGACACTGAAGCATAAAGAGAGTGTATCAGAGGAAAGCAGGTGCCCACACAATTGCCATTCTAAGTGCTCACAAGACATGTAGGCACAAAAAGGGCTAAGAAGGAACGCTTCAAACATTAATCATGTGTGCCTCTGAGAAATAACCCTTCATTTTACAAGATAATACAACAATTTTAAATCAAACAAATCTTGTTATAATATCATAAGTTAACTTAGAAAATACACATTGTATTAGTTAGAGTGTTGTCCTCATATGCGAAGGTTACAGGTTTGATCCCAGGTCAGGAAACATACAAGAATCAACCAATGATTGCATAAATAAATGGGACAACTAATCATCTTTGTCTCTCTTTCTCTCTCCTTTCCTCTTTCTCTAAAGTCAGTAACACACACACACACACACACACACACACACACACTGTGACTCTTTAAAGCCAGACCTATGGGTACATTTGGAGATAAAGAGGGAGTTAGGCACCCAGTAGATGGAACTGAACAAGCATAGTTTCAGTAAAAACTGATGTAAACACAATCCCCCCACCTCCAGCATGTCCTCTTATCCCAGAGGCAGATAGAAGCTCAGTTATTTCCTAGAACAGCTACTGCCTTGTCCCTGAGTCCCTCTTTGGTTTCCTCCTTGTACCTTCACTGTAAACTCAAGAGACAGAGCAGGATTTACTGCAAGACTGTATTCTTTATGTGCTGCCTCTCTAGCAGACGCACCTCTGGGGCAGGGGATATCAATTAAAGATCAGGGCTGAGTGAGAGGCTGGGGTTGCCCGGTGGTTGGTTGACTTTGCTTGCTGCACCAAAGGGCCCTGTGTCTATCTTTATTGATTAATCTCTATTAATAAACCAGAAGGATTGACAGGCATGTCACAGGTCTGGACGATTGTGGCCATATGTGTTAGGGAAACAGCCAGCCTGCCCAACTGAAGTCCTGAGTCATTACAAAAGAGCCTGTGGCATGTTTTGAAACTGGGGGGCCTGGGCCACGGCTCACTTGAGCTGGGTAATTATTGAACTGACTCTTACAATTTTCAAAGGACTATCGCTTCCTTTTTAAGATCTGACCTTTGCCTGTCTCTCCTTGGAGCAATTTCCCACCCCGGAGAAGTCTTGTTGTGGCGTCTGAGTCCAAGGAGCACCCTGCACACAAGGGACAGGAAGAATGAGACTATGAATTAGAGTTGAGTTACGCTTTGGTGGTCATGCCTGCAGGTGAGCAGGACCTGCAGCCACTATGGTCCTGGGAGCACATGGAAGTGCCATGAGGCAGCAAAACAAGAAAGATGCAATGGCTAAATCAGGGCACTGCTCTCGCTACCCATATGGGAAACGGCTCCGTATTCTGCAATGCAGTGACAAGTGACTAGCAAATCTGTCTGCCTAGTTGAAACAACAACATGCAAATAAAGAAGTAAAATTAAGAAACACATAAATAGACGTGTGGAAATAGAAGGCAGAACAAACACATTTGCCCTGCAGAGATGCCAGTGAGCAGGTAGATTGGGAAACATCCTTAAGTGAAGGAATGTGAGGCTTCAAAGTGAGTGCGAGTCATGAGCAGGTGCTTGTTCATATTTCACATAAGAAAGCATTAAAAATGCTGACTTGCCTTTTTATCTCAGATGTTTTTGTCTTTTACTGATAACACGGTTTCTCAATCAGCTACTTTCTAAAGGGAAGACTGAGAAGGCCAGGATTCTTAAACTGCAGCTGCAGAAAAATGACCCGGGAATTTGTTAACAAACAGATTCTGGGGCCCTGGCACAGCCTCACTAAACCCAACTCCCTGGTTGTGGAAGGTGAGAATCAGGACTTTTATCAGGTTTTCTGGATAACAAACACTGATAAGAGCAGATCATACCACACTTAGATTTGGTTATGCTAAATTGTAATATTTGCAGAATTTATGTAACCATGTATTTAAATTATTTAAAGTCTATTTGCAAAAACTGGGTAATTAATATTGAAGTAAACATCATACATCTGTGTCTGGATATATGTATAGAAGTGAGTTACCAAACTGTTGATGGCTGCCACCATATTTACTGTGTTGAAATATACTTCGCTTCATCTCATGAGTTGTTAGCAGCTACTCACCTCTGATCTCTGTGGTCTCTCTACGTGGGGCTATTGGAAGGAATCAGTAAAAGCTGTAAATGTACATGAAGTGTCTAGAATAATGTTACGTACCAAGTAATACTCAATAAATAGCTTTAAGGGAAAAACTATGATGTAATAGCAAAAATATAAAGACTGGATCCAGACATGTATGCACACAATTACATAAGGCAACATGAATGCTTTCCAGAATTTGCACAAGATAGAAGTCAATATTGCAATACTCTCATCATTGTTATCACGGTTACTGTTGTAATTCTTCTTTTCAAGTCCATCTGTTACCATCCAATTTAGTCTTACCACTTCTCACGTGGTCCTTTGCCATACCTTCTCACTTGCTCCCACTTGCAAGCCATCCCTCTCTAGTTCGAGTTCTGCACAAGCTAAACCAGGGGATTTGTGCAGAAGGTTAAGCTAAGCTCAGCTCTCCCTATGGCATTTGTCATAATTCTCACTGGCTCTAGTACTTCATGTATCCCCATTGCTTTACACAAGATAGAGACAAAAATTCTGGATTTAACTCCTTCAGCTTTAGACAGCTATTCCCTGACTGCTGTCTTTTAGCCATAAGTTTGGATCACACAGCCTTGATCTTCAAAAGAAACATCTATATTCTTTTCTAGATCTCTCATTTTTCAAGGACTTTCTCTGTCTGAGCCTTCCTGCTGGCTGTTCCAGGATCAAACTATCTTTGCCTTCTCCTTTTATGGGCTAATAATCTGTGATGCATTTTCTTTTTTTTTTTTTTTGAACTTCTTTTTTTTTTTTTTTTTTAATAAATTTTTATTAATGGTAATGGGATGACATTAATAAATCAGGGTACATATATTCAAAGAAAACATGTCTAGGTTATTTTGTCATCAAATTATTTTGCAAACCCCTCGCCCAAAGTCAGATTGTCCTCCGTCACCCTCTATCTAGTTCTCTGTGCCCCTCCCCCTCCCCCTAACTCTCTCCCTCCCTCCCTCCCATGTCCTCCCTCCCCCCCCACCCTTGGTAACCACCACACTCTTGTCCATGTCTCTTAGTCTCATTTTTATGTTCCACCAATGTATGGAATCATGTAGTTCTTGTTTTTTTCTGATTTACTTATTTCACTCCTTATAACGTTACTGTGATGCATTTTCATGAGAGACATTTTATTTTTGAAGGGAACTATTCTCTCTTACATTCCTTTTCTAATACCTTTCTACCTCTGTCCCCTGTCTGTGATAACAGGAGTGTCTCATTCTTTTACATTTTCTATATCAACTATATTTGAGCCTAACACATGGTAGGTGTTTAACACATAATATAGTTAATGTTTACAAAAACTCATTCTGTTTCTGGCACTATAATGCACAAGAGCCTTATGAGCTGGGAGTTTATTATTATTATTTCTATTTTACAGAGAGGAAAACTGAGATATTTAAAACAAGTATTAGCTTGCCTAAAATCTCAAAGCAATAAAGCAGTGATGCTGCGGTTTCAAGCTGGGTATGTAATGTCCTTATGTCCAGCAAACCATCAATCATCTTGAGTTGATGTATAAAACTTGAATTTGTGTATGTGCCATGGGTGCATCACATCCTGTTTCACTGTTAAAAAAGAAGCATATTTACAGCTTGGCCTCAAGAGAGCATGAGTTTGGAGGTTTCCCTGTAGTAGTGATCTACCATGATCCTGCTCCCTTGTATCCCACAGTATGGCTCCATGCCTGGCCAAGGATGGCTTCCTCCTGTGGTTCGGAAATAGAATGAAGCACCAGGACCAATGCAGGTCCTAGATCCCATTAGCACATTTTCACATGTAATAAGAATGTCACTTGATCTTCCATTGTCACCTGAGAAAGGACTAGAAGTCCCAGAAGCATCCTATGAATGGCATTCAAAAGCCATGGATCACATGAACATACTTAGACCCAGCAAGACAACCAACCCTGACATCTTGTCCTCATGGGCTCTGGGTTACATATGCCTGACAATGTCTTGGTAACCTAATAAAACTAATTCAGCACTGCATCCTTTCCTATTGAGATCTAAGAAATAGGGCTTCTTATTCCTTTCCTTTCCTTTCCTTGCCAGGACTCTGAAAAATCAAGGGATTAGCCTCTAAGTGACCCACACATTATGATATTTGAACAACTCCTGGACAGTTAGGGCATCGCCGAACTAGCTTGGCCTGAAATTCAAGGCCCAGAGGCCATGTAGAGTTGGGTGCTATTTGTAGTAGACTGTGACAAATGGCAGATTATTTTTCAATTGGAAACTAAAGACTCAGTGTAAGTCACAAGAAAGCTAAATTACCACCAGGAAAAAAAAATGCAAGTGTTCTTGGTTCATGCTATAGTTACACTGAGATGTGATCATTAAAGAATAACCTATAGGCCCTGGCCGGTTGGCTCAGCGGTAGAGCGTCGGCCTGGCGTGCCGGGGACCCGGGTTCGATTCCCGGCCAGGGCACATAGGAGAAGCGCCCATTTGCTTCTCCACCCCCACCCCCTCCTTCCTCTCTGTCTCTCTCTTCCCCTCCCGCAGCCAAGGCTCCATTGGAGCAAAGATGGCCCGGGCGCTGGGGATGGCTCCTTGGCCTCTGCCCCAGGCGCTAGAGTGGCTCTGGTCGCGGCAGAGCGACGCCCCCTGGTGGGCAGAGCATCGCCCCTGGTGGACGTGCCGGGTGGATCCCGGTCAGGCGCATGCAGGAGTCTGTCTGACTGTCTCTCCCCGTTTCCAGCTTCAGAAAAAATACAAAAAAAAAAAAAAAAAAAAAAAAGAATAACCTATAAACGACAGTAATTTTTGGTTTTTGGTGCACTTCTGTAGAGATGACTTAGAAGTGCTTCAGTACATGTTCCTTTGGACTCAGTTTTAACTCAGTTTGTTTAGACTTTCATGATTGTGCTTATTGAACGAAGTTGGGTCTCCTCCAAATGCCTCTGATGTTTTCCACAGTCTAACCTCTAGTCTACTTTAGAGCTTCATGCTTAGCTATGTCCCTCATCTACCTATGGCTCAGCAAAAATGAATGAGGCTATCAGATTGGGCTCCTTAAACTAGCAGGCTATATCCCTGCTGGGAGAGTAGCCCTCCCAATTGGTGTTTATAAACATAGTCCAAAGTTCAGCTTAAATGTCTTCATATCTAAAAAATAAATATGTCCTTTTTCTGAATATTCATCTCTCTTTGTTCATCCCTTTCATGACAAGAGGCAGTTGTTGTGGTGAAGAGAAAGGGACCTGAGGCCAGGGAGTGTGGTGTCACCCCAGCTCATCCCCTTACTGGCTGGAGTGATCCTGGATACATTCTTACCTCAGGTTCTGCAACACAGAATGGAGAGCATGAGAATTCCACCTCACGACATTATTAAGTTAATACATGAAAAGCATTTAGACAGATTGTGAGGGTGGGAAGTGACAGATTTCTGTCACTTGAGGATACTCTCTTTTCTGCCTTCTTCCTGCACAACCATGAACAGACTCCCATAAATCTACAGAAGTCAAAAGTTTCTAGAAGTTTCTCACCCATAAATCACCAAAGTACCTAGTACAATGTCTTAAATATGAACTTAATTAAATATGTAGAAATATGTATTATTTCTATGAGGTTACAACTTTTTTATTTTATCTTATTTATTTTATTTTTCTGAAGTGAGAAGCAGGGAGCAGAGAGACAGACTCCCCATATGTGCCCAACCAGGATCCAACCAGCATGCCCACTAGGGGGTGATGCTTTGCCCATCTGGGGCATTGCTCTGTTGCAACAGGAGCCATTCTAACACTGAGGCAGAGGTCATGGATCCATCCTCAGTGGCCGAGTTAACTTTGCTCGGCTGCAGGAGGAGAAGCGAGAGATAGAGAGAAAGGAGAGGGGGAAGGGTAGAGAAGCAGATGGGTGCTTCTCCTGTGTGCCCTGACCAGGAATCGAACCTGGGACTTCCACACACTGGGCTGACACTCTACCACTGAGCCAACCTGCCAGGACCAAGATATAATTTTTCTATGAGAAATAACTTAGTCTAAATTTAGATAGATAAGATCTGAATAAAGTTGAGAACCAAACAGTGATTATTCTTAATACCTCATAACCCATTGACAGAAAGCCTCTTTATTTAGAATATTTTGTTATTTTATTCTTTGCACATCAGTCAGAAGTGCATTTGTGAGCCTGAAATGGACCCAGAAAGTTATATGGTAAGATGTACAAGTATCACTGAGATTGGTTTATCCTTGTAAGCACTGCATTTGTTGCCATAATTTCAGTAAATAGTATGGCTAATAGTTAACTAGCCTGGCTTCAACAAGGACCATGAAATTCTCTTACCTTAACAATGGAGACCAGTATTGTATTGAGTCCCCCCCCCACACACACACACTATTTTCTAATCCTATTTTAAAACAAAGCACCATATATTTGGGTTGTACGTCCTCACATTTTTTGGTCTTCAGAGGTGGTAAACACACCTTTGTGATAACAAAGTAGAATTCACTAAGGTGCAGAGTGTTCTGTAGATGGAGAGATTGCATTGCTTTTGCATTTTAGAAACAAATTCTAAAAATTCCAATTACTGTAAATTTCTAGTCTGTATTTATTTTAAAAGTGTAGCAAGATAAAAGTAAATCAGAGAATAAACAAGTATATAAATATACTTTATATATTTATATATAATCTTTCAACTGCAATAACCTTTCCCTCGAAATAGATAATTCCCGACATTTTCACTTTCATATTTTAATTTTGACATTTTTTTCCCTTACTGGTGTGTGATTAAAATATGTGCTCAGATGTCTAATTATAAGTTTCTGGATAATTAGGAATCAGATTGATAGAACTATTACTTTCCAGTAGAACAGTGAAAATAGCCAGGCACACCCTGGGCTTCTTGACCGTAAAAATCCTTTACAGCAGTGGTCTGTATTCTTCGGTTATTTCCAAAATATTTGACAAAATTAAAAAAATCATTTTTCTAATATTACAGAATTTTTCTTTTATTTTATAATTATTGTTTATTAAAAACAACTTAAATTAGGTAGATACATAGAAAAAAATACATGGTAATTAATTAATTTTTCTAAGCAGCCTCCTGGATGGAACCAGGGCAGGCAAAACGCCACTTAACAGGGAACCTTCAACAGCCTACAGCACAAATGTGTCTGAAATACAAAATCTCTTCACTCTTTCTATGCAGATGGTCATCAGGGGTATTGGCACCTGGGCCATCAGTTACTCTTAACTCAGATGGGAACCTACTAGCTGACAAACTCCCTCTAACTGAATGTGGGCTAATCACATCATTTCCCCAACGAGGATTCTTAAACTTTTTTTCTTTATCTTAGTTTCTAACTTGTTTGCTCTCACTAATTGAAGAAATGTGACATGTTTGAAAACCAACAAAAATAAATTGGATATGCTGGTAGGAAGATCGTGCCAGAAACATGTGGTTGATGCAAAACAAGCGGCTCCCTTCCTCCTCCTCCTCCTCCTCCTCCTCTTCCTTCTTCTTCTTCTTTTTTTGTTTCAAGAGCTATTTTAGGCTGTATGCTGAATAAGCACAACTTGGCAGAGCAGCTGAGAACAGGCACCCACCCGTCCCTCCGAAATGCGGGCCAGGCTGGCTCAAGCATTGACTCTTCTGGGGCTTCTCAAGGGCTGATCTAAGGGGGAGCGCTGTCAGTTACGACTCAACTTTCATTCTACACTGTCTGCAGTTAGCAGCCGAGAAAGTTTAATTCTGAGCTGTGAAAAGATTCAATAAGTCACCACAAATCACCTCGACTAAAGCCCAAACTGAGTAATTTACACAGCACTTTGTGATCTTCAAACAGTTTGCAGTGGGCGATTATTCATGCCCGACATGGGGCCGCTGGGTCCAAGCTCCCTGTTTGTTCTAAGGCCGAGGAGAGGTGTTTGAAAACCGCAAGAGACGACCAGGGGCCCCCAGATCACGGCTAATGTGACACCCCCACGCCTAATCTTCTTAGAGCACTGGGATAAAATAAGTATCCATTACAAAATCAGCCTTCATCCTGCCCCCTTCTGAGCCCGGCCACTCTGATAGCCAGCTCGGAGACAATTGTGCGATTCGAGACTTAGGCAGGTATTAGGAGCCGGGGCAGGAGGAGAAGGGGCTAATCTCCACATTTACTCCATCTGTACTTGTGGGCCTGGCTGGCCTGCCCCTGATAGATCAAAAGGAATTGGCAAAAATCAGATTAGGGCTGGAGAAAAGGGGGGAGGTTCAAGCCCTGTAACAGCCACATTTTTTTCCTCCCTGCCTTGGATGTGTATACATTTATTAAGACCATGCTGCTAATCCCATGAGCTTTCAATGCATTGTGCTTGTCTTTTCTTCTTTCCCTCTTCTTTCAACAACAACAAAAAAAGCCATTAAAGTGAAATATTGTATTAATTATAAAAATAGGAGCTGTGCCCATCGAAGGCTGGAGGGGTCTGCACACATTTAGAGAAGTCCAGCAATTTGGTTGTGCAGTGCAGCCCACGCCTGGTTTGCCCACCCGGGAAGGGCATAGGCCGGCGTTTTCTGGGACTGAGACACACGGCAGAGCAGTGTGAAGTCAGCGGAAGAGAAGATGCTAATTATTAATACAGGCTGCCACAGAGTCAGGCTGGCGGTGGGGCAGGTGTAAGAGCAGCTCGGTGACATCTGATCTCCTGGCGTCACGACTGTGCGGCAGAGCTCAGTGATGGAGTAGGGAGAACATATGGGATTCACCAATTAAACCAACTCTCGTTTCCTCCTTGAAAACATGCTGCCGTGCAAGGCACGAGGAGGCTATTTCCTTCCCTGCTCACGCGTTTGCTTTTGTCCGTGGTCCCAGCTTGCCTCTGGTTCTCTCCTCTGCATGGACACACGGGCGCTTACACCTCGAGACACACAGACAGATGGGGAAGGAGAAGGGGGCAAGAGGGATTCACAGTCTCGCTGTTGTTGGCCATCACCTGCTGTTTGTAAACAGTGACATGTGGCCACCAGCCGTGTCCTTCAAGCTAGGAGAAACGAGTGCCAATGAGTTAAATGTGCAGGCGGGCCACCTTGAGTAGTACCCACTCAATGATGGGCCAGCATACACAGCTCCATGTGGCACAGGCACGGATGAGGACAACTTTCTGCTGGGGAAGGAAACTTTTTAAAAGGAGCACTGACCCCTCTCCTGGAAGGCTGACAAAGTCCCTTCTTTTTCGGTTTCTTATAAACCCCCACGCGGTGCCAGAAGAGAGCTGTGTGGCCACTGGGTTTTGGCAGTTGAGTTCACCTCATTAGAGTGGATTAAGTCATGATGCTGAGAAGGATAAAAGGTGAAAAGCAAAGAGCTGAGGACGGGGGACGCAGACAGCTCCGAGTGTCATCTGTGTGCGGACGCCATTATTGACTGGAGCCCATGTGGTTCACACTTTTCAATTACCGTCTGCTGGAAAGGTGGCCCGTAATTGCAGAGGCTGAGGCTCCGGTGTCAGGGGGCCGCTCAGCCCTCGTCACCTTCTCTGATGCTCGACTCCAGAATGTTCAAAGGCAAAGGTCCTGAGCCTGCAAATGTCCCTGAGGACCCAGGAAGAAGGGCAATGCCATTAAAAAAATTAATAAATGAGAAACACACCCACATTTGCAAGATGGTGATGACACGAGTTACCATTATTTGAACGGGGCTGGAACCCCAGTGTTCTGTGCCTAGTTGCACTGCTGAGTGCCTGCCTTTGGTACTCCCTGCCAAGACTTCGAAAATGATGAAAAGAAACAAACCCGGGCGTTCCCTGGAGACGCACCGTTGTTGGGCATGTTCCTGCAGCTGTGGCTTTATGAACTGGGGCCACATGTGTGTCTCTCCCAGACATGCCATTGTGCAGGTTCTCCATCGATTTGGACATGATTTTTTTTTTCTCAGATCATAGGAAATAAGAACAATCAACTCCATCTTAAAGTGATGTTAGGAGCAAGAGGTTAGGAAGTTCATGAAGAGTCTAGATTTTGGGGGAGATAAGACTGTATCTAGTGAAGCCTGTCTATGGTGAGGAAGGAAGAAAAGGATGGGAACACTGCAGACCAGACAAAGGGTTAGAATTAAAAGAAGGAATTCTTAGACAGCACTCCTGACTTGCTCATACTTCCCTTTTTCCAGCCGTAAGGAGAATTTTTGCTTTTAAACTAGGGGGTGGGGGAGACTTAGATTTCTTGAAAACATCACTGAGACAGTCCCTATGTCCTCTGAGCAGCAGGCATGAGGGTGGTTATGTAGTTATGACAAGTCATCGTTTGCGGTTTTGGGATAGATAGAGGCCACTCTCAGCATCCCAGATCTCATGACTTTCTCCTCCGAATTGCCGAGTTCAGCCGGGGCATAGAACCTGGGGTAAGCCAGGCGAAGAGCATGTTGCTGGGTATTGGGAGAACTTTCTTTAAAAGCATAGCCTGTGTTTATCACTCTCTAGAGAAGTGAGGCATACCAATGTACTTTTGTGAAAAATAAATGAGGTTTCTGTGTGGATTAAAATGTTATGCCTCATTGAGAATTTGACCCACAACAGCCTAAGTAGAGAATTTCTACTTAGAGGAAGCACCTTTCTTAATTCTCAGCAAAGGTGAGCTCAGAGAGCTGGCTCTCCTTGTATTCGTGTGTGGAAGTGTGTAAGGCTCCACCCATCCTACTTTAAGAAAACAAGCCACTAGTGATGATTCTGGAATGCATAGCCTCTGACCAAAGTGAACACATGGTCCATTCAGACCCTCATGTCCGCTGATATCGTTGTCTATGGGCCACACCATGATCTTGCTCAAAGCTAGCCAAGTGCCCCAAGCCCAGCCATTTGATAAGGAGCTAACCCCAGAAAAGAGAGGCAGCCAGCATGGTCCGGCTAGGAAAGGAACCCAGAGAACATGAAACCAAAATGTGTGGCTGGCTGGCTGGGGGCACTTGGCTTGCTGGGTAGAGCAGCTGTAATAGAAACAGCATTTCCACCCCAAAGTCCGGAGATCCAGGAGACAAGGGATCTGAGGTCTACCTTTTACACCTGTTCCAATGTGGAAGATAGGGACCCCGCTTTTTGAATATCTTCTCTTAGTAATTGCCAGATGTTGCTCATAAATACAAACTTCTAGACATCAAGCTGATTCTCACACAGATGGAGGGTCTCCTCGCTCAGTGTCCTGGTGGCAGGGTGAGCTCAGCCTTCTGTGGCTTATACTTTCTATGTCTTCCATCGATTTCTTGGAGATGAGCAGCTGAGGCAAGGATGGAGATGAAGCCCAGTAGATTTTAGCATCATTTTTGTTCCATCATCTTGGTTCCGTGGCATGTCTTGTGCCTTAAACCCAAGGCTGCTGCTGATGATACAAAGGCCCAGACTGGGTAGGTCACCCTGATGTGTTTGCATTTTGGAGGCCAAGCTCATGCCTTCTGAGAGAAAGGCACTGGACTGAATGGCCTTTGATCCAGCAGCTCCACATGTCTACAGTCTGTGATTGCTCAGCTCAGACGTCCTATTTCAGGGCCAGGACACAGATGACCAATGGCCTACACTGAGTGCAGATTAGTGGTAGGTCCAGGAGAGCTGGCATTCTGCCATAATAACACCTATTCCCTGAGTTCTGTGGAGAAATAATGTCGTGTTGCACCTTAATCTGACCATGACAAGGAGGAGATTTTCTGGTGAATATAAATAAATTAAGGATGCATACAAACACCAGTCACTAAAGGCTTTACTTTTTAATATAATTAATTTAAAAGATTTAATGATAATTTTCAAGTAAATAGAAATGTAATAATAATGAGTGTGAATATATAAATATAATCTCTATATAACAAAGGCAATGATATAAATCCAAAGAAGATATAGTGTAACAATGTGAACTAAAAGAATGCATAGAAAAAAGCATATGTTAATAAAGTGAAACTGTGTATTTATTAAGTGAGCTTATTATTCCTATTCAGGGAATTTGGGACACTTTATCAGTTTTGTGTTTCCAGATCACAGTATTAGAAACAGATTGAGAAAATGATTACAGTCTTGTTGGATGATTAATTATTACTGTTCAGACTATGCATTCTTTGTGGTCGGTCCTGGCCAGAGAGCTGTCATCACCATTACTGTCCTAGAGACCTATGGTGTCCATGCAATCAGCCCGAGTGTGCTGTCCACGTAAATAAGCCAAGGTAGACCAGGGCTCCAGAGGTTTTGAATATACTGTAGGCCCATTGCTCTTCTTTTGGGAGGAAAGCCAGTCATTGAAAATGGTGGTGAGAAGCCGGCTTTTCAGATTGGAGGATCTAAGAGTTGAATGCAGAGTCATGGAATTTAGGTCCAGGCTGGTAATGAATTTCTTTGGGACACGTGGGTACAAAAGCCTGTCTATGACATCTGTTTTGACATATAGTAAGCAGGCAATTGTCCAGTTTTGGGTCTCACCTTGGCTTAAACTGAACAGTCAACAAATGAAACATTATTTAACCTGATTAGCAAAAACTTATATGTATTACTGTTCTTCCCTTGTGCAAACACGTTTATCTGACAATTAAGAGTACAATAAGGCCCTGGCCGGTTGGCTCAGCGGTAGAGCGTCGGCCTGGCGTGCAGGAGTCCCGGGTTCGATTCCTGGCCAGGGCACACAGGAGAGGTACCCGTCTGCTTCTCCACCCCTCCCCCTCTCCTTCTTCTCTGTCTCTCTCTTACCTCCTGCAGCCGAGGCTCCATTGGAGCAAAGATGGCCTGGGCGCTGAGGATGGCTCTGTGGCCACTGCCTCAGGCACAAGAATGGCTCTGGATGCAACAGAGCGATGCCCCAGAGGGGCAGAGCATCGCCCCTGGTGGGCATGCTGGGTGGATCCCGGTCAGGCGCATGCAGGAGTCTGTCTGACTGCCTCCCCGTTTCCAGCTTCGGAAAAATAAAAAAAATAAAAAGAAGAAAGAGTACGATAAGTCTCTGTCTTCATGGACAATCTTCTTCTCTGTTACTCACAGCCCCAAGAAATCTTATCTTCTATGTTCCCAATGCCACTGAGATCCACTCATCCCCACTGTGTAGCACACATCTGATATGTTACATTGTCTAGTGAATGCTTGTTGAATGACTGTGTGTGATGCTCATCATTGCTTTTCTCAAAATCTTACTTATCAACTAAGATTGGACATCTCAGAGGCCCTAATAAAGCAACAGAAAAAATACTGCTTTGAAGTCAAAGCATTACATAGGCCAACCAATAACTAATAAAAGAATTCTTTTTTGTTGGTCACTATTATAGTCTAATTATTTTTTGAAAAGCAGAACATAACTCCAGAAATTATTTCTGAACTAAGATTTTTAAAAATAACTTATTCAACTTTTTTTTAACCAAATCCTATACCCACAGGAAGTCATGGGGAAGGGATGGAAGACAGAAAACAGTGAGACCTAGAGTGCTGAGACAGCTTGCTGTCCTTAGATCCATTTGACTTTAGACCAGCTCTCTGGCTTTTGTTCTACAGAACTGTGCCAAGTGGTACATACGTACACTAGGTTTCCTGGAAGAACATCTCCTTTTGAAGGAAATATCTTCTATTTTTTTCAATATTAATTGAGTTTTCTTCTTCCTCCAAGCCCACTACCCTCTCTTTCACAAGATGGGTTAGAACTGATTTGGTCCATTACACCCTCTAATGCAGAGAGAAGGACGCATAATGTCATGACATTGTGTGTGACATACAAAGTGCATTTCCAGAGTGACGGGGCTCAAAATGCAGCTCATCATCCCATTCACTCGTCTCCTTAGCCTTGTGAACAGACAGAGCCTGTTCCATAGCCTCATGTTACACATAAAGAAATGGATGTTCAGAGAGCAGATTCCCTGAATAAAGTTAACAGAAACAGAATCAGGCCCCTACTTTCAAGGTTGTCCTTACAGAGACTCCTGATCTAGAAGATTGTAACTGAATTGTGCAGAGGGGCAGCCCTCTTCCCTCAGTTCATAAAATCGTGCCCTCCCAAGAGGAGGGGTCCTTCTGAGCAATGCCAATTTTATGTGCATTTAGATATATCATGATTAGAGAAACCACTATATTTGATAATCTACTAAGTCCAATCCTGAGCATTAGGCAATTTGATTCCTATTTTATATGTAATGACAGTGAGACTCAGAAATTTTCATTAACTGACCCAAGGCTGTTGGTACTGGGGCTGGGCTCTTCAGGGGTGGGGCACAGACCAATGAGCACATTCCCAAAGTCTGACACCTAGTTAAAAAGTGATAGTACCATGTTGACTGAAAATGGGTGACTAACTACAGGATTGTTAGGGTTTCTACCAATTTTAAGTTCATGCTCAGGGACACAGACAGCACAGGGCACATTGGTGAGTCTGAAATATGATGATTTAAGTCCTCAACTGGTTTTCAGTCACCTCTCAATGAATCAACCTTCCTCTGATTATGCAGTGTCCCCCCACCATAATGAGTTACTAATTAGTCACTTACCCATAGGTTTGCTGAACAAGACAAGCCAAATAAAAATCACCACGATAAAAGTTGGTAAGCCTCTAAGTACTTCATAAGGACACTTTGTGGCTTCTGATTAAACACACGATGTGCTGCTGGTCCTCTCATTTGTGAGCATGAGTCCTCACTGTCAAGTAGGGACAGCAATCATACAGAAAGCACTGGGTTAGGATTAAAGGAGACAGTGGGGAACGTGTCTAGTGCAGGTGCTTGAACTTACAGAAACTCAATAAATGAAACCTATGAATAACGAAAGGAATAATAGTATTAACAACAATAATTTACCTATGTTAGTATTTGTGCAAAACAGCAGTGATAATGTCAGATTCATGCACAGGCCATGTTGCTCTTTCCCCAGGGAGAAATTTATTCAGTCTCTATCAGGTTCTGAGGACCTGGCTGAGAGACCGCTGGCTGAGTAACCATGTTGGGGAGGCATGATGGACCTAGAACATCTCCTTCTCTCCTGGCAGAGTTTCAGAAGCATGAATTCCAGCCTGGTTGGTTAGCTCAGTCAGTTAGAGTGCCATCCTGAAATGACAAAGTTGCTGGTTTGATCCCCAGTCAGGACACATATGGGAAGCAATCAATGACTGCATGATTGAGTGAAACAACAGATGAATGCTTCCCACTCTTCTCTCTCTCCCTTCCTCTTTCTGTCTCTCTTAAAAAAAGTAATAATCAATCAATACAAAAAAAATTAAACCTGGATGGATAGCTCTGGAGTGTCATCCTGAAGAACAGAGTTTAGTTTCTGATTCTATCCCTGGTCAGGGCACATACAGGAATAGCTTGATGTTCCTGCTGTCTCTCTGTCTCTCTTTCCCTGCTCGAAAGAATGAAAGAAAGAAAGAAAGAAAGAAAGAAAGAAAGAAAGAAAGAAAGAAAGAAAGAAAGAAAGAAAGAAAGAAAGATGAATTCCTTCCTTCAGTCCTCTCTCAGGAGCAACCACAGTCGTCATTTAATGACTGCTCTGAGAAAGTGCTTATCCCTTTGCTGCTTGCCATCTCAAATCTTTCAGACTAATCTCCACAGTTCAGGCCACCTGACCTAGATCTATCCACTAGACAAACCTCTTCCCCAGCACTTCCAGGAGCTCCCGTCTCACAGCACCTGTGTGTTTATAGAGTTCACATTAGATGTGCACATGGCTGTGGTTGCATTGTCATGAAAAATGCTCTTTTGCATGTAGGACCTTCAAACACTTCTGGAAACTCTGAAGTCAAACCCTTGAGAGAGAACCAAGTGTGCTTGATCATGAGAAATCCACCTGTCCTCCTGCTCCTGATAGGCCGGCAGCACTGATGCCTTATTGGCTCCTGATTAAATGAAGCTTCACTCACTGTCGGGATACAACTGGTGGCCCCATAACATGTCGGCCATCATCTTTATGTCATAGATAAATTTAATTTGTGTTGTATTGAAAACACAACAGAAGTGGTACAAACTCCACCTTTCATCTCCAGGAAGGCCCTGCCAGCTTTTGGACTAGATCAAGTTTGCATGGTGACAAGGTCTGCAGAGAGCCTGTCAACACTGGAGGACGACTTTGCGAGAAGGTCACAGACGTGAATGCATTAGCGAGGTTGGCTTGGTGCGGTGGCCCCTGGTTCCCCCCCAGTCTCCAGCAGCAGCTGCATATTAGATGACGCCCCCTTTCAACTGCTAAGTGCTGCTGCGGCCGCTTTATCGGCCAGTCGCCAGCAGGCT
Organism: Saccopteryx bilineata; assembly: GCF_036850765.1. Lineage (NCBI taxonomy): Eukaryota > Metazoa > Chordata > Mammalia > Chiroptera > Emballonuridae > Saccopteryx > Saccopteryx bilineata. The sequence goes on along the minus strand of NC_089490.1, from coordinate 272,905,884 downwards.
CAGGGGAGAAGCGCTATCTCCTATGGCCATGAAAATTGATATTGAACATGGAAGGGAAAATCTCACAAGCTGATAGCAATTAGCTAAAAAGGATTTGCGACTCCATGATTCATCACGCCAGGGGACCAAAGTCATTTGCAGACGCTGTTTCGAGAGTCCCTGCACACAGCGCAGAGCTCTGCCTCTGTTTATCTCTCACACTGGGGTGTGACATTTCCGGCTTTCAGAGCCCCTTTCTAGAACAGAAGCTGCCTGAGCCAGGTGATTCTCGCTGTCAAAGATGCTTCAGTTCAAGGTGCTGGAGACGGGCTCAGGGTCCTATTACGTTTCAGATAGTCGTAGGAAAATGGCAGGCAGTTTCTTTCAGAGTTTGTTGTGTTTATTTTGTTTAAAAAATTTATTTGTGACTCTGGGTCAGTAAGAAAATCATACCTAAATTGATTAATTAACTAACATAATAGTGATAAGGTATCTGAATTGCCTAAAGATTATTTTTAATAAAGAAATGCTGGGCCCAGGTAGGTGCCTCTTTGTCCTTCAGAGCTGACCTACACCCTGCATGCTGGCTCCAATGGGCCCCCTTCTGAGGGTCTTCACTTCCCTGTGGTGGGCTCCCCATCATCCTGTGCATCCCTGTAGCCCCAGGCCATTGGTTTAAACTGCTGTTGAGTATTCCATTGCAATGATATAACATTATTCTTCTATTTCTTAAATAGATAGAGTTTGTGCTCATTTTGTCACAAACAACACAGAAAATTACTCATTAGGGTTCCTCTACATAGACTTTCCATCCAGTCCTGAATGTGAAAGGGAAACTTAACACCTCATGAGCCCTGAGAAGGGAAAGAGCACTTGCACTGGTAGCACAGAGCACAAATCATAAAGGGAAAGTTTACACATTTCTACTATTGACATATGTGAATTAATATCTATGTACTATTAATTTTATTTTTAATATGTATGTGTATAAATGCACATTGGAATTAAAAATTTTCTTAATAAAAAAAAAAGTGCCATCAACAGACCAAAAAGAAGCCAAAGGTAACTTGATCATCAATTAAGGAAATGAGATTCAAACAGTCATGCCCTCTCGTGCCCTGCCATGTGACTGGAGCATAATAACACAATTAATCACAGAAAGGGTTGGCAGGGATGGTGAGGTGATGGCAGTGCTCCAGCAGCCTCCAGGGAAAGCCAACCTGGGGAGCTGGATGGCACCATGTTGGGCTTCCCCTCCACACCGCTCTGCTCCAGCAGCCCGTGGGCACCAGGACTTTGGGGCTCTTCACAGCCAAATTATCATGTCTGAGTTAGGAGAGTTAACCACCCAATGCCACTACCAGTCCGGCTTTCTTTCCCTGCCCACCAAGCTGCCCTGTATTTCCCCCCTTGTTTAACTAAGGTACATTTTATCTTGGATTGCCTGTGCAGTCAGACATATTTTAGCAATGATTTTATGGCCAGCAAGAAACTGTCTAGAAAGAGCATGGAAAATGAGAAGGAAGCAATGCAGACATACCAAAGCACTTTAAGAAATGCAGTGCCTCAGGGAAGGGTGGGGCAGGGAGAGAACAGGCAAGTTTTCAGGGTTGCTGGGTTCACGTTCCGGCAGAGACAGGAGGATTCTGAGGTGTGGATTCTTGGTCACAGGCAGTGCCCATGGGAAGGCCTTGAAGACCCCATTTTTTCTACTTCTGGGGCAGGACAGAGAGGGGCTCAAAAGGATCAGTTTCAGCAGCATCAGTTTGGCAAAACTAAAAATGATCCTTGTTTTGGGTTGTTCAAATGGGAGTGGTGGCGAAACATTGTGTGGAGGGCTTTTGTTTTCAGGTTTGCACAGGGATTCTCCCTGGGCAGTAAGGTGATATCAACACACAGTGGACTTCAGCAGGACTCAGTGGCTGCTTCAACGTCGGTGTTCACAGAGCCCCTGCCATGTCTACCAGGTATGGAATCAATTACAGGCAACTTGTGTGTAACGTGGTGACAATATTCCTTACTTGAAAAACAGTTGCACTCACCACTTTTATAAGTGCTAGAAATCAGGGATCACGGTGGTGAATACCTTGCAAACTCAGGATCGCTGCCATTCATCTCTCACAAGCAGTCTGTCTGTGAGCCACTCTGTGTTCTTAGAGCACTCTTCGTCCTTCCCATCCTTCTTCTCACTCTTCTTTTCCCTCTTTCCCCAGAAGTCGTCCCTCCTTGCTGGACATCCCTCCAATGCCTCAGCTTCTTGTTATTTATTTCAGAAATGATCCCAGCTGCCCCCTCCTTGAAGTTCTGATCTTGGTAAGGTAGAAATGTCTTCAGCTCTTAGAACTGCTGCCTCCTCTCCTTTCCTCTTGTTCCATTTTCCTCTCTGGGCAGACATTGTGCTTGCTCAGGACTCCCAGCTTTATTTGGGCTCGAGAACACTTCCTCCCCTGCACCGAGGATGAGCTGGTGAGCTCTAGATGACTGGTACTCTTATCAGATGTGCTCCAATTAAAGTGCTAAGGGATCTCTGCACGTCCCCAACTCTGAAACTGAAAAATTCTACCCACCCCAGCACAAGGCCAGAGCGGGTTACATTACAGGCATTGCATTAGAAGTGAGCTAAGTATCTCAGTGTGTCCTTTACACCATGTTCTAATGTGGACACAAGTCCTGATTAGTACAACAACTGCTTAGCAAGCCACGCTCAGAACTGCTGATGGCGCAAAACCCTGGCAGGAGATGTGAAAACAGGTAAACGTATCTGCTCCTGGGACCTGGATCTCATGACCTTGTGTCCTGGAAAGGTCAAAAAGTAAAATGGAAACAACTATGCAAATGCAGAAGAGCCCACTGGGAGCATGTTCGGGGAAGGAGAGAGCTTGGCTTGGCTAGCGCGCACAGGAAACGTGAGCCGTAGCGTTCTGTGCCTCTGAGGTCCCAGGCCCTGTTCCCAGCCTAACTGCTTTGCCCTTGAGAAGGCCAGCTCCTCAGCATCACTAATCCAGTGACTGGCTTTTATTTTCTTTAGCACTTGACCTCCAATAAGTGAGACCTCAGTCCTGCCTTGTGGCCTGGAGCTACATATCCTCCCAGCAACTGAGGGCATTCACCTCCCATGGAAGGGCATTTGGCCAGTGAAGGGCAGGGTAAATGGATACAATTGTCCCCTAAACCCCCTTCTTATAGACCATCCAAGACCAGGTCATAATGCTCCTTGTAGAAGATCCCACTGAGTGCACATGTTCATCTCACATAGCGGTGACCTAATTCATAAGACATCTGTGTTGTCCCTCCTGCTCCCTGCAGATGAACTTTGCCTTCTGGGAAACGGGGGCTTTCACCTGTCTGATGCTTCCTTCGGAGGTTAAACAAGCACAAAGCAAATGTTTCTTTCTGTTGGTTCTAGCTTCTTTAAAGTAGCAAATGTAAGCCACATACACACAGTATTTTTTTTTGCTATTTTCTTTCAGACCAACTTGGTTTATTGGTTAAAGAAATGTCATGAATGTTGTATTAGTTGCTTGGCATTGATGTAACAAAGTAATATAGACTTAATGGCTTAAAACCAGGGAAATGTATTACATCCCAATTCTGGAGGATAGAAGTTTGAAATCAAGGTTTCCATAGGGCCACATTCGTTCAGAGGCTCTAGGATAAAATTCCTTCTTGCCTATTCCAGCTTCTGGTGTTCCAGGGAACCCTTGACTTGCGGCTGAGTCGCTCTATTCTCTGCCTCTCCTTCCATCTGTGTCTGTTCTTCTGTGTGTCTCTGTGTCTCATATCTACCCCTCCTTTCTCTTATAAGGCTACTTATCATTGCATTTAGCATCCACCTCGATAATACAGGATGGTCTCCTTTCCAGATCTTTAATCGCATCTGCAAAGTGCCCTCCCATAAATAAGTTCTGTTCACAGATCCTTCTCGTTATGGCTTGCACTCATCATCATTTTAAGAGCTACAATTTCATCCACTACCGATGTCTTTGGAGCCATTTAAGTAAATTTGAGCAAACTGCTTTATGAAGAGTTAAAAGAGTGACAAGTAACTCACTCCCTTTGACTCTAGAAAGCACATTATTAGGAGCCATAGAACCATGAGGAAAGAAGGAGGCAGATTAATTCTTCACAAAGCTATTCATGATTGATTTAATTTTTGCACAAAACCCCATTGTGTATTTTACCAAGCCTGATTTTTATTTTTGCGAGTGTGATGTAGACTTAGCATAAATCATGGTGAATACGAGCATAATTTGCTGATTTCGCAGTGCTGCTAATCCTTATGTGCACAGAATTTTGATTTTTTTTATTTGGGAACTACATTTATTTTATGGCTTCAAACAAACAGAAAAAGCCAGGTCCCAGCACAAGGCCATGTGCAGATATCTGCTACTCCTGCAGCTGGAGAAGAATGTGTTTCCTCTGCACCCCTGCTGAGTCCTTGGGCCGCTGCCCCAGGACCTGGAGTCTGCTGGGCCCTCACGTTTGCTGAATGACTTCTTGAGTACAAAGCAGAGCTTGGGGCTCAGGAGGAAGTGGTGGGAGATGTGGTTGGAAAGTAGGTTGCTTTGGCTTTAGAAACCTCTGGCAGGCAGATTTTATTTTACTCCCTGGCAAATGAAGAAGTTTGGAAAATTCTAAAGCAAAGAAGGCTCAGAATATGGTTGGGGGAAAGAAAGAAAAAGACATTTCAGTGCTAAGGTATCTTATGGTTTGAATTGTGTCTCCCAAAATTTATGTGTTGAAACCCTCCTTGGAAATAGGACAGCTGCAGATGTAATTAGTTAAGCTGAGGTCATAGTGGAAAAGGGTGGGATTGGGTGCTAAAAATTACAAAATGCAGGGGAGAAAAATCAAAGTTTACATAAATGGAGGATGATCTATGTTCAAAGGCTAATGTCAACCAATTTGCAATTTGATATAACAGTTTAAGATTTTTACTGTGAATATAGTCAATATTTTTCCAAAATTTACATGAAAGTTCAAGGTACCAGAATAGCTCAAATCATTCAAAAAAAGAAAAATGGCATCTAACCACTTTAGCACTGTCTGTTGTAAAGGTCGCCCTTCTTCACTGATTACTTTTGCAGCTTTGTTGAAATTCAGTTGCTAAACTTGTGCAAGGCAATTATCTTGTTTTATAAATCCACGTCTCTATCCCTCCACCAATAGCATACCGTCTTTGTTTGTATAGCTATAGACATAGATCCTTAAAATAGAGACAGAGACACAGAGAGACAGAGAGAAAGGGCCAGAGAGAGAGGGAGAGGGAGAGAGAGAACAGTTAAAGGCCCTTTTCTAGATAGTGGATAAGAAAGCTCATTTTCCAAAACCACCCTGAAGAAGACTGTGACAGCTTTAGAGGCAACAAATGGAGAGAAGTCAGAGCTCAGAGCCTGCTGACTTAACTGCATTTTGCTTTGAAATTGAATGATAGATTTAGAGTGATTTCTGATTCAATCAGAAGAGGCAAGTGTGGAGATTGTGTGGGTTTAGTAAGAGAAAAACAGAGGGCACATCTCTCCCTGCAGGCTGCAGCGTCTGGTGACAAGTTAAAAGGCCGACAGAGCTTTTCAATTGGGCCCTGGGTTCAGGGTAATTCTGGAGTCAACAGTGAAGTGTGAGGAGGGCAGGGCAGGGTGATCAGTGACAGGAGGACCAGCCAGGGCCCCCGCCTCTGCTGCCTATGAGGAAACCTTGCCAGTGTGCAACGTGCCAGCTCCAGACCCTGTTATCAGAGCATTTGTCATCCTGTTCTCACTCGTGGGTTTAAATTTGAGAGGATTAAACCTGAGGAGCTCCTTTAACTAAACTTTTACTGGTATCAGCCCAAGGACCCATCTGTGACAAACATGCAATGCTTCCCTTTCCCCTGACAAGAAAGAACCTTCCTGTGCTCTGTCGCCCCAGAGTTAGTGCTCTCCTCCAAAAAGAGACTCCATTGGTTAGGAATTATCAATATTCTTCTGAACAAAGAGAATTTTTGTTTTTAATCATGGACTGTTAGTTGTAGATGGCTACTAGGAACAAAATGTTTATGTTACCCCTCTCCCCTCATAAAAACCTGTGTTGAAATTCCAATATCTAAGATGTTGGTATTAGATAAATATGGAAATAAGAAAGGCAGGAGACAGATCCTTTATATCGACCTATGACTGCTGGTGGAACTCAGAGGTAGGAACTGGGCCTAAGGCAGGGGAGGGTCACACCGACGTGACGCAGCTGTGAGGTGCAGACCCAGGACTGGGCCCAGGGCCCCGGTGGTGCACTGTGACCCTGAGTGGCTCTCCCACAGGCCCCCCGCCCCCCCCGTGTTTTCTGCAGAGACATATCTTACAAGGAAAGGCAGATTTAACGGCGGGTACACCGGGTGCGCATCCCTGGCACCGACTTCTGAAGGGCCCCTGCAAAAACCGTTTTTCTAATAAAGGGGGTGTCCTTCATTAGGCCCTTAGGGGGCCAATATATTTTTCTGCACCCGGGGCCTCAATAGACCTTAATCTGCCTCTGCTTGCAAGACTCACAGAGCCCTGCACAACTCTGAGCAGCCCCATTGAGAAGAAAGTTTAGTGAGGAACTCAATAATGGAATAGAATTCACTTTAAATGTGAAAATAAGTACTTTTGAGGTTGTTCTTCAAAGATCTGACACCCGAGGCTTTTATCCAATAGCCTCTGAGGATCCAAGTCCCATCAACAAGTACATGAGGGAGCCCGGAAGGGGTGCCTGCCCAGTGGGCCTGAGACAACCACAGCCCTACAGACTCAGTGACCGCAGCCTGGGAGACACCTGAGCTGGGGACCCAGCCAGGCCGCACAGGAAAGCCTGACATACAGAGACTGGGTGACAATAAATGTGCATGGTTTTAAGCCACTAAATGTTGGGGTAACCTCTTATGCCATTATCAGCGATAAAGACAAAACCTTCCCGGAATGAAGTTCTAAATAGAAAATGTAAGAAGAGAGTAAAAGTGGGGGTGGAATGGAGATGAAGGAAGACTGGATTTGGGGTGGTGAACACACAATACGTTATACTGATGACATAATACAGAATTGAATATTTGCTTATATAATTTTATTAACTAATAAATTTAATTTAAAAATCAATCTCTAGTGTTGGTCATATTTTTCTTCTTCTCTCTCTTTTTCTTCTGAATTCACATCCGGGGGGGGGGGGAATTTCATCGGCAGCTAGCTGAGTGACAAGCAAAAAGAACCGGAAGTCAGAGAGCTTGGCCTCCCCTTTCTCCTCCGACCCTGGACACAACAGGTGTCATGCCACATGCCCAAAGAGACTAGACTAGCATCAGTGGTTTCCACAAGTACTTGGATCACAGAATCACCTAGGAAACTTTTGAAAAAAAAATACAGATTCCAGAGTCACACTCACAAAATTGTTTAATCAGAGATTTCAGGGAAGAATCTAAAACTTGAACTTAAAAAAAAAACAACAAACCCAAAAACAAAAATTGGAGTTTTGTTTTCCCAGAAACTTTTTTTTTCTGAAGATAGGGAAATTTGCTATAAATTCACAGATAGGCAGCCCAGCACAGGTCTAATGACTAGTGAATAGGTACCACCAGATTAAATAAGAATTAAATCCCATCTGGTTTTAAAACTGTCAGGCATCCTTAACACAAAAGCCTTGAAAAATAAAAGTAAATTATCCCAGGTTCAAGTGATTTCCTCTTGAATTGTATTCCTGGCACTTTGAGAAATGTATTATGTATAGGTAGGTCTAAAACTAAATGTTTTCTAAATTTTTCATATCGCTGAAATTGGAAGATCCAGAATTATTACTATGGTCAAAAATATATTAATAATAGTGCATGTGATCAATCTGCTTCTTACATGTTACTTCATCTTCCTATAATTATAACTGAATTGTTGACCATTATGAAAATAGCATTTTGACCATTTCAGCTTTTGTTTTTATAAAACTGGAAAGTTAAGAAGCTGGCCAAATAGCTGTCAATATATAAGTTTGTAAGTCATACACATTTTGGTAAATTCAATTGTATAGAGGTCACTCACAAAAAAATCCTCTAGTAAAATTTGGCTTTCTGACCCTTAGATTTTCTCTGGTTTAACTTAGCAAAGTTCAGTAACAGTACAATTCAGATCGTTCACACCCCTAAAGTCTCATCTGAAAGAATTAGATAAGTGAGGCAACATTAGTTTACTCTAGCTTATAGTATCTAGGTAATTAATTCTGTTTTCCATTTGCCCTTGCTAATGTAATGTGACCTCAATGTTATTTTCTAAGTAAATTGATTAGGAGATTTGGCTTACATATGCAACTCTTGCAAGTGGTTAAATTATTGCAGCAAACAAACCTTTATACTTTTGTAAGCCATAGTCTCAGTGTCACTTTCAAATATTTGGTTCTTATTACTTATAGTTTAAAAGCCATTTATAGGTCTAATTAATTTTTTCCTCAGCAATCTAAAGATCAATGTGTCTAACCCCATGGGTTGAATATATAAAATAATGCATAGGGCCAAAATTAGCATTCAGTTAAATATTAAGGTAAGTTGGTGTCAGAGCTAAATTTTTCCTGAATGCCTTTTGGGTGATATGTCCATTAGACCTTTCAAACAACCTCTTGAAATTTGGCCCAGCTATCATTTTTTAGCAGTTACAAATTTCCATATTCCTCTGTTGCTGTTCCAAATTATCTCAAGTCCATGTCCTATTATTCTCCTTCTAATTACATTTGCTTTTTCCTGGAAGGAAAAAAAGAAGGAAGGAAGGAAGGAAGGAAGGAAGGAAGGAAGGAAGGAAGGAAGGAAGGAAGGAAAGAGGGAAGGAGGGGGGGAGGGAGGCAGGGAGGGAAGGAAGGAAGGAAGGAAGGAAGGAAGGAAGGAAGGAAGGAAGGAAGGAAGGAAGGAAGGAAGGAAAGAGGGAAGGAGGGGGGAGGGAGGCAGGGAGGGAAGGAAGGAAGGAAGGAAGGAAGGAAGGAAGGAAGGAAGGAAGGAAGGGAAGAGGGAAGGAGGGGGGGAGGGAGGCAGGGAGGGAAGGAAGGAAGGAAGGAAGGAAGGAAGGAAGGAAGGAAGGAAGGAAGGAAGGAAAAAAGGAAGGAAGGAAGGAAAAAAATGTAAGTACATCCTTTAAACTGTTTTTCTTTCTCTCTCACTAAATTACTCACAACTTTCCCTACCTGTAATATATAGTTTCTGAGAAATGTTACTACTTCTACATAAAGTCCTGTCTCTATGACATTGTTTCTACACTGTATATGAGTAATATAACTTCACTCTTTGCATGAAAGAAATACTCAGATTATTGGAAAACACTTGAAGAAGTATGTTCCTAGGCGGCTTTGTCAAAAATCACAGGGGTGGACTGGATTTGTTGGGTGGCTTCCAGTTTGGCTGACATTAGATATATGCTGTTTAAGCATTTTATGTACACCCAGAGGCTCTTTTCTGAATTACAGAGCTTTTGCAAATGCTGAAATAAATACACAGAGATGCTGAAAGAAATTAAGGAAAACATTTCCATCTCCCGCCGTTCACCTGCAACTTGCTGCTGGGCTGAGCTTGACAAGTGTGCAAATAAACACCCAATTGCAACCACATGGCAGACTTCTTTCACAGGGCTTAGAGTTTCTTATCACAAGGTATGAAAAATATTCTGGGCAGTAGATCCAGAAGTTGGTGTTGCCAGACTGACTTTGCCCTTTTAGCGATCATGAATTAAATGAAAATAAACAAGCCTATGGGAGAGGATGCAGCTTGGTTTTTACAGCTGAGAGTCTATGGCTGAGACTTCATGCTGCTGGCAGCAGCGACCACTCTGTATGCCCTTTTGCGGCGCATCCCTCACCATGAAGGGGAGAGCTTGGTGGTGCTCAGGATGCTTTCAGACATTGGTTGGGAATCAGCAAGCAGGACTTCATGGTTTAGAAAAAGAGGGAACCTTATGAACATGGCCGCTGGGGAACCGGTGCCTGTTCCGAGCATGCTAGTGAAGGGCATGAGACATGGCAGACAACCAGTAAAGATGCTACAGCACCAAGAAGGCAGGGCGCCCAGGAGGGCAAGCTGGTCAGCATGATGGCAACCTCAGTGTGGGTCTGACCCTCAGCAGACCCCAAGACAGGGTTTGCAATGTTTCAGAAGGACCAACAGTAGAGGTAGAGGAAGTGACACAGGGAGGGGAGATGGCCAGTACAGGATGTACTAATGGGCTGGTCAGCACTGTGGGCAACTGGATCTCAATCCTGCTGAGGACCATGTGCCTCATTAAAGGAAGTGTGACTACATTCACCAACCCCCACTCATCATTGAGGGCCACTCCCAAGGGAATTCACTCTCATGCATCTCTACTAGGCACCACCCATGAACCCAAGTTGTTCCTAGAACTCGGGAAGACTGACACTTTTGTAATAGAGTCCTCAAGGTTTATAGAAACAGTGGGTGCCAAAGGGAAATAAGTGACATTCCAACAGCATGAGCCACAGGGGTCCTGGTGAAAGTTTAACCATGGTCCTTTCTTCATCTTGCTCTGCAGTGGAATCCTAGAGAAGCAATGAGTATCCACAGTATTCTTATTACTCAGAACAAGACAGGGATGAAAGTCACCCAACAGAATAAGTGTTTGGCATTGATGGAGCAAAACAGAAGCCATGGGGGCCACCTCTCAGAGACCTAGATCTCCAGAAGGGTTAGTGTTTGCCTGTCATGTTAACTGCTCACTGCGTCCCTCCAGCATGACACCTACCATAAGGGAGGTACTCAATTCATATTCAATGAATGAAAAAATGCACTAATGGGTAACTAAAAAACAAAGACTACATTCCATGAGGCGGTAATGTATAGAAGCCCAGTGAAGAACTTTTTGCATTATATGTGGGTACATAGTCAACAGCACTTGTGTTGAGAGTGGAAAAGGTTTTGGTGCAAGAGTTCCAGTCACTTAAGCGGGAATTTGCTGAGACTTGTCATCATTCAGGTTAAGTACCTTCTTCCACTTGACTTCATGATGAGAAAACCCAAGAGAAGCTTGCCTTCTATGGGTTGGTTAAGAAAACTCATATTAATAAATATTTTTATTTATCTGGATGATTTTGGAAAATGATAGTTTATTTTCAAACTGAAAAATGAGAACATTTGGGGTAGATAATCTCTATTACCATATTATTAGAGTTTAAAGATGTGGTTATGTTTAGAATATATATATACAATAAAAGGCTATTTCAAAATCTTTGTTCTGTACATTAAAAAATTGAAGTTAATTATATTTGACCATATATTTGCCATTCTTGACACTGTTTACTTTTCCTATAGATATGAGTACTATATGGAAACATTTCCCTTCAGCGTGAAAAATAATTTTTTTTAAATAATTTTATTTTTTTAATGGGGCGACATCAATAAATCAGGATACATATATTCAAAGATAACAAGTCCAGGTTATCTTGTCATTCAAAACATATCAATATAAAAATCCAACAAAATTTTTCAAGTTCAAGTAGAATAAAGACAGAATAAATAACACCTAAGAGCATCATAGTCACATGGCTGAAATAAAAGTATGTTGCATACTTATCACCCAAAGTCAGATTGTCCTCTGTCACCTTCTATCTAGTTTTCTTTGTGCTCCTCCCCCTCCCCCTTTCCCTCTCCCTTTCCCCCCTCCCCCCTGTAACCACCACACTCTTATCAATGTCTCTTAGTCTCACTTTTATGTCCCACCTATGTATGGAGTAATGCAGTTTCTGTTTTTTTCTGATTTACTTATTTCACACCATATAATGTTATCAAGATCCCACCATTTTGCTGTAAATGTTCCGATGTCATCATTTCTTATGGCTGAGTAGTATTCCATAGTGTATATGTGCCACATCTTCTTTATCCAGTCATCTATTGACGGGCTTTTTGGTTGTTTCCATGTCCTGGCCACTGTGAACAATGCTGCAATGAACATGGGGCTGCATGTGTCTTTACGTATCAATGTTTCTGAGTTTTGGGGGTATATACCCAGTAGAGGGATTGCTGGGTCATAAGGTAGTTCTATTTTTAGTTTTGAAAAATAATTTTAAGCATTTCTTGTAATGCAGGTCTTGTGGCTACTCAGCTTCCAGGTATCTAAAAAATGAAGAATATTTTTCCCCGTAGTAGAATTCTTAGTTACCAAATATTTTTTCATTGTCATTTTAAAGATGACCTTTTGGTCTCTTGGCCTATATTGTTTCTAATTACAATTTCACCATTTATTGAATCTTTTTTTTTTTTTGTTCGTAATACTTCTTTTATATTTTTGGCTGCCTTCAAGATTTTCTTCTATAATTTTATTTCAGCCATGTGACTATGATGCTCTTAGGTGTTATTTATTCTGTCTTTATTCTACCTGAACTTGAAAAATTTTGTTGGATTTTTATATTGATATGTTTTTGGGGAGTTTGAGGCCATCATATTTTTCAAATTTTTCTGCCTCCTCTGGAACTTCTCTTTGGGCTACTAGCTTCCGTATTTTAATACATTTGATGTGTATGAGAAACCAGTAAGACTCTATCCATAGTTTCTTTACTTCTGCTCTTCCAATTAAATGCTTATTTAATTTCTGTCTCAGAGGTACATGTTCAAGCTGCTATTAAGCTAATGCAATGACTTTTTATTTCAGATGTTATAATTTTCAATTTTTAGATTTATCTATTTCAAAGTTTCTATTTCTCAGCTGAGATTTCCTCTGTAGATTCAGTAAGATCATATTTTCTTTTTAGTCCTGAACATATTTATAACACCTGTTTTGAAAATCTGTGTCTCCTAAATATAACAAACATGTGGATCATCTCAAGGTTTGTTTCTATAGTTTGATACTTTTCTTGACTGTGGGTCACAATTTCTTATTTTGTTCTATGACAAGTGAATTTTGATTGAGAATGACACACTGCAAAATCTCTGGAGTATTAAATGATAGAGAGACTTCATTCATAAAATACAAAGTTAAATATTGACTGATAATTGTGATATTTTAGATTTGGTTTCATGTTTTATTAGAGTAGATAGGTGAAAAGGCCAAGGTCTTTACCAAATTTGTCTAATTTGACATGTTTATTCTCTGTCTTTTCTGTGCATTGTGTCATGCTTGGTTTATATTTGGTTAATCTGGGCCTAGCAAACACCTTGATCTAAATTATGATTCTTATGTTTGTGTCTTGGCATTTCTTGTGCCTTAGCTGAACACTGAAGTGTTTATAAAGTCTCTTCCCACTGGCTGACCTGAAAACCAATGTTTCTCAGTACTGCTCAACCTCGTATTTCCATTCCGCTTTCAACCCCATAACTGACACTTAAGGGTCAACTTTGCCTTGTATCAGCCCAATCCTCAGCTAAACGTCCTCACAGAGATTTCTAAATTGCAGTGTGTCGCTGCCTGCTGTCCAATGCCTTGGAACTGTCCAGTTTCACAGTTTCATGGTAGGAGGGCTCATCTGATATCAGTTACTCTGACATGGCTAGGAGGAAAAATTTGATTATTGTTTTTTTTAAAAATTAGCTTTTGAATTTTAAATCAACATTTAGATTTCTATATCTGAAAAAGTAAACAAAAAATAGGTGCGTTGATTTTCTCAGTTAAATATTCTTTTGTTTATCTGACATATAAAAAGTGAGAAGATTTTTGGATGGAATGTGCTAGTAATCTCGGGAAGGAGAAAAAAGTGCGCCCCCTTTCCTTAGGGTGTCAGTTCAGCTTGCTAAACATAGTCAGGCCCAAGTTAATGAGAAATTTGAGTCAGAAAAAAAGGTTAAAGTCTACCTTAATACAGACAAAGGAACTAAGGCCCAGAGAGGTTAAATATCCTCATCAGAATTGTGTAACTATTTGAGTGCCTGACACAAGAAATAGCCAAAGAATCTACACATCTGTATTCAACAAATATTTCTTTGATGTCTGCTGCTTGGTATTTGAGTTGCAAGGTTGGGTAGATATCAATGGTTTTCTTTCTTCTCTCTCTCTCTTTCTCTCTCTCTCTCTCTCTCTCTCTCTATGCCTTGTGGAGCTCAGAATGTAGTGTTATGAGCAGATATGGGTTCTTTCTCACATATTAATGGGAAATTACCCCATGTTGGTGGAGCTAAGACAGATGAGACACAAAAAAATAGGAGAGTTGACTTTGAGGGTCTAGTGAGCAGTAATATTTAAGGGAGACCGGAAGGGAGAATTGAAAGGCCCAGAAGAAGAGTTGGGGTGCATTCCAGAATGAGGGGCTGGCAGAAGGAAGAAATTTAGCACTCACAAGGCTACATACAGAATGCTGGATGGCCTAAGTTCAGAGAGCAAGAGGATGTAGTCAGTGACTTAAATGGAAAGGTTAGAAGGTTTAGACCCTGCGAGGCTTTTTGGGACATATTGAAAAACTAAGCCATGGGAAGATGTCAGAGCAGGGAAAGACAGGTAACAAACTAATTCCAAAATCTTAACACTTGAACATCATCAACCTAGGTGTCCAGCAAGAGTCAGAGAATGGGGTCTCTGCTCCACAGGATCATTTAGGGGCCCAGGGTGATGGAGGTGCCATCCTGGACTATGACATCTGGAACACTTGCCTCCTAAGTTGCTGCAGAAAGGGAATCACATATGGGTTTTGTCTCAGCCAGGAGTGATGTCATCATTTCCTGCCACCTTTCATCTGCAAAAGCATTCATGTGTCTCATCCAACTGCTCAGAGCCTGGGGGTCATGGGAGATCTGGACTGTCTGGGAGCACCCTGGCTCTGCCAGGAGGTTAATGGACATGCTTGGCAGGCAATGTCCATGCATTCTAATGGGCACACACTCTACTGAAAGTCACCATTTAGAACCAGCCTTGTGATACAATGTGGGACCGGAGAGCCAATGTGCTAGATTTTCTGGTCTTTTAGAGAGGGACAAAGAATCTGAATTTTTATAAGTAATCAAATGTTGAATTTTTGTTCAAATATTTCTAACCAGTCTGTGGGGTCAAAGCAAACATGTGTTTCAATGAAATTTCTCCTGTGAGCTGCCAGGGTGATAGGTCTATACTGAGGTCTAAAGGAATTGAATTTCATCTTGAAGGGATCACTTTGAATGCAGCAAGAGAATGGACAACTGGAGCCCAACGTGCATGTGGAAATGAGGGGAGATGATGCTGAGTGAGCCAAGGGTGATGACAGGGCAACAGAAAAGTGGCAGTAAATATAGAAGAGAAAGTGGTCAACTCAGTAACCTTGAAGGTGTGGGTGAGGACAGGGAAGGGTCCAGGATGACTTCTGCTCCCACTAAGATGGGGATCCAGGAAGAGGATTTATGGGTGAAAATTGTGAAAACTGCCTTGGGTGTGTTGAATTCATCTCGTTGTGAGACACCCAAGTAAAGATGCCAGGAGGTCATGTGAGTGTAGACTAAAGATGCTAAGGTTGTGGTCGGTGATGCTATTGTTCCCATTTCGGCTGTCAGCCACTGTGGAGCCCTGTGGGGAAGTGCACTGACCCCCACAAGGGCTCTTCCCATGCATCATGGCCACCTCTTCTTTTGATAACACCACCAGGTAGATCATGCTGCTGGTTCCAAGCAGACACCGATTCTTCTATCAATAAAAGGCCCCAAGAGATTTGTGGAAAGAAGAGGTGTCCCAGGGCTTCCTGGGGTACATGGGAGTGTCCCTAAACCTCTACAGCAGTGTCAGGCTGCTGGGAGACATTCCCTAAGCACCCTTCATAAAGCACATGTTTTTTGTTAGATATCACAGTGCATTTACAAGGGTGTAAAGCAAAGACTTCTAAGGGAACCTGCAGAGTGTCTTCAGACCTGAATGATGTGGCAGCCACCTCTTCTGCATTTATTGCAGAATCTGTGCATTTCTACCCCAAACACCCCACTTTCTTTTCTCTTCTCACTGGTCCTCTCTCTTTTTTATTTAAAACATACTTTACCCGTGTAGGAACGACCTAGTCCTACACAAACACCTTAAACCTTAGGTCCCCAGGCTCCTGCTATTGTGTTAAACCACAATCCATCTCATACCTTTCTGCTTTCGTCATGTACAGAATGTGTGCTGCATCAGTGACTGAAGCATGGATGTCCAGATAACAATAGAGCTGTTTCGGGTAGGCCTGAAAGTCAGGGTGCTACCGGAGATAAAAACACAGTGATTAAGGCATTTTGTAAGCTAGGCTGTCTGTGTTTGAGTGACATGCTTTCCCAATAGCATTCATTCATGCTTTCCCTGAAGTAATCGTGACATCTCTTTTGGACTCTTTTGTGGTGACTAAAGATTTTCAGACGTTTGAAAATGCCTTTCTTATTTTCTGTGTGAATTATTTTCTGATATTTCTTTAGCGCGTCTCTGATTTGCCCACCCATGCATTGTACACTCTATCAGAAGGCGCTCCGGAGAGGGTCTTTTCTCCCTGGGGATCTCCAGAGAAGATCATAAATCATGCCTGTATGCTACAAAGAAATCAATACTTTAAAATTTCTTTGGTCAGCTTTCCTTGGGACTTTTAACTTCCATCGTGCCAAAATGCTGATGATGTCATCAATAATACATATTACAGGCCCAGTCTTGCTTAGGGAAGCCCTCAGCGCCCTGATGTCTGAGGCAGGGAAGCAGCAGTCAGCTACCCCATCTGGCACACAATGTGGATCTTTTCATCATTAGCAAGGAAATCTACTCACTGGCCAGATCAAAACCTTCCCCACATGTCAAGGTGGCTAGCTTCCAGAGATAGCCTAGGACATTGTGCAGATGCATTTGAAAGTTCAATCTAAGAAAAATGTTCTCAAAGTCTTATCAGGAGAAGCCAGTGTCCTGTCCCCTGACCAGCCTGTGTCCCTGCGCCAGCCTCCTCCCTCCTTTCCATCCTCAGAGGAGGACAAGTGTACTCACCTCCTCACCTCTAGCACCCGGGACTCCTGTTTTCTCCTCGTTCTTCACTGGTGCCCCTCTGAACTCGTGTTCTTCTGACCTCAAGTATCTTCTGTCTTGGAAGGAAACGTACTTAATACCATGAATCTGCTCTTTGCTCTCTTTTTTTTTTTGTCTCCTAAACATGGTCTCCTACCACCCTCTATCTCAGTGGTCCCCAACCTTTTTTGGGCCACGGACAGGTTTAGTGTCAGAAAATATTTTCACGGACCAGCCTTTAGGGTGGGATGGACAAATGCACAAAATAAAATTATGTGATCGGCGTAAAAATTGTGGTATTTTTTAAATATAATTGCCGAACTTACGAGTCAAGCGTCAAGAGTGAGTCTTAGACGAATGTAACAGCGGGAATCTGGTCATTTTTAAAAAATCGTTCCAACTTTAAATATAAATAAAACAGAAATAATGTAAGTTATTTATTCTTTCTCTGTGGACTGGTACCAAATGGCCCATGGATGGTACCGGTCCACGCCCAGGGGTTGGGAACCACTGCTCTATCTGGCTTTCCCTTTCACCGTGGGCAGCAACTACATTCCAGGACACAGGTTCTTTAGTTGAGTGTGCATCAAAGCCCCCTGGAGGGCTTGATAAAACTGACTGCTGGCCCCACCCCAGTGTTTCTCATTCAGTACATTCTCAGGTCAGTGATGCCGCCTCTCTGGGTCCCCCACTTAGAGAACTACTGCTTTGAAAAGTCTTCTTACCGGTGGGGTCCGGACATCTCTCTGTGGTGTTGGGTGTGGCTGACCAGTCCCCTGAAACCCATGTCCAAAGACAAATACTGCCTTTGGGAAGCCTATTCCTGCCGGTCCTTTTCTGGTTTCTCACTTACCCCTACCCTTAAAGTTTGGTATGTTCTCAAACATTCTGCTTTACCCATGGCTTGTTATTAATGCTTCCTTTTGGAGAAAGAACTGCATTCTTCCGCTGGTTCACTTAGGAAAGGTGTTCCGCCTTGTCTCAGGTCTCGTGGACCCCCACTCTAAGATATTAGCAGTATTCCGGAATTCCAGCTGCTGTGTTATAACAATGTCTGCCTTCTTTATTCCTACCTTCCCACTGCCTTATATCAGTTGCTACATAAATGTGAAGAAGCATTTTGTACTGTGTTTATCCATAGATTTTTTTTCAGGAAAGGCAATTCTAGGGGCTCACAATCCAAACCCCCACTGTGGTAATTGTGTCTGTAGCCATGCTCATGCTGGAGACTGATAGCAGGGCTAAGTGCCTGACAAATTTCCACCCTTCTTCCAATAAGGCCCTGGCCCATTTTCCAATAAAGCTGATGAAACCTGATAAAAAAACGTTAGAGGAATCAAAAGACCCCCAGGCTAAGTGGAATCATATCTCATGAAATTCCACATTCAGCATCATCTATATTGGAAATATTAAAAAATTCATATATAGTGAAATGATAGATACTTATGTCACTATTTTAAAAAGTTATGCTGATAGAGCTGTCCCTGGCTCCTCGCTCAGTGCGCCTTCCTGAATATATGAAGATAGTGTATTGACCTGCAGATCTGACTGAGGCGGATCTGCTCTGCGTAGTGATGGATTTGTCCTGAACTATCCTGCTGCCTCGTCTAATCAGTGGCTGTCACTAGGCTTGCATAGCATGCAGACAGGTACTACTACTAGGACTGGGAGAGACTCCAGAGGTGACAGAAGTGAGGACACAGAGGGAATAAGTTGTGAAGCAACATGTCCAGCTGTCTGGGCAAATGGTAACTGAACCAAGTGTCTTAGCTCCTAACCCGCTGGTGCCCCTAAATTGCTGCGTTGTGTTTTTTACACATTTGTTGCCGGCTCAGCCTCCCTAAGCATCCATGGACAGGGAAAGTAGTAGATATGAAGTTGGGAAGGTGTTCTGAGCTCTTTTTACAACACCGCTGTCAGCACTGACCTGACTTCTTCTTGATCAATACCACGAGGGAAAGAGCTCTCCACTGGCCTCGGGCCTCGGATGTCACTGTCCCCCAAGTGCTGGGGCAGTTCTGTTTTCTCTGTCCCACTGTCCTTATGCAAGCTGCTATCAAACATTTGTTGCTTGTCCATGTTGGGGGTGGAGGAGACCAAGCTGCTCGCTGAGAGAAGAAAGGGCACCTTTGGCTCACCCCTGCACTTCCCAACACTGGGAGTGAGCAGGAAAGTCAACAAATAATGCCCCTCCCTTTTTGTCGATGTCCCCGAACCATTGTACAAGCTGCTGTAAAGGTTATAGTGACTGAAGAGTTAGAACAATCTGGGGTTGTCACCAAAAAGACTGCTTCTTAATAAGCGTGAGTTCACCCCTACTTTGGAGATTTGGTCAGCCCCCTCAGCAGTTATTCTAGAGGCCCGGTCCCCTGCCTGTCCTACAGTGCCATGCTGCTCCACTCTCTCCGTGATCACATCTCTGTCTCCGCCTCCACCACGGTGCTTAATCCAGAATTTCTTTTTCCTCAATGTTCTGTAAGCTGCTTGCAGTCATCATCACCACTCTTTATTTTGTAGAATTTATTCAACAAATATATATATTCACATATATAGATATATCACATGTTCTATATGTTGCAGTTCTAGATAACAGAAATTTTAAAGTGAGTTTAAATGAAAGGAGGAATAGGGACTCCATCCACAGTGCAGTGGAACAAACTACAGGAGATGAGACGTGGACTGACCCTCGGCTCCTCCGTGGAAACATTCAGAGTGGCGCGGGTTCCCCACATGTGTTTCCTTCCTACAGGGGCTTCCTCTGGAAAGCAGGATGGAGAGAGTGTCCACTTGCCGTAAAATGATCAGGTTTGAATGTTACCAATTAATTCAAGAAGTGCAGAACCTCATTTGCATTGGAGAATATTATATCATAAGAATAATGTACCTCTCCTATAACATGGCTTTTAGGGGAAGCCGTGAAGACCAAAATAAGTTAATTTTGGAGTTTATATACATTAATTTCACTGGTCAAAAAAATAGCTTGAGCCTATAGGTAATGATGCAAAGTTCCACTCTAGAAATCCCAGAAAAATTACGCTACAGCATCAGTTACATACAAGAGAGTCGATAATTTAAATTTAAAACTGAAAAGTGATTTAAGTAGTAATTTTCAAAGTGTGTTTGGTTTATTTGTTTTCTGAATGAGATGACAGGGGGAGTGTACTCTGGAGTCTGGCCTGAAAGTGGAACAGCTGTGAAGACATGAATTCGGGAACTTGGACTCGAGCCCCCTGCGTGTGCAGAACGAGGCTGGCATCCAAAGCAATGTTCTCCCAAAAACTGGAACTCGACATACAGGACACTTAACTTTTCAGAAAATGTACAGAGGTTTCTAGATTACAAAAAACACAATCCCTTCATGAGAGCCTATAGCTAAAAGTTCACCCCAAATAGCTACTTCAGATCAAAAGACATGGCAGGATAGAAAGAGAGAAAGAAAGAGAACAAGAATTAGGAGACATAACACATGCCTTGTGATTGGGGCTCACTTATAAGAATGCTGCCATTTGCTTGGGGAATAAATGTTTTTCTAAAGAGGCTGAGATGGAAGCTCTGACAGGGTACATTGCTCGTGAATTTCTCTGTTTTAAGTCCAAGCCCATTTGGAAGTGCCACCAGGTAAAAGCAAGATTCACAAATTTACAAACCTGGAACATCACAATTTTCATCATACAGGGTATTAAAAGCCAGATTCCCTGATGAATAAATAACTCAGCAAATGATTCAGTCATAGGGATCAATGCTGGCTGGACAATGCATCCCAGAACTTGAAGGACAACAGGGAAAGTGATCTATTTATCTCATTTCCCCGAATGCCAAGAAACCTTATCTTTTTTTTACCAGTGCAGCTAGTGGAATGATGGCTCCCCAAGTCCCCCCCAAAATTGTGACTGCATTCTCATTTGGAAAAGGGATCGTTGCAGTTCTCATTAAGGATCTTAAGATGAGATCATCACAGATTAAGGTAGGCCTAAATCCAATGATAAATGTTCCCTTAGTCAGCTTGGATGGCTGAAATAAAACACTACAGGCTGTGGGGCTTAAACGACAGAAATATATTTCTGACAGCTCAGGAAGCTGTAAGTTCAAAGTCAAGGTACTGGCAGATTTGGTTCAAATGAGAACCCGTTTCCTGGAATAGGGTTGCTGCCTTCTAGCTGTGTCTTCATGTCCTTCCTTTGTCTTGTGCCTGTGGAGAGAGAGAAACAGATCAATCTCTGCTTATAAAGACACCAGTGCTAGTGTAGTGAGACTCCACCCTTATGACTCCATTAAATCTCTAAGACGCCTGTCCCTATTTATAGTCATATTGGGAGTCAGACTGTTAATGAATCAAATTTGAGGGGACATATTTTGCTCATACAGTCCCTACAGGAAACAGGAGAGGGAAGGCACACAGAGAAGGGCCTGCCGGGACTGAGGCAGAGCCTGGAATGACGCTGCCACAAGTCAAGGAGAGCATGGAGCCCCAGGAAGCTGCAGCAGCTAAGGAAGACGTTTTCCGAGAGCCTCAGGAGGGAACACAGCACTGATAACACCTAAATCTCAGAGTCCTTGACTCAGGGATGTAAGAGAACAAAGTTCCATCATTTAAGCTACCAAGTTTGAGGTTGTTATGGAAGTCATAGGCAACAAATACAGGAGTTAATCTCCAAAAATGTATCACCTCAAACTTGACTATTTTTAAGAGAACAAATGCATTTCTAATTTAAATGGAGTAAATCCATAGATTGTCTAATATCATTAAGGGCCACTGTCATAAAATCTGTTCCCCAAAGTTAGAGTCAATGCAGGTGAGGTTGCAGTTAGTACCCCCCTCCCCTGAAGTGGTACTTAAATACAGGTCAACATCACCAGGGCCTGGAGCTGGGGTCCTGTGAAGTCACCTCCTCAAATGGCTCAAGGGGTGGGCGCCCCTTTATTCAATCAGGAAAGTGGGTGAATCTCAAAAAGCTGCAATTAACTGAAGTTTTGCATCCCGAATATCTGAAAAGACTGTATCCAGGCAGAAAGGTTGGTGCTCAGCTAGTGGGTCAACACAAAAGAAGCACTAAGGAATAGAATTTGTCTATGTTGATCCAAATGGTCCAGTCCCTGGGTCTCTTTCAGGCTAGTCCTTTCGTCCTGTGCTGACCACTGTGCTGGCCTCTATGATTATCCCTCCTCATTCTCTAGTTTTATTGTCCCCATGCAGTCTTCCTGGAAACATTATATATAGGGAGAATATAGGAACGTTCTGTTCTCCTATAGAAAGAATGGGTGTGCATGGGTACCCAAGAGCAGCTCTGCCCCACTGGAAGTTTTAGTTTGGATGGTGTAAGAGAAAACAACTATTATTGCCATGATGAGGTCAGTTCTCTGTCTCAGGGAGGAATCCCAGGAGACAGTGATCCTTTAGGCTAGCCTGGCTTCACTCTGCCCCCAGAATAGAGAAGCTATTAGATGCAAGGCTTTGCCTCTTCCTGGTGAGGACACCACTACTCTTTCAGCTCTCTCTGTAAAGGATGGAAAATCAGGATGGAACCAAGGATCTTTCCAAGGGCAGAGCGATCTGTATTTTGTTGTTGTTGTTTTTTCAGAAATTAAATTTAATGGGGCAATGTTGGTCCACAGAAACACACAGGCTTCAGGAATACATCTCTATAGCATTTGAACTATTCATTGCATGTGTACATTTCTTCTTGAAGCATGAGTGGACCTCAAGCTTCACAGCCTTCAAATGTGGACTTCCATGGAGGCATTCTCACTAACATAATCAATGGGGGCATCTCCAAATTAAAGCCAGACCCCTGAACTCTGTAGAATGTGTTTTGAAATCATGGACATACATGCATTAGATTTTAGGTCATCTAGTCTACTTCCTGCCAATACAAGATTGCTTTCAACTGCAAATTCTTCTGGGTTGTGTCAAACTCTCTTTTGAAAGATTCATGAAACTGGGTCCCATTTCCTTTGGGACATTATTCTATGGGTAAATAAGCCTCATAGCTAGCCAGTTTTTTTTTTTCCTTTTTTCCTTCACATCAGCTGAGATCACACTTCATTATGTCATTACTCCAAATATATCTTTTTCAATTATTTTTTTTATTTTAACTCGATGGACATAATTAAGTAGCCCTTAAGAACTGGGTGTCCTATAGCTACCAATCTTAGTATACAATGTATTTTTTGTTAAGCACAAAATTTTGAGAGAATCTACAAACAAGAGAACCTGAAGCCACATAAACTCACGTATCTGCCTCCAGTCTTCCAGCAGGATTGTCCCCAAAGCCTAAGGCACCTGAGAATCTCAGGTCTCAACATGCCCACAATACCCCTTCAGAGGGCTTCTTGCATACTGGCCTGGGACTTAAGCAGCCTCACTCCTCTTCCCAGGAACATGGAGAAGTTCATGTTAGTAAATTTTGTTTCTGTGGCTAAGTGCAGTCTTGGAGGGTAAGCCTCCGGGTGCCCACCTCCTAGGGAGATACCTCAGGGGACAGATCTGTCTTGTGGACTTGATTGCTGAGCTTGACCAACCCCATCCTCTGTGTTTTATTCAGGATCAAGATAACAGTGCAGGAGAATGTCCCAGAGATAGGTGGCAGCTGTGGGTTTCTTCCTGAACCCACCTTCCGTGCTGAGGAACTGCCTCCTTCCAGCTGTTGAGGAACATCCAGGCACCTTCTCTTGACAATATATTCCTATTTGTTTAAGTCAGTTTTATTTCTTGTAGCTAAGGACTCCAAACTTTGCCACAGGATCGTTCTGTTTAATGGCCCAGGGATCACCCTTTGTTTTCCTTCAGTAGTACCCACACCAGGCCCCCAGATGACCTGGCTGAGTGTGAGCATCTTTATCTTCCTAATTTAGAAGATGTTTTAGATGTTCCACACTGGGCGCCTCACCAAAACGGCCCCGTTGGAATGGAATTTTCTGAATACTGCCTACACTTCAAGGTTCTCTCAACCAACGTGGACGGAGACTAGTAGCAAGCCTGGGGGGAGTACCCCAGGTGTCACTGGTGAAGAGGGTGTTGGCAGTCTTTTGGATTGGCGTATCCTCACAGTGGAAGCTCTGGACACTGAAGGAAGACAGTAGGTGGGCTGTGGGGCGGAGCTTATGCTGAGCTGGAGGCAAGCCAGGTTTCACATGTGACCTGAACTGGAAGGGAGAAGAAGGGAGAGGCAGCTGGAAGCACGCCGGAGCCCTGCACTCTAGATGTCCTTGTCATCCTGAGTGAGAGCAAAGGTGGTGATAAGGCTCTTCAGTTTAGGTTTAACATCTCTGCAGGATAGTAGCACCAGGACCCCTATTTCCCTTTCTGTGACTTCTACATATTTCTGACTTGCTCTGTCTGTTTCTAGACAGAGATGAGCAAAATGAACCAGAGGCCCAAGGAGATGACAACCACTGATTAATCTCTTCTTCATGAAGAAACAGGGAAAGTGTAGTAACGCTGTGCTAAGGGGTAGTAGACACCCAGACTTTAAACTGTTTGTATTTGTTTATTTTTCCCTTGCATGGTTACTCAATGGATTAACACGTCTTAGCAGTAAAATTTAGGACACCAAGCATCACAGCATGGCGTCCTGTACAGAAAAGCCATGCTTGTTCCTTTCATCCTGGTCTGACTGAGGAGCTAGTTGTGTTCCCAGCAAACATGTGACATGTCCCTAAGACAGGTGACAGGTGACATGTTTACACAGCCTTCTATGGGTCAGGGCTGACACAGTGAGCACCTAGCACTGTGCCTGGAACTAAGAGAAAGCTACAGTCCTTCTGTGCCCTGTTGAAACTCCCTGGTTGTCCCTGTGAAGACAGGGTTGCCATCTCAGCTACTGTGCCAAATACTTCCCCTCTTTCAACCACAGTTCCCTGGGTTATGTGATCAGAGACAGGCCCTTTATTCCACCCATATTGCCTCTCATGCTGTATACTTTAGCTTAGAGTAAGGACAGCCTTGAGAGCAGGCAGGAGGCTCCCGGGTCCCATCTGAGTGAACGTACGCACATGCCAATTAGGAATCTCAGATATTTCTACTCTGTGAGGTCCAGCAAGTCCCAGAAAAGGACAGTGATGGTTACAGCAAAAATGAAACAATAGGAAGAGACAGGTTATGCTGAATAGTCACACTGTGACTGTACATAGGCATACTGGAAACCATATCTAACCAACCACCTCCCAGAGCACACTTTGACTCCACCAGTACACCATTATTGATTGTGATTCACTGACTTAAAGGGTTGTAAAGAGGCAAATGTTGTTATTATCATTATTTTGGTTAGGGGGAGATTGCTAAATTTTTGATACTGAGAAAACTTCTCATGGGTCAGATCTCTGGTACTAAATGTGAAACTCCTATGGTTTGAATACATGACTTATTTAATCGAGGGCACCAGTACAATGTTCCCCACATACTGTGAAGCCAGGGGATCACTGTGAGTTTCAAGGCTGTGCAAAGAAGGAGAGGAAGATTCACCAGGATGGTAAGAGGTAAGACAGAGTGCCATCTATCACTCCTGGGGGACTCAAGTTACAGGTCACATCCATGGAATATTTTATTCTGTAGGTCCTGAAGAATGACTCTCAAGTAGTTGGATGCAAGTGCCATGACTGCTGACTCTCTCACTGTCTAAGGCCCCATTATTTCCCTGGATTAGGCTTCCCTAAGACATGCGGCTCGTGTTCTTTGTGATGAACAGGGCACTCACTACTCCTGGGCTCTTTTTGTCCCAGGTCCACCATTCAGAAGGTGCTCATAGGCCTCCATGCTTCTGCAATGCATGAGGCCTTCCTGTGGGTGCTATTCTGGGACCAGCAGACCCATCAGCGGGTACCTGAGGAGATTCCATGTTCTCCTACCTTGTCACTGTCGGGATGTCCACCTAGGAGCACAGGAGCATGCTTGCACTTTCAGGCTGTGCAGGTGAATTTCAGAGAAGTCCTGCTGTCACCAAAGGGTTGTCTAATCACCTGCAATTTAATTCACTTGAAGTTAGTGCTTTCCTTAAATATTTCTTTCAGAGTCTCAATAAGAAAGCAAACCTGCTCTCGGGAACGGCGAGGCAGCCCTTGTATGGCCCTGAGGAGCTGGGCATGGGACTTTGGGGAGATGCGCATTTGTTTCCTGTGGCTGCTGTAAGAGATGACCACAGACTCAGTGGTTAAGCACAGCACAGACTTATTATGTTACAGTTCTGGAGATCACATGTCCACAATGGGTCTCATTGAGCTACAGGCAAGGCGGTAGCCAGGTTGTTATTTCTGGATACAAGTGTGCGTGATTGTCATGGGATCCAGATCCAATCAATCCACACTCAGCCAGGCCCCAATGGGTCTCTTGCTGCTCTGTCTCATCTGGTTCAGAATACCCAAATGAGGAGGAGCCAATGTCCTCAAAAATCAGCTCAGCCGGGGTTCTGCGATAATATCCAAAAGCTTATCTCATGGGAGTACCAGAGGTGAAGACCGGAGTT
Source organism: Saccopteryx bilineata (assembly GCF_036850765.1). Classification (NCBI taxonomy): domain Eukaryota; kingdom Metazoa; phylum Chordata; class Mammalia; order Chiroptera; family Emballonuridae; genus Saccopteryx; species Saccopteryx bilineata. The sequence goes on along the minus strand of NC_089490.1, from coordinate 272,879,576 downwards.
CTGCTGTCATCGGGCACCAGGCCACCATGACTGGCCCTGAAGGTTGAGTCCTAGAAGCCCTGTGGTTTGGTGACTGCCTCTTTTAGAAACACAGCTGCTGCTTTCCACCTGGAATGAACACAGCCTCTCCAAGGGTTATGAACCTCATAATTGCCAGCAAACACGATTTCATGGGAGACTTTAAGAGCTGCTTTAGGTAAATGAGATCTATACTCAGCTCCTTGGCTTTGTAATCTGGAAAAATACATTTCTTACAGATGCTTAAACAATGGAGTTTGAACCCGGGCTTCTTTAAAGTCATAATAATCTAAGATAATTATTTGTATTTGTTTAATTTGAAATAATGTACAAATAATTTATCATTATAATGGTGCCAAGTATGTATTTTTCATTGAGTGAATATAAAAGGAAGATATAAATCATTGGCTACAAATTTATTTGAAAACAATAGCAGTTGATAATGAGATAAAGCAAATACTTTAAAAAGATATTTTCATTTTTTTTAAAGTTGCAAAATAATTCCAGTGTCAATTTTTAACAAGTTGACATTGAATTAAACTCAACAAATTATTACCATATTGAGTTTATAAATAAATTAAATGATAATATATTATTATTTGTATGTTATTTGAATGCTTTAATATTAAATATTATATAATATATGCATTATATTTAAAGTTATACTAAATTAAATACCTATGTGTCTGTATATTGGATCTGATTAACCCTAAACAGTATAGGGTTAATATTTAGAAATGAAATCTAAATAGAAGTCCATAGTATATCTCTATAAAAAGTGATTATAATAAATGAAAGTGACTTAAGTGGGTAGATATAACACAGTCAGTTGTCTTGGGAGTGCAAAGTCTCATAGGAGAGCCAAAGTGAGACCAAAACAACTGTAGTGCCAGGAAGAACAGGGTCTTGTGATAATTGGATGCAAAACATGCAGAAAGCAGACTCTCTGCTGGAAGTCTAACTTAAGCCAGGTTTTCAGGCTAGCCATGGTTTCAAAAACCAGCAATGGTTGGGGAAGATGTTTGCAGATGGGAGAAACACCAGGTAGGAAGACATAAATGTAGAAAATCTCATTTATGTTCAGTCAGGGAGCAGTGAAGCTATCTTATTCTTTTGAAGTCATTGCTGGTATTGAAACACCTTCCTTCTACCATATTGGGGGTTGATATGCCTACTGTAGCTAATAAGGCAGTTTGACCATTTATCCCTGGCTTTCTGTCACAAAAATCGTAGTGCTTATTTATTTAGAGTTCATTTGTACTTAAAAATATATATTGCCACAAATAGAAAAAAATCTGTCTTCTAGAGCATATGAAAGCATTCTCCTCTAACTGTTGTGAAGTGCTATTTGAACTTTGGCCTTCTATCTCCTCACCCAATACTTTTGCATCCCTGATGCTGGTGTAAAGGAATTTGTATTTAGTTCAAGTTGAGATACACCATGCTCTTAACTGTCCCCAAACAGCATCATCTGGGCCTGCTGAACATAAGATGAGAGCACCTCAGTAATATAATCACAGCCTCCCAAACACCAACTACAGGGAAGTATCTGAAAATGCCCCTATTTTATTTCTGTGGGTCCACACTTGAGCTACTTAAGGCTAAAATGTCCTGGCAAAATCTTTGTAGTTGCTGCTATAAACTAAGGCTGAATTCCATGGGAGATGACAGATGACTTCATATACCATGCAAGCAGGTCCAGACAATAGCTTTAGCCATGACTGATTGCCTTGCTGTAACCCACTTTATGTTAAATGCATTCTTGCTGTTCAATTCCACCACTGTAATTTTGTTCTTCTGCATTTGCTGGCCCTCTGTGGACTAACCAGGTTCCTTCAGTAATGATTTCTTTTCTATTGTATTGTTTTCTGCATAATCAAGTTGGTAGGTGGGGGTTTGGGTGACACGGCCATCTGTCAAGTTCATTTGCTCTGAAAATGCAAGAAATAATGGCCTCTACAACTTGGGGCTATCCGTTATAAGAGAAGAATATCAGCTTTTACCCTGTGCTATCTTCTCATCTCTCCAAATTGTTTTTCCTCTTTCAATAAGATGCACAGACACTTCCTCCTACATGATGGGCTGTTTACGTGTTTGGGTTCTTTTTAGGGGAGGAGGAACTTCTTTATTCCCCTATCACTTGTCCACCCTGTCTTGCAATTTATGCAGGCAATCCAATTAAGGAGATGTGCTAACATCCACCCTAATGTGCCTGTCATGAGACTAAAGATGCTGCCACCACCTGGACCACTCAGGACTCCCTCCTATCAGGCTCCTCTAACAGGCGTGCGTTTCTTCAAGTCGGCAAAACGCAGTCTTTAGGGAGACAGGGTGCCACTAAGGAGCTGGAAAGTCGTTATTCACTTCCCTCCTCAGAAATAAAAAGCTGGTAAGCTCTTATTTTATCAAATTTGCTGAAGTTGCCCACTGATACCTACCCAGACTGAAAGAGATGAGTGATGGAAACAGGACAAGAATTTTGGAGGAGTTCAGTATTTTCTCCCATTCGAAAGAACTGGAGCAACTCTTGAAGAATTATGTCTAAGATTCTTTTCTAAAAAGAGATATGAGGATAAGATTACAAACTGATAATGGGAGAAACAACTCAGAGATAATGAAGACTTTTGAATTAAAAGATTATGCTCGAAGGTTATTGTCAGTAATGAGGACATGTTTAATATGTTTCATAACATTTTTGCTGTCATTCAAATTTTCTCCAGAGATAAGCAGGACTAATAATTACTTGGAAGTTCTTTCCATGTTACTCCCTAGTCTTGAACTGATGTATGGGAAGTGAGTGACCATAGCCTAAAGATGTGGGGATGTGGTCTCTTCCTCAGTGCTGAGAAGAAGCAGTGAGAAGCCTTCCTCCACAGTTTGAGGACTTTAGCCAGTGTGTCTGCTGTTCTGTAAAGTCAGAGCCTGCTCTTTGATGGAGGGTCTGGCTTAATGTGTGGTTTGCAGGTGAACTTGGCTCAAGAGAAACTTGGCTGTAAGAATAGTCAGGGTGCTCGAGAGAAACAGAACCAGCAGGAAATGTCTGTCTATCTATCTCTGTATATATATATATATGTAGGGGGTGCACTGTAAGGACTATAAGGAATTGGTTCACAGGATTATTGGGGTTAGGAGGCCCCAATATCTGGCAACTGCAAGCTGAAGACTCAAGACAGCCATTGGTATAGTTCCAGTTCAAGTCTGAGGACCCAAAAATGAAAAGAGTTTAATATAGTTCCAGTAAGAGAAGACCCAGGGCCCAGCAACAGGCAGAGAGAATTATCTCTTACCTTAATCTACATTTTATGCTGTTCAGGCTTTCAATACACTGAATGAGGCCCCTCACACTAGAGAGAACAATTTCTTTTACTCAGTCTTCCAATTTAAATGTTAATCTCATCAGAAATACCCTTATAGACACACCCACGATAATTTTTAATTGACTATCTGGATGCCTGATGGTTCAGTCAAGTTGATGCATGAAGTTGACCTCACAGATGACATTGTCTTGGCTGACCTTTGTACAGAATTCCACGGATACCTCTGCTTCACTCTTGAAATGAGAGTACGTGAGGAGGGACTCCAACATGATGTGAGCAGGGTGCTTCAGAATCATCTTACCTGGATCGTTGCTGCTGAGAACAAGGAGCATGGGGATAGTGTCCACTTAGGCAAGAGCCCAACTTCAGGCACCTTCTTGGAAAGGAAGGTCGACTTTCAGAAGGAAGCCCACCCTCCTCTGGCTTCTAAGGGGAACATCCCATGCCTTCTATGGAACCAGGTTTTCCTGCTCTGTTGTGAGGGTTTAACAAAGAAACCCTGGCAAATCTGTCCCCCTTGTACATAGCCATGACAAGCCTCTGTTGCTTTTAAAATGCATCCTCATCAAACACCCAAACTTCAGCTGGCAGCAGGGCAGCTCAGCAGTGACTTTTGGCTAAAAGTCAATCCTCAAATGGAACATGACATGGTTTGGCCATGAAGTGGATTTTGTGAAGTGTTTCTAGGCACTTGAAATAGTATTTGCTGGATTTTAATAGCCCTAATCCTGTGACAATTGAGTTACTAATTTCAAGAGTTTTTTTGTTTTTTTTTTTAAATTAAACATCACTCAGAAAGAGTAGCTATCTTTAGCATGGACTTTAGGAAGAGCAGTGGGGAAAATAGCTAACAGGACTGAAACAAACCTGAGTGATAAACCCCGATGTGAGTCAAAGTACATGTTACACATTAGACTTCAGCTCAGAGGAGGCACCAGACCGGCTCATTCCAATTTGACAGTGAATGGAGTGCTCTGCTCATTTATTACCCAGGCTCTGTTAGATATTTTATTGCCCCTAATTTGTGCTAATGATCAACATTTTTCTCAGTGAGTTTAAAAGTATCAAGATTTGAGGTCAACTTTATGAATAGACCTGGATGTCCTGTTCAGTAGTGTTGGGAACTGAAAAGAGAGGGAGCCATAAAAAAAAAACAACACCCTGAAACAACAGCTACGTGTTGTGTGGGGGTTGCCAGACATCCCTGCATGTGAGCAGAGGAGCCCTCTGGAGTGACATGTGTTGTCCATCTAGCACATTCCTCTGCTTTCTCGTGGCTGCTCAATGACCTTCCATTGGATTCCAATACTCTCTTTTCTCTGCAAAGTGCACTGATTAATAGTAAAGCATTTATATAAAATATGAAAGGGATTGCAAACAGTGATGATTTCCAAATGTCTTTCAACCTGAAGACATCTCTCATCCTTTCCAAGGGGAAATGCAAGCCCCAGAATTGTCTGTAGCCAGAACTCTTTGGGGAAGGAAAATTGGCCAGTACCAATGAAGTGATGACTTCTAAGATGCCTAAAACCTTCCCTTTGAGCCTGACACAATGTATCAACCAGATAACTTATCAAAATGGATTGTTAGTTTTCTCCCCCTTTCCTCCACGCTGTGTGTTCTTACATTTTGGTCTTCTTGCATCTGCATGTGATTGACAGATATGGTATGTGTTTAAGCAACAAAATATACCTTAATGGACTTTACTCCCTTTTTATCATTTAGAAAATGCTTGACTCACATCATGATCAGTTAGGGAAAATAAAGTCAATTAAATATCTCCTCACCAAAACCCATCTCCCTTCTCAGTCCCTGATTGGCTTCTCTCACCTGATTTTCCCTCTTCTTCCCCCAAGTCTTCTCTGGGGCATTGCGGACACTTGGGCAGACACTCTGCAGACTCCAAGCATTAATTAATTACCTGGAACCATTTTGCTGCCAATTCCAGTCACTAATTGCCCCTAGTTTCTCTCAGCCAGAGCTGTTCTCTTGCTCCCAGGAGTTTCTGAGTTCTCTTTTTATTCTTTCCCTTTTCTTATTCCCTCCTAAGAGACTCTAAATTGCTTTTGAAAAGCAATGTGGGACATGCCCCTGGGTTTGTCTCCAAGGGTTCTAAATCCATTCATTTGAATAACTAGGTAAGCAGGAGACACTGCATGTCAGTAACTTAATGTGCTGCAGTCACTCAGCCAGAACTTGGCAACTCAGCCACACAGCATGTTTGCTTGTCCTTTGCAAAGAGTCCAGAGACTTCCTGAATCTTTACCATTAGTGCTTCTGGGACATGCTGGAGAAAGAGCTAAGGTGGTAAACGCTAGAAGTGCCCCATCCTGCAAAGTGCCAGTCTTAACCCAGACTCAAAGTGGAGGGATGAGCTCAATGCACAGTGTACTGCCAGGTGCCCCAGTATCACTGGAAGGAAGCTAGAAAGTCCACTCTCATTCTGCATGAATGGCCACCCTCCCCATTCCTCCCTGGTTCCTCTTTCTCTGTGAGTTCTAGACAGTCCTTGTTTTCTTTTTCCCTTAGCTTCAGACATTCATATGCTGAGTACAGGAATTTTTATTCTATAATTTATAAATAATTGAAAATAGGACAAAACCTCAGTAGATATTTCTTTCACAGTTCCCAATGTGCCTGAAATCCACCCTTCTTCCAGTCCCCCATGAAGGACACTGTCCTTCTAGAGAAATACTGAAAAAATAACTATAAGCATGCCCAGGCATAACAGCATATACTTTGCATATGGTAGACTTCACATGTAGGTAATATTAGTGGATTGAATACTTCCCCTTCTCCAAAACATATGCTCACAGGAACCTTGAATGTAACCTTATTTGTAGAAAGAGTCCCTGTGGATGTCACTAAGTTAAGGATCATAAGCTGATGGGTGATGGCTTCTGTTGCCCTTATCCCATGGAAAGGGTGAGTTGAGACACAGGCACGGTGGGAAGAAGACCACTTGTAGATGGAGACAGACATTGGGGTGATGCTGGCACAACCCCAGAGACACCAGGAACTGAAAGAGGCAGGAAGGACCCTCCCCTCGTGCCTCAGAGGGTGTGTGGGCCAGATGCCACCTTGGTTTCTAACCTGCATTTTCACGAATGGTGAGAGAATAAATTCCTGTTGTTTTAAGCCACTTCGTTTGTGGTAATTTGCTTCGGCAGCCATTGGAAGCTAATACAGCATGACTCCATATAATAAGTTGGAGCACAGTGGCTCAACCTTAGACTAATCTTTGTCATTAAATTTGGGAAATCTGCAAAGATTAAAGCCTTGTGCACTAAGAACAACTCACGGTCCTATTGATAGCATTACAGTTTTCAGAATAGTATCTAGGTTTTCCCTTGTACACCTGATTTGGTAAATTCTTAGGTAATGATTTGGTATTCTGCTCCAAAGGTCCCCTGGCCTCTGCATCTCAATCTTTCAGAAGTGGCTAGCTGGAGTCATCAGTGAGACAGTAGCTGTCCTCATAAATTATTGAGTTCTTGCTCTGTGCCACGCCCCGTGCAGTTGCCTACCACACACACACAGTCACACATACATACACTGCCCATATCTTGCTTAATACCCCACATGCTGCTTTCTGAACCTGTCCATGCTGCACCCCTGAGCCAGAGTCCCCTGGTCCTTTGTTCACCTGCAAACCCAGCCACAGGAAGATTACTGTCCTGAGTCACGAAATTGCTAAAAAAATAAAAATGTACCCTTACTGGAAACATATGCTGTGGAGGCACATGCCCACTGAAAGAGGCAAACCTCGACCCCTACAGTTTGTGAGGGACATTACCCCAGCCAGCAGCCCTGGTTCCCCAAGTTGGGCCAGTACCAGCCCGGCCTGTCCATCCCCTGCCCACGGAAACTCCAGGCTGTCCCTGCTCAGTAGCAAGCTTCGTCTCTGGAGGAAACAAAGATAATTGAGCAGTTGTTTTCTGCCCCACAAAGCTCTAATTTATTTATAACATTCAGCTAGGTCAATCAAGATGTAGTCTCAATTGCCAACTTTTGAGCGGAGTCTTTCCTCTGACACATTAACAGGTCGACTCACTTTAGAGCAAGTGACACATGGCTGCCCTGCTTTTCACACATCAGCCTCACACAGGGACGGAGAACCTGCAGGAAGAGAATGGCAAAGGGTGAGAAAATAAAAGTTACTATGAGGACTTTGCACACCCAGGGGGCTCCAGGTTATACATTAGATCTGAGGGAAAACAATGGCCTTTCCTTTCAGTACAAAGACACTGATTTTCAGTGAACTACTATTCATTGGGGAAGGTTGTCTAGGTAGCTTTCAACAGGGTCAAGTTGATTTATATACCTGAGATCCTCTTTGTTGACCTTAAAGTTTATGTGATACATTTTCAGAGAACCTTATCTAACCATCTTCCTTCTCTCTGCTTCTGGGGCTACACCTGGCAAAGACCAGATTCACTCACCAACCAGAACTGAGGCTATAGGGCCCCTGGAATAGGGGGTCCCAGAATGCAAAGGTACCCACCAGATTCAGTTTCTCTGAAGAGGGCTGAGGTGCCCAGGTGAGAGGACATAATGTTATCCAGAATTGGGAAAAATTAGACAGAAAGAAAAGGCTACAGTTTTCAGGGAAACTGTCTATTCCTCATTCCACCCAGACCAGCCATGCTTACCTTCCTTCCTGACCCTGTGTGCTGTCAAACTGCAGGGAGACAGGCCACCCAGGTAGAGGGGTCCTGACATCTGGCTTCCATGGTCCACATTTGTGGATTTACACATTTTAAATAATTGAACGGTTTAATTTCTGTTGAAATATGTGTTTAGAATTCTTGACTTTTTGGTACTCTCATGTAGACTTTATACCATATAACTCTGAAAAAATGTTTGCTGGTAATTTCATTGAAGAAAATATAAGGGTTGTTCATCTATGTAGCTGTGGATGTCTCAGCTTGGTCTTCCCGTCTATGTGAAAACATGCACTGTCCCTATGTGTAACACAGAATGAACCAGGGGATGCTTCATGCTTACTTTACACGTGGCTCTGTCATCCCTGTTGCATTTGGACCATGCAGCCATTGTTTAAGTCCACAGACACCCTGTGATCAGAGCCTTCAGGGCCTGTGGATCTCCCATAAGGAGTCAGAAGAGCCTCATGTGAAAGGTTCTCATCCTCCTGTCTGCTTGATGGTGAGTTCCAGTCCAAAGCCCTAGGGGACTATCTGGGTGACAGTCTCCTGTAACACAAGCACTAGTTGAAGCCAGGTCTACAAATGAACCCAAAGACAGATATTTTACCAACAGGGAGAACTGATAGGTATGCCAAAGTCTGATAGAATAAAACTTTGTTATTCAGGTATAGTAGACAACTGTTCTTCCATGTATCATTTTAGAAATCTTTGGAACTAGCTTCTGGATGATGGGAGGAACTGTCTCCTCTAAAATGAGGGCCAGAGGTGAATCTGTAGTATAAAAACTGTGTCTGACAAGTAACAGTTGTTGATGTAGTCCTTGGTACCTGGACTTCAAGGCTACCCTACTGCCCAGTATCTGTCCGACCCAATACAGTCTGCCCTAAAGAGCGAGTCAGGGGTACAAAGTGAGAATAAAGACAGTGCATTTTGAACCATGAAGGGACACTTACAAATATCCTAAACAGCAGGATGGCATAAGAAAGGTGGCAAACTTGACCTTCTACAGTGAAGCTATGACATTCCCATTGCATTTGGAGCTGAGATTTGCTTCCTATATTTTGTTTATTAGAAAAAGAGGTGAATGATTATCAGTCAGATGCCTCCCCATGCCACACATATCTCAGCCACCTTCACTAACTCTCTTGGGAAGCCATACTGAAGGACATTCCAATGGGCCAATTAGAATCTTTGATGGCACCAAACAGTGTGTGGAACTCAGGACATGGTCTCGGTGAGGGACGTCATTGTGTAGGCAGAGACACCTGGGCTGGTGGTCTAAGTTCATGGCCCATCCTGGACAATAAGGGAAGGAGCATTGCACAGTGACCACACCCCCAGCCCCGATGGACAGGAGGAGCCGCCACTGGAGAAGGCGTTTCTACCTGGGGTGAGCAGCTGTTCACCCACAGCAGAGCCAGCCTTGGGTTTGTCCTGGCACTCTTCTTGGCAGCAAGTTGTGAAAGTCCAGCACAAAGCTGAGGGTGGGCTTTGACACAGGCTCCTTCAGAGCTGGGGTTTTGAATGAATAGAATAGCATCTTGTGTAAGATCTCTTGAGTATGCTAGATAAAAACATGTTGTTTTTAATTCACCCATCTTGAAATGAATGATTTCTCATGTTGAATTGCTAATGATGTTGGGAGTCGCACCTTTGGAAGGGGACAACCATCCTCTGAGCATCTGCTAAGCCAGTCTGGATAAACATGGGGGCATAGTGGGCGAGGTTGGCGCTCTTGTTTAACAAACTGGGGTCTCCTTAACATTTATTTTTGGGGTCGTGTGTGTACGTATCCAGACTTAGTCAATCTCAGTTTAATCATTAAAAAGATTATCAATTAAATCTGAAGTGGCACCAATCCCACTGTGGGTGATGGGCACAAGGAGGCCCCCAGGAATGCTGGCCCCAGTGAGTCAGGACTTCAGGACCCATTGATCTCATTGCTTCAATTGTGCGAGGTCAGCAGCCTCACAGGCTCCTCTCGAGGGTGCATTCTAAGAATAATATGGCCATTTATAAACAAGGCACCTTCCATTGTTATTTTTCACCTTCTTTTTTAAAAGGCTGAGCCTCGTAGGAACTGTCCTTAGAAGCTGACAAGAGCCCCTTCAGAAAACAGTGTGGCTATCCATTTAGCATCCTCTCAGCAGTATTTTCAGCCATTTAGAGCAGGGAGAGCCTCACGTTGTGCCTATACAGTGTCCTCCTCAGAATATTTTGCTAACAATTTATCCCCAGGACATCCCCAAACATGTAAGAGTGAAGGGAAGCCCTGGGGTGGTGGAGGTGGGGCGCTGACGCATGGAGGATGCGGGAATGCAGGCAGGTCAGGGACCTCCAATATCAGGGCCTCACAGCAGGAAATAAAATCTGCATTCTGCATTTCAGGTCAGTGGTTAGAATATGTGCCCATGTTCCAGGTAGGAGAAAAAAAACCCACTTTATAATTGGTCAACAACTGTTACCCTGCATAGAGAAACTGTTCCAGGCACTATTGCAGGCATATTTTATTTATTTACTTATTTACTTTATTTTCTTAGGTGAGAGGAGAGGAGATAGTGAGGCATACTCCCACATGTGCCCCAACTGGGATCCACCCAGCAACCCCCATCTGGGACTGATGCTTGAGTACTGAGCTATTTTAGTGCTTGAAGTTGACGCTCTGACCAAACTGAGCTATCCTCAGGCCCGTGACCACACACGCTCAAACCATTTGAGCCATTGGCTGCAAGAGGGGAAGAGGGAGAGAAGGGGGAAGGGGAGGGGTGGAGAAGCTGATGGTCACTTCTCTGTATGTCTTGACCAGGAGTTGATCCTGGGACATCTATACACCGGGCCCACGCTCTATTTACTGAACAACCAGCCAGGGCCTATAGGCACATTTTAAATGCTGGGTGTATCTACCTCCTCTGATGGGGGTGGGAATGGATCTATCCCCAGGCCAGTCCATGATAGGTACCTAATGAGCATTTGTTGAATTCAATTTAACTTCATTTTAGGAGTCTACAATGCGTAATACATAGATAATATGCCATACCTGCTTTCTGCTTTTCTAGTAGGGCTTTTATTATAGCTGGAAATTTTTAAATGAAATGTCAGAACTTTATATAAATAGTACAGGGCAAGGCCATGGGAAAGACCAGATGAAGTGTGGTCACTGAGAGCTGGACAGGCGGAGGCTGCAGGGAACTGGGTGCAACTAGACTAAAGGAAAGAAAGAAGGAGGAGGTGACAGGAAGAAGCTCAAGCATTTAAGCACAGCACCATGTTTCCCAAGGGAAAGCCAGCTTTTCAACACAAGCGGATTTATTGAATGACGTGAAGGTAGAGAAAGACATCTAAGTGAAAAACTCAGTTGGGAATTGGAACCGTAGAAAGTATGACCCAGATAAGATGTCTGAAGAAGACAGAGAAAGTAGATGAATTTAAAGAAAATGTAGAGAAAGAACTGGCCATCTATGGCCACTGAGTCTTGAGATCATTACATCAGAAAAGAGTACAGAGGAATATCTATATGTAAAATATTTGTAAATGTTCACACATGACATGAGAAGAAACTTAAATTTGTAAATAGGAATTCGCAAGAAAACCAATATTAAATTCTCAAAATTAATGTTCTTTATATATTAGCAACCACGGTTATTGTGTAGTAAGTGAATCTCTTAACAGCAACAAAAGTGGAAACATAACTAAGAATAAATTCAATACAATGAAAACTCATAATAGTTTTACCAAAAGATATTTAAAATTTTGAACAAGCGGGACAATGTAGTATATTATTGGACAGTCACACTGTGGCATGCAGACTAAGCTGCTGTGACAGTTCTAAATATAACGTGTCCTAGAGAAGGCAGACATTGGTATTTCTCTGGTGGCAGAGTCTCTAGAAGGGAGCATCTCTGTGTTGGGGTAGCTCTGCTCCATGTGATTATACAGGGCTCCAGGTCCTTCTTGCTGTGTTGGCTGTGCCACTCTACCATCTATGGGCTGTTACTGGGGTTGCCCCCCAACTCTACCCATGCCTGTCTGTGAGAAGGGATATAGGAGTCAGGGCAGCTTTCACTGTGCAGTTCTGACCTGGAAACTACCCTCCCTACCTCATCCAGCCCAGATGGAGTCTCCAGAATACATCCAGCTGCCAATGACCTGGGAAATGAGGTGGTTGTCTAGGAGACAGTGAGGTGGGAAGTTTCTCTCAATGGAGGAGGAAGGGGAGAGAAGTTAACAGGGGACCAAACTTATCATTGGAAAAGATCAGTTTCCTCAAAATGTTTATATGTTTAATGCAATGTTAGTTCCAATGCAAGCTCTCTAAGAACCTGCTGTAATACTTCTAAAGGTTACCTGGAAAATAACATGCAAGAAAAGCCAAGAAAATGTTTCAAGAGGCAATGAGCAAAGATTAGCTTTACCAGATGTGATGGATACCAAACATACCAAAAGCTGGGATGCTGCAAACATTAGGATGAAAAGGAACAACTTAGGAAGTCAATACATGGACATACATCAAATAAAAAATGTAATAATAGTAATGTAGTTACACACACACAGATGCACACACAGAGTGACAAGAGATGGGAAAACAGGTGGAGACAGGGACAAAAACTGAAAGGGAGGGGTGGAGACAGATCTATTTCCCAGTCTGTCACATGCATGCACGCTCAAAAATATGGCTGAATTTAAGCTAAGGAAAGTGTGCATACATAAATAAACTGTAAGACATATATAAATATATACATAAAATCTATATGACTTAAGTGTAAGGCAAAAGACATTTTAAATTAATGGGGAACACTGGTTATGAAGAAGACTAATGATTTGAAAAAAAATATTAAATTCTTACTTGAGAGCATATGTCAAAATTAGTGCTAAGTGAAATGTAAACACTAAATGGTTTACATATGCAGCTCTGACAGCAGGAAGGGACGCTAAGTGTGTGGCTAATGCTGCCTGAGGGAAGGCCACAGGGACAGCACAGACAATAGGCCAGGGCTGACACCCACAGCAGGCAATCAGTGTCCATTCCAGACAGGACTCAAGGGCTTTGAGATTTCTGGTGCAGCAATGCCACCTGTGCATGCTTATCACAAAGGAACCTAACCCCTGGGACTCTAAGAAATAGCCATAATGATTACCACGGCAAATGACATGAATCATAGGAATAATAGTCACAATAATAACAACAGCGTACCGTGGCAGGAAAGAGAAGTGCCCAATTTTCTGTGACAGGGGATCCAGGCCTTGCTGACCTGAGCTATTGTAAATATGGCCAATGTCAGCTTCAGTGGGGACAGAACAGGGCATCACAGTAGACAGAAAACATCTGTAGCCATTGGCCTTCAGAAAAAACAGCCCAAGGTGGCTTCTTTGGGCAGATGTGGGAGCAGTGAAGGGGTCAGCAGGGCCAGCCAGGTCCACCCCATGAGTACCCCTGGGGGGCTGCAGGCAGATGGAACGTGTGAGAGACAGGTGATGCCTGAGGCCCGAGGCTGCCTGGTCCACTGGATGTCCCTTCTCTCCCAGTAACCACCACCCAGCTGCCCTGCCCGAGACCAGTGTGCACTGGATCCACCAAGGCGCTTGGGCACCAGCTGGTGACAATTCCTGCCTTCTCTTTCTTGACTCCCCCCTCCACAGACCCCTCACCCAAAAAGCTTATTGTAACATTGACTAAATGAAATGATTGTGCCAGCATGCACAGCCTCTGGAGAAGGGCACTTCATAAAGTCACTTCCAGCCTGTGGCGCCAGATGCTTTTAGAACAGCCAGTTTTGCATACTTTTATTTAAAATATATATGAAACAGCTTCTTTGAGATATAACTCACATACCATGACCTTTTTTAATTATTATCTATGTAAAGGGCCATTTTAGACATTTTCCCTAAGTGCTCTCCACCCATAGACTTTCAATAACATGCACCCAGCCGTCCCTGTATCCTATGCAATCTGTGCTTGGTTCATGAAGAGCTGAAGGGAGTTTGCTCCCCAAGACTGCTGATTGTTAGGATTTTGGGAAGGCAGTAGTTGTGCTGGGCACGTACAAGATGGACTCACATTTTCCAACTCAGGTGCATGTAGAGTAGCCTGGACAGCTTAACAGAAACTTCCCTATTCAGGACCCATTCAGACCACAAGCTCCTGCTCTGTGCAGGATTAGCCATGCTTTCTGAAGGCTCCCTTGGGCTTGGATGTGTAGCCAGAAACAAGAATCCAATCTTCAGTTGCAGATAGAAGATGAAGCTGCAGAACACTGGGTCTCTAGAAACATGGTTTGGGGTGTGTGTGCAATTGGTGATTGGGCTGGAGACCCAGCAGTTTGGCCTTCGGAATGTTGAGAGCCTGAGACCAAAGGACACTAAGAAGAAAGAATAGGGGCCACATTGCTTGTATCAATATCAAGAAGATTAACAATGTAACTTTTCAGTAATTCAGAGAATTTTTTTATTATATATTTTTTTGCCACAAGCAAAACAAACACCCTTTTCTATGTCTACAGAAGAAAAGGAGGATGTAGGATAAAGGCCAGCGTCCTCGCACTCACCCCTCTCCGGTCAGTGCTTCCCCACCTGACAAGTCAGGCACCATCAAGACAGAGCCCGAGGCACAAGAGCTGTGGAGGGGCCTGGAAACAATTGTGTTTCACCTGCTTTCAACTGACTGGCTTTCTTTTAGTTCTGTTTCAGGATGTAGAAAGAAAATGCTTATGAAAGAAACACAGAGAGAGGAGAAGGAGAAAGAGGAGAGGGAAAGGGAAAGGGGAGGAAGAAGGGAGAAGGGAGAGAAAAGGAGGAGAGGGCCCAGAATGGTGACTCAGTGGATAGTGTGTTGGCTGGGCATATGGACGTCTGGGTTTGATTCCAGATCTGGTCAGGGCACACAGGAGAAATAACCATCTACTTCTCCACCCCTCCCCTGCCCCCTTCTCTCCCTTTTTCCCTTTCACAGCCAGTGTCTCAATTGGTTCCAGTGTGGCCCCGGGTGCTGAGGTTAGCTTGGTTGGTCTGAGTGCATCAGCCTCAGGTGCTAAAAATAGCTCAATATTTGAGCAATAGCCTAGGATGGGGTTGCTAGGTGGATCCAGGTTGGGATGCATGCGGAGGTCTACCTCATTATCACCCCTCCTCTCAACATAAAAAAAAGGCAGAGGGGCAAGGAGGGAGAAGGGGTAAGAAAGGATGACAGTGTAGTATATGAAACTGCAGGACCCAGGGAAGAAAGATGGTGATGGAATAGGCGGACATTCCAACTGCCACCCCCCAGGATCAAATTAGATTAAACTTAATTTAAGAACAATCACTTGAAAAACCAATTTGGGCTAAACTAAGAGGAGTTTATAACTAAGGATCACCGAAGAAGCCACATCAAGACTGGTAGGAATGGCAGAAATGCAGAAAGGTCTGCCCTGCTCCCAGGAGCGAGCGGTGGCCTGGAGAGACTCTCACAGCAGGGTGGGTTTCTCTGACAGGTGTGGGTCCTCAGCCCCAGGTCTGAAGCCCCAGCCAGAGCCCCAGAGCTTGGAAGAGGCACCCAAACAGCATTTAGCTGTAAAAAGAGCCAGGTTTCTGTCTGCAAGAAAGAGACAGAACTCTCAGACGAAGACTCCGTTTTAAAGGGCCCACACAGAAAACCTCATTCACAGCCACTTACCCAGGACTCTGGCAGGGGAGAGCTGAGAGGACTGGAGTTGCAAAAAAGAGTGTAAGGTTGGAGGCCCAGGGAGAGACACTGTGGGGGATGGAAACTGGAACCCATGTGCTGAATCATTCTCCAGTACTGCAGTTGCCATCTTTCTTGGGTGGAACAATCCCTCTGACTGACATCAGCCTGGGGAAAAGCAGCTGCTCCACCCTTGGGAGTCTCTCCTACCACAGTCATGGCGATGGGTCATTTGAGAGGCCAGGAAGCAGGGAGCTTGTCAGTGATTTGGTGTTGAGACTGGAGCTCCCCTCCACACTCTCCTGAGTCTATGACTGGTGCTTCCACCTCACAAGAGACACAGCTGAAACTATGAGCCGGTAGACCACACCTCTGGGTCTCAGAGGTCACACCCACCAGACTCTTGGGGCCTCATCCTACTGAGGTCTGTGAAGAAAGTCTGGACAGACTGACACCTGGGGCCGAGGGGCAAAGCCACACCAACCATCCTTCCTGATTGCTGAATTGCCTAATCTAAACTCTAGCAGAGGTTTTGCCAGCAGCTGAACCCAACAAGCAACCAACACACAGGCTGCAGGAGGCGAGACTCAGGGGAACTTGACCGTTTGAGCAGACTTTCTCCTAGGGCCAGAGTGGGTAAAAGATAGCCTAAGAGTGAAGCTTGGTATTTCCATGTACACCTGGGCCCAGCAGAGGAAGCCACAAACTCTGAATTGCTTGTAGCTCCAAGAAGGTTGCTGAGGGCCAGTCGTGGGCAGTGTCTCCTACTGGTCTCCTCTGGATTCATGCTTGGTAGGCCCAGGGCTGGCACATCCAGGGGCCAGCTGAGGAAAACATCAGTTCAGAACTTAACAACCCTTGCTAGAGTGGTATCCTAAGGAAAAGCTCCTCACATGTGGCCCAGCTGAGGTGAGTTCCACTCTGTGATCAGGGCCGTCACAGTGGATCATGTGCATTGGATAGGGTGGAGCTTCACGGTCAGCCAGCCTGGGCGCTGAATATTCTATCCTGCTAGGATAGATTCTACAGGGGGAAGGGAGAGAAGCTTGGAGCATGGACATTTAAAGTGTGGGTCCCTGTGAGTCTACTGTTAGATCTGGTCGAGGGGCTTAGCCACCTTTGGGAGGGGCACAGTCAGCTCCAGGAGAGGACTCTCCCAGTCTTCCTCCCTGAGAATGCAAGTCTCAACAGCTGAAAGAACTCCTGCAGAGAGGACTGCCAGCCACACATGGTCTGAACCTGCTGCTCACCTTGTTGGGAAGAAATAAAATGTGAGGATCCAGCATATCCAGCAGTGACAGAGGGATCAAGTTCTAGAGCAGGGGTCCCCAAACTACAGCCCACGGGGCCGCATGCAGCCCCCTGAGGCCATTTATCCTGCCCCCGCCGCACTTCCAGAAGGGGCACCTCTTTCATTGGTGGTCAGTGAGAGGAGCATAGTTCCCATTGAAATACTGGTCAGTTTGTTGATTTAAATTTACTTGTTCTTTTTTTTAAATATTGTATTTGTTCCCGTTTTTTTTTTTTTACTTTAAAATAAGATATGTGCAGTGTGCATAGGGATTTGTTCATAGTTTTTTTTTATAGTCCAGTCCTTCAATGGTCTGAGGGACAGTGAACTGGCCCCCTGTGTAAAAAGTTTGGGGACCCCTGCTCTAGAGTATGGGCCACATTCCCTGTACTGAACTCCTGCCCACAAATGTTGGGGTCCCACAAATGTTGTATTCACAACCTCAGCTGCCCTAACCCACCAAGAGTGCAACCTGTAGAAGGGTTGGTTGGGTGAGGCCAATCTGAGCTCACACTACAGTCTTAGTACAGAAGACTCTGTGAGAAGACCAGACAGCTGCAAGAGGAGGAGAAGCACCTGAAAAGTGGAAACAAATCTTACAGACCTTGGAGCTTTTATGGAGTTGTTGTCATCTCTATGCAGGAGGAAGCTGATTCTTATACAAAGGTTGGCCCCTCCCACAGTACCAAGACACAGAAAACACAGACAAAAACAGCAAAAAGTCCAGTAGCTGCAAACTGGTAGCTCACAGCACATTACAAACAACAGCTGATGCCAACCCAAGAACTAGAGCCAACATTACTGGTAGTGGGTAGCAGAAAGTACCAACCCTCGACTCAACTAACTACAGAAACAGCATACCCAAAGGTGGAGTCTAGCAGGCACCAGACACTCTGCAGAATAAATATACCCAACAGAACAGACATTGCACAGTGTGTAATACACATAATCAAGGTTGACCCTTAGAGCCAGCCAGCCTGAAAGGATAAGCATACCCACGAAAGGACCAACTGCATCTAATACTCACTTACAACAAGAGGAAAAATAGTACCCCCAAGAAGGAGTCCTAGAACAAGGAAAATAAGTGGGTTGGAGGACAGTACCACTGAGCCCATCTTCTTCATAAAGACCACACAAAAATTTCAAAGTCAGACAGTGCTACCTAATACACAGACAAAATGGGCAGACAGAGAAATGCGACTCAAATGAATCAACAAAAGAAATCCCCAGAAAAAGAACTGAATGAGGTGGAAGAAACCAAAATACCAGATGCAGAGTTTAAAACAATAATTTTTAGGATGCTCAAGGATCTTAAAGCAACAATGGATGGACATAGTGAACATCTAAATAAAAAGATAGCAAGCATCAAAAAGGACATGGAAATCATAAAAAAAGAACCAGTCAGAAATGACAAATATGTATCAAAAATCAAGATTGCACTAGAAAGAATTAATAGCAGGCTGGATGAAGCAGAGGATCGAATCAGCAATTTGGAGTACAAGGTAAACGAAAGCACAGAAGCAGAGCAGCAAAAAGAAAAGAGGTTCAAAAAATCTGAGGAAACTCTAAGAGACCTCTGTGACAACATAAAGATAAACAACATCTGCATCATAGAGGTTCCTGAAGGAGAAGAGAATGAACAAGGGATAGAGAACCTGTTTGAAGAAATCATAGCTGAAAACTTCCCTAAATTGATAAAGGAAAAAGTCACACAAGTTCAAGAAACACAGAGAGTCCCATTAAAGAGGAATTCAAGAAAGCCTACAGTAAGACACTTCATATTTAAAGTGTCAAAGTTAAGACACAAAGAAAGAATACTAAAAGCTGGAAGAGAAAAGCAGTTAATTGTGTACAGAGGAGCCCCCATAAGGATGACATCTGACTTTTCAGCAGAAACACTTGAGTCCAGAAAGGATTGGCAAGAAATATTCAAAGTGATGCAAAGCAAGAACCTACATCCAAGACTTCTTTTTTTTTTTTTTTGTATTTTTCTGAAGCCGGAAACAGGGAGAGACAGACAGACTACTGCATGCGCCCGACCGGGATCCACCCGGCATGCCCATCAGGGGTGACAATCTGCCCACCAAGGGGCAATGCTCTGCCCCTCCAGGGCATTGCTCTGCCGCAACCAGAGCCACTCTAGTGCCTGGGGCAGAGGCCAAGGAGCCATCCCCAGTGCCCGGGCCATCTTTGCTCTAATGGAGCCTTGGCTGTGGGAAGGGAAGAGAGAGACAGAGAGGAAGGAGGGGGGTGGAGAAGCAAATGGGCGCTTCTCCTATGTGCCCTGGCCGGGAATCTAACCCGGGTCCCCCGCATGCCAGGCCGATGCTCTACCGCTGAGCCAACCGGCCAGGGCCACCCAAGACTTCTTTATCCAGCAAGGCTATCATTTAAAATTGATGGAGAAATAAAAAGCTTCCTAGACAAAAAAGCCAAAAAACAAAAAATGCAACAATGCAAAGAATTTATTGCAATCAAACCAGTACTACAAGAATTGTTAAGAGGCCTGCTGTAAAAATAAGAAAAGAAATTAGAAAAAGAGAATTTTACATTTAAAGAATAAAATAGCAATAAACAAATACATATCAATAATAACCTTAAATGTAAATGGATTAAATGCTCTAATCAAAAAACATAGAGTAGCTGCATGGACAAGAAAACAGAACCCATACATATGCTGTCTATAGAGACCCATCTCAGAACAAAAGATACACATAGACTAAAAGTGAAGATATGTAAAAAGTATTTCATGCAAATGGAAATGAAAAAAAAAAAGCTTGGGGAGCAATACTTATATCGGAAAAAATAGACTTTAAAATAAAGGCTATAGTAAGAGATAAATAAAGTCACTACATAATGATAAAGGGAACATCCAACAGGAGGATATAACCACTGTAAATATCTATGTGCCTAATATATGAGCACTTAAATATATAAAGGAGATTTTGATGGACATAAAGAGTGAAATCAACAGCAATACTATAATAGTAGGGAATTTTAATACCTCACTAACATCAATGGATAGATCCTCCAGACAGAAAATTAACAAAGAAATAGCAGCCTTAAATGACACACTAGATAAACTGGATTTAATAGATATCTTCAGAACCTTTCACTCCAAAGTAGCAGAATATACTATTCTTTTCAAGTGCTCATGGTACATTCTCTAGGATAGACCACATGTTAGGACACAAAATGAGTCTCAATAAACTTAAGAAGATTGAAATCATATCAAGCATCTTCTCTGAACACAATGGCATGAAATGAGAAACCAACTACAATAAAAAAACTGAAAAACATTCAAACACTTGGAGGCTAAATAGCATGTTATTAAATAATGAATGTTTTAACAATGAGATCAAGAAAGAAATAAAAAATTTCCTTGAAACAAATGAAAATGCACATACAACAGCTAAAAATTTATGGGACACAGCAAAAGCAGTCCTGAAAGGGAAGTTCATAGCATTATAGGCATACCGTAAGAAGAAGAAGAAAAAAAAAAGAAGCTCAAATTAACAACTTAACCCTGCGTCTAGAAGAAGTAGAAAAAGAACAACAAACAAAGCCCAGAGGAAGCAGAAGGAAGGAAATAATAAAGATCAGTGTGGAAATAAATGACATAGAGGCTAAAAAACAATACAGGAGATCAGTGAAACCAAGAGCTGTTTTTTTTTGAAAAGGTAAACAAGATCGATCAATAAACCTTTAACCAAACTCATTGAGAAAAATGAGAAAGGACTCAAATAAATAAAATTAGAAATGAAATTGGGGAAGTAACAACTGGCATCACAGAAATATAAAGGGTTGTAAGAAAATACTATGACAATCTGTATGCCAAATAATTGGACAACCTAGGAGAAATGGAGAAATTCCTAGAAACATATAATCTTTCAAAACTTAATCTGGAAGAATTAGAAAACCTAAACAGACCGAGTTTTATCCAAAAACTCCCAGCAAACAAAAGTCCTGGACCAGATGGCTTCACAGGCAAATTTTACCAAATATTCAAAGAAGAACTAACACCTTTCTCAAAAAATTCAAAAGGATGAAGGACTTCCAAGCTCCTTTTATAAGGCAAGTATAATCCTCATTCCAAAACCAGGTAAAGATACAACAAAAAAAGAAAACTATAGGCCAATATCCCTGATGAACTTAGTTGCTAAAATTCTCAACAAAATATTAGCAAACTGAATTCAGCAACTCATAAAAAAAAGTCATACATCATGATGAAGTGGGATTTAATCTGGGAGGCAAGGATGGTACAATATTCACTAATCAATCAATGTGATTCATCACATAAACAAAAGGTAGGATAAAAATTACATGATAATATCAATAGATGAAGAAAAACATTTGATAATATCCAGCAGCCATTTATGATCAAAACTCTCAGCAAAGTGGGAATACAGGAAACATACCTCAACATGATAAAGGCCATCTATGACAAACCCACAGCCAATATCATACTCAATGGACAAAAATTAAAAGCAATGCCCTTAAGATCAGGAACAAGACAGGGGGGCTCCCTTTCACCACTCTTATTCAACATAGTTCTGGAAGCCCTAGCCACAGCAATCAGACAAGAAAAAGAAATAAAAGGTATTCAAATTGGAAAAGAAGAAGTAAAACTATCATTATTTGCTGATGACAAGATATTGTACATAGAAAACCCTAAAGTCTCAGTCAAAAAACTACTAGGCCTGTTAAGTGAATTTGGCAAGGTGGTAGGATATAAAATTAATATTCAGAAATCAGTGGCATTTTTATATACCAACAGTAAACTGTCTGAAAGAGAAATTAAGGAAACAATCCTCTTCACTACTGCAACAAAAGAAATAAAGTATTTATGGGTAAATTTAACCAAGGAGGTAAAGGAATTGTACTCAGAAAATTATAAAACATTGATAAAAGAAATCAAGTAAGATACAAACAAGTGGAAGCATATATAATGTTCATGGATAGAAAGAATAAACATCATTAAAATGTCTATATTACCCAAAGCAATCTATAAATTCAATGCAATTCCCATTAAAATACCAATGACACACTTCAAAGATATAGAACAAATATTCCAAAAATTTATATGGAATCAAAAAAGAACACGAATAGCCTCAGCAATCTTGAAAAAGAAGAATAAAGTGGGTGGTATCACACTTTCTGATATGAAGTTATATTACAAAGCCATAGTACTCAAAAAAGCTTGGTACTGGCATAAGAATAGGCATATAGATCAATGAAACAGAATAGAGATCCTAGAAATAAATTCACACCTTTATGGACAATTGACATTTGACAAAGGAGGTAAGAGCATACAATGAGGTAAAGACAACCTCTTTAATAAATAGTGTTGGGAAAATTGAACAGCTACCTACAAAAAAGAATGAATCTAGACCACCAACTTACCTCACTCACAAAAATAAACTCAAAACAGATAAAAGACTTAAATGTAAGTCATGAAGCCATAAACATTTTGGAAGAAAACATAGGCAGTAAACTCTGATATCTCTTGCAGAAATATTTTTGCCGATTTATCCCCATGGGCAAGTGAAATAAAGGACAGAATGAACAAATGGGACTATATCAAACTAAAAAGCATTTGCCCAGCAAAAGATATTATTAACAAAATAAAAAGACAACCACACAATGGGAGAACATATTCTCCAACACATCTGATAGGGGTTAATAACCAAA
Organism: Saccopteryx bilineata; assembly: GCF_036850765.1. Taxonomy (NCBI): domain Eukaryota; kingdom Metazoa; phylum Chordata; class Mammalia; order Chiroptera; family Emballonuridae; genus Saccopteryx; species Saccopteryx bilineata. The sequence goes on along the minus strand of NC_089490.1, from coordinate 272,856,935 downwards.
ATTTATAAAGAATTTTTTAAAACTCAAAACTAGAAAGGTAAATAAGATAATTAAAAAACGGGCAAAAAAACTGAATAGACAGTTCTCCAAAGAGGACATACAAATGGCCAATAGGCATATGAAAAAATGTTCAACATCACTAATCATCAGAGAAATGCAAATTAAAACCATAATGAGATATCACTTCACACCTGTCAGAATGGCGCTCATTAACAAAACAAGACACAATAAGTGCTGGTGAGCGTGTGGAGAAAAGGAAACCCTCCTGCACTGCTGTTGGGAATTCAGACTTGTGCAGCCACTGTGCAGAACTGTATGGGACTGTTAACATTAAAGCATTAAAAATAAAACCGCCTTTTGACCCAGCTATCCCACTTTTAGGAATATATACTAAGAATACCAAATCATTTATTTTAAAGAAGATTTGCACCCCCATGTTTATTGTAGCTTTGTTTACAATAGCCAAGATCTGGAAACAGCCCAAGTGTCCATCAGTGGATGAGTGGATTAGAAAGCTGTGGTACATGTACACAACGGAATACTACGCAGTCATGAAAAAGAAGGAAAACTCTTACCTTTTATGATGGTATGGATGGACCTCGAAATTAGTATGCTAAGTAAAATAAGCCAGGCAGAGAAAGTAAAATATCATATGATCTCACATATATGTTGAATCTAATGAACAAAGTGAACTGAGGAATGGAATGGAGACAGAGGCGGGGTCACAAGGACCAGAGGGAGAGCAGTCAGAGGGAAGGGGGATGAGGGAATGGGATCAGAGAAGGTAAAGGGATTAGTGAAACTATATATACATAACACAGAGATACAGATAACAAGACAGCAAATCCTAGAGGGAAGGGGGGAGGGAGTTAGGGGGAGAGGGAAAAGGGTGTATAAAAAGGAACATAGGGGTGGGGGTGAGGGAGTTATAGTCAGTGGGACACTTCAATCCATGTAAACACAATAAATTAAAAGTTAATAAAAATTAAAAGAAAGAAAAAACAAAAAAAACAGCAGGACCCATGGTTTACTTCGCTCCAATTTCCAAAAGAAGTATGGGCACGTGCAGACCTGGGGCCAAGTCCTAGTTTATTTGCTTTCACCTCCACCACACATCAGCACAAGTCACCCAGCTCCCTGTAGGAAGCGTCTAAGTGTGCAGAACTCTGGGAATGACAGCACAGCAAGACCTCACATGCTAGGCCCTCCCCAAAGGGACAGCAGAGCAGGAAAACTTGGGCACAGTGGGCAGTGAGAGGGAGAGGAGCAACAGGCTCAGGCCCAAGTGCTGGGCAGTAGCGGAGGAGGAAGCGTCGTGTTGATGATATCACCCAGTGTCAGGACACAGCAGCTCAGCTACAGGGCCAGCCTGATGCAGGTGCCACCACTGGAAATGATCCTTGGTCCCTCCTCATTCTGTTTCCAACCTCTTCATATGACACTCAGCATCCATTTGCCAAGATTATTTTCATTAAATTCTAAACATGGGTTTATATAGTAATTTAAGTCATATGTTTCTGATTCACTGACAATGAACTCGCAAAAAAATGTTGGCAACAGCAATTTGAATGTCCCAGCAGATCTCTCAATGTCCTGAAATATATACACACCATTTCATACACACACATGCGCAAACACACACGAGTGCGCATGCACACACGTGCAAGCACACAATGCCAAAAAAAATAAAAGAATATTATCAGTGTGGTTTCATGATGAGCAAAGCAAAACTTTATTTCCTGGTCTGTGTTTCCTGTGCAGTGATGAGCATTGTCTTGCCTGCCGTCTCAGGAGGGCCACCACCTGGGACGCTTACTTTCTGAGTCCTACAACAACACAGTGAAAATAAGGCATCTCTCAGGGTGTGTGTTTGGCTATTTGAAGATGTAAATCGCTGGTAATGAATGGTGTCGGATCCGTGGTAATTACGGCATAACCGCCATTAATTCTCACCTCCTCTGCTCTTTGTACCTGGTATGTGGGGAATTCCCTGGTACTTTCTGTTCATTGAATCATGTTGCTTTTTAACTCTTGTTGAAAGTGATCTGGAACAGGATTACGGTAACATGCCCACCTGCAACCCCACCTGCCCGACAGCTCCTGTTTGAAAATCTGTTCATCACTGGTCCTTCGCTGAATCCCCTGCTCTGAGTTTCCCAAACGGTTTGCACACACTTCCCCTCACTACTGCCTCCTTCCCCTCTCACCCCCACAAGGTGCCTCCAGACTCTTCAGAGCACTGAGGGGCTTGCTGAGACTGTGCAGGCATGAAGAGGAAAACGGAGGGACGAGGAGGCCCATGCTCCCCACGTGAGGGGACCACAAGTTTTGATTGGCATCTCTAGCTCTTGAACTCAATACAGCAGACATTTGCTGGGTGTGTGCTGTTTGCAGGTCCAGCGCAAGGTGAGGAAGGAGAGATGTGATTAATACTGCTGGGCATTCATGGGGCCCGCCCAGCAACACCTACCCAAAGCCACCCGGAGCAGGTCAGGACTGAGGGCATAGGAGGTAAGGAGCAGACAGCCCTGTCTGGGGTTTCTGGGAAGACATGGAAGATAATAAAGAGGGGAGGGGTTGACCTTGGGCTGAAAATGTCACCAGTCATAATGGCAAGGCCAGGAGACAGGAGGGGAAGTGCAGTGTCCAGAGGCAGGTGTGGCAGGGCAGGCACCCTGAAAGCCAGGCCAAGAGCTGGGCAGTGAGGAGCATCATGATCATAGGAGAGAAGTGAGGTGATAACAGGTGAACCTTAAAAAGAAAACACCTCTCAGAGGGGAAGCGCAGGTGCAGACAGGAGAAGTCAGAGCAGGGATGTCATTACAGGTATCTGCCCTGCATGGGTTTGTCTCTGCCAAGAGGTGTCAGGAAGGGACTGGCCACACAGGTTGGACACAGAGGGGCTCAAATCAGTGGTGACCTGGACAGGCAAAGCAAAGAGGTCCAGGGCCCGCCTGCCTCTCCTACCCGCGGGACCCATCCCATGCTGCTGAAGGATTCTTCTCTGCCCTCTGTCCCCACCTTTAACCCTGCTGCTAATACAGGGGAGGAACTGAAGGAGAGAGCCCCTCCTACCTCCTCTGCCTGCCCAACGCCATCCTGACATAGAGACAGGTCTTAAAGTCAGCTTCCCAGGGGACTCTCAGGTCCCTCCAGCACCCCACCTCAGTTCCATCTTGCTCTTAGATACTACAGCATGACCTCCCTTCAGAGCTGGCAACATTTTACATATGAGGAACGATCAACAATGAGATAGACTTTCTATCTCAAGATTAGAGAAGAGACTTCATACCCATGCCTGGGCTGCTGAATGAGCAGAGGGCCTTGAAGTGAGCCATAGGCCATCTCAGGCCATGGCAGAGCTGGACGGGGCCTGGGGACAGGCAGACAGAATCTCCACCCCCGTGTCTCATCTTCTCCCCCCTAGCTGGGAGGAGGGAGTGGGGAGGTTCCCTGACTTGCCCAACATCACGTGTCCCTTCTTAGCCCTATCCTGGAAAACAAGCAGACAAATTTAGAATCATTCTCTCCTTGAAGGGAATTGGCAAGATGGCATCTGCCTGAAGAAGTGAAATTTGAAAGGAGATTGGGTTAAGTGCTATCAAGCCAGCTTATTGGAGTCTACTCATGGGATGAGACCCTCTAAAGCAGGGGTCGGGAACCTATGGCTCGCAAGCCAGATGTGGCTCTTTTGATGGCTGCATCTGGCTCGCAGACAAATCTTTAATAAAAACAATAACGTTAAAAATATAAAACATTCTCATGTATTACAATCCATTCATTTCCTACCGCTCATGTTCATGGTTGCGGGTGGCTGGAGCCAATCACAGCTGTCCTCCGAGACAACACCAAATTTTTATTGGATAATGCGTAATGTACACAGGTCGTTGTATGGCTTTCATGGAATTACATTTTAAAATATGTGGTGATCATGGCTCTCTCAGCCAAAAAGTTTCCCAGCCCCTGCTCTAAAGAAATCGGTCTTTGCTTGAAGACAGTCTTGTCTCTTAATGTAAAATTCTTTGCAAGCCTGATGCTCTCTGCCTGGCATTTGGTTCTATTCCAGAAGGAACTTTCTCAGTCGGAAGTGCAGTTAACTGAGGAAATTCTGCACCCGCGTTCTCACTGTCCCTGCAGCAGCCAGGAGCCACCTCTGGCTCCTACAACTCAACTCAGTGATTCATCCCACCTTTCCACAGCCCAGAGAAGTCACAAATGTCAAGCTCACACTTGTGTGACATCATAAGCTGCTTTTCTAAACTTTGCAAGAAAAAATTCTAACCTCATTTAGCCAGAGATTCTACCTATTTGTCAAATCACTAATGATTTTAGGGAAATGTGCCTCGTGTTTCTCTTTCAACTGTGTTTGAATCACAAGCTGGCCAGTTGGCTTAGTTGTTGAGTGTCAGCCTGGCATGTGGAAGTCCCGGGTTCGATACCCAATGAGGATACACAAGAGAAGCGACCATCTGCTTCTCCACCCCTCCTCCTCCTCCACTTTCTTCTTCTTTCTCTCTCTGTCTCTCTGTCTCTCTGTCTCTTTCTCTCCTCCCCTTCCTGAAGCCATGGCTCAAATGGTTCAAGCAATTTGAGGAACCACTGAGTATGGTTCCATGGCCTCAGATGCTGAAATAGCTCAGTTGCCAAGCAATGGAGCAGTAGCCCCAGATGGATGGAGCATCACCCTATAAGGGTCTTGCTGGGTGGATCCCGGTTGGAGCCCATGTGGGAGTCTGTCTTTGCCTCCCTACCTCCCACCTCTCACTTAGTAAAAATAAATAAATAAATAAATCACAAGCTGGGGAGCCAGTGCTCCATGGGGGACATAGGCCATGTGATCAGGAAGGGTGGCTAGGCGTGTGGCAGCTTGGTGGGGGCTGTAGTGCAAAATGGCTCAGGTGGTCTAGTGGATAGGACCTGCACACTTCATGCCCTGTGCACCTGCTGGAGTCATCCTGGATGTGTGGGACCATCCGACCACAAAGAAGCCCAGTGCAGAAGCAGGGTCTGCTGTCACCAGGCTCACGGTAGGGCTAGCCATGGTGGGTGAGGAAGAACAGTCTTTATAGGGCTCAAAGACTAAAGCTGAAGGAGGAAAGAAAATGTCTCCCCCACAGATGCAAGAGGTAGTGTGGGAAGTGATGCTGCTGTCCCAGCTGGAGTCAGTCCAGCCCACATCCCTGAGCCACTCTGAACCTCCATCTCTCCTTTCACAAAACAGCAGCTGGGCAGTGGAGTGAGTCTCCAGCTCTCCCACAGGGAGAGGATGTCACAACTCCAGGTTCTGCCTCCCTCCTGGGCTCTTAGAGCAGCATGGTGATCCTTCCTTTATCCTGGAGAAGTTGGTATGGGAGAAATCCCTAGCTGAACCTGAATGCTGCTTTCATGGCTCACTAGCTGAGTGGCTTGAGATAGAAAGTCTGTCTCACTGTTGATCGTTCCTCATATGTAAAATCTTGCTAGCAATGCCTGTCCTGCTGCAGGCTTGTCCAGCCAAATTTTTAGGGGCTCACCTACCTTCCATGCTGGTCCTGCCCTGGGCCCTGGGGTGATAGAGGTTTAAGGAGCACAGCTGTCTGGAGTGTCTTCAGTGAGTGCTATGTGGATCTCACAACCAGACACACCTTCTCTGTCCAGTGCCTGGTGCTCAGAGAGGGTATCTGCCTATGGAGGTTTAGGGCACTACTACTCCACCCAGCCTATCACTTAGGGGGCCAACCTGCAGAGCAGCATCACCCCCGGGGCACAGGTGGGCACAGCAAGCGCAGGAACCCCTCCATCACCAACCTGCTAGGAAGTTGCCAGCAAGTAGAGACTTTTGGTCTTATTTTCAGACCAAAAATTAAGATTGTGGCTTAGTTTTGCAAGTCTCCCGAAAGGGTAAAATTGGATAACACATGAAAAAGTGCTCTGAAAAAAAAATTTAAATACTATAAAATAAATGGTGTACATGGAGGAAACATTGTGTTTCGCACAAAGGGTGAGATTGGAGGGCCGGTGATCAGGAGAAGTAACAAATCTTTGAGATTGGCGTTCTCCTGGCCATTGGTGTCAAAGACCCCTTTGTGGCACATGAGGGGTCTGATTGTCTACTTTGCTCTTAGCCCAGAAAGAACTCATTCTGACACAGAAAGGTCCAACAAGCTTCCGTGGTCACCCGAGGCCCCTCTGCTTGCCACCAGGGCTCTGGTGCCAACCTCTTGTTCCAAGGATCCATGTGCATAGGGAGGAGTTGCCTCAACTGAGCCTTTATTTTGGAAAATGTCCTGGGTTAGTGTATCTGATGAATTACTGTCAACTAAGGAGACCTGGTCCCAAAGTATGCAAGTTCAAAACAGATTTCAGTGTTAGTGTTGAACGGAGGACTCAGAGCCATCTTAAGGAAGAGGTAAAGCGGACAATGATTTGCTGGGAAGACTCAGATGAGAGGGAGATGCCACCAAGAAAGGGGCAAGGAACAGGTCAGGCGTGGGAACCACTGGGAGCAGGTCAGCTTTGCCCTCAGACCTGCTCTTTCCTGGGTAAGGAGGGGGAGGCCCACGCTTCCTCAGCACTGACAGAAAGCCTCTTGGTTGGACCTTTACATCAATGTGAAATCTTTTAACAGAAGTTTACATTTTTGATATTATTTTAAACTTAAATACTTGAAGGATTTACAATAGACTAATAACTACGATTTTATAAATCTAGAACAGATCAAAATTAGACCAAATGTTATGTCATTTGTGAAGAATTATTATTTCCTTTTTTTCTACATATACTATCAATTTTATGAAGCAGATCACCCAGCATAATTATTTCCAAGTTAAAACTGTTTTTTGATAATTCATCAATCTCACAATTGTGTGTAATAACCACATCTATTTATTTTTTCTTAAGTAATCATAGTATTTCATCAAAATTCATTAGAAGCTGCTTCTAGAAGGACATGCTTTTAAAATATTTAAATTTATTGTTAATGTTTTATTAAACATATTTAGCCTATAATTATTTTTCTAATGAAAATTATCCTGACTGCACCATCTGATGTTATGAGGCAAGTAGTTCAAACAAAATTCAGAGAAACATTTATTCATGAAGGACTGTGTATTAGTCATTTGGAAGAAAGAATTTATGTGCTATATAATTAATTGTTGCCTGAGTTTGACAGTCCATATTTTACTGCAATATATTATTTACACTGGAGGAAGCTTAGGGTTCACCCTTCAAGGGTTAGAAAAATACAAATATGTACATTATTGGAATAGTGGAAGATTGCATTGCAATGCATAAGGGTGTGTGTGTGGTTTGTACATAGATTATCTATATATGTATACAGACTATATATCCTATATATTCTATTTTATATTTTATAAAATACTGTAGTGATTAACATGAGTATATGTGTGCATGTAGTTTGCATATAGAATCCATGTGTTCACTCTATAGATACATATCTTATACAGGATAGAATATTGCTATGATTAACACATGAGTTCATATGTATGTGTGTGTACACTCATGTATTGATATTAATTACTCTAGTATTGAACTAGTTGATGTCTTTCCAAGATCAGCAAAATAAATGGGTTGTAAATGCTTTGAAACTTTGTTTTTCAACAAATTATAACCAAATGCAAGTTGGCACCATTGGAAGCAGTTAAGAAGGTTAGATATTTGTATCTGAGAACGCCATTGCTGGGAGGATATTGATTTGGTTTCAAAGAGCAAGTTAAAATACACTCTTTTGCTCTGAGCATGTGTGTGTGTGTGTGTGTGTGCATGTGCACTTTTTTGAAAAGTCACTTCGTTGGTCAGTTTACAGTTACCTATAGAGTTACAGGCGGAACTCATCACAGGTCCAAATGGACAGAGGAGCCCGCGGAAGGGAGCCCTGCGCCTCATCCTGCGGACCATCAGCACCCAGAGCATACAGGGGGCCTCTGCCTGGACTGCACAGTGTGGGCAGTGGCCGTTCATCCACAGGTTTTCCCTTCAGACCAGTGGGCCATATGCTCGTGATCCTGACTAAAGAAAGTAACTTGACTTTCATGATAGATAACTCCTTCAGAAAGAGAGATTTTAATGTCTATGGAACACATAACTCTGCAATGTAAATTAGTCAAAACCCAATCTTACCATATGAAGAACTTGTGATATCCAGGCACTAGACAGAGCCCCCTGATGGGAAAGACACATTTTTCTATGAAAGTCTATGAAACATTACTTATTCTTAGATGCTACTGTAATAGAGGCAGGCAGCAAATAAATTAAACCACACCTTCACTAACTAATGGGTATTGAGTTCTCACTGTGCAGGGGACTCCTTTGGGGATTTCCTGCACCAGCGGGATGTTCTTAAGGGAGATTTAGTGCTTGGATTTGGCAATCTAAAAATATGTTCCCTGGTGTCTCTCCTGCTCCCTAAACCCAGCCTCTCCACAGTACACTCAATTAATTATGTAAAATTAAGGACTGTCGTGGGTCAGTGTCCCATTATCCTAAGTCCTGGGCAAAGAATGTATACTATGTCCTCACCAGAGATTCAAGACCACACATTCTAAAAACAGCTGGGAGAAGAGAGGTGACCTACATGATATTTCACCCCATCTACTTATTATAAACCTGACGGAGTCACACTGCTTATGCAGGAGTCTGGTGGTCAATCTACAGAGGCAATGCCAGTAAGTACAGAGACCAAAAGGGCACATGGAGAGGAGGTAACAGGCTGTGTGCAGGTGATGTGAGAAGGAGCAAGTGACTGCAGCTGGATGGAGTAGAAGCCCCTTCTGCACAGCTGGCTTCTCAGAGGAAGAGAGCTCAGAAAGCAACACAGTGCATTGGGAAACCACAGAGGGAAAGGTGAATGTCCCTATTTGGGGAAAGTGCCACTCACATAGCTGTGAGCTACACACTACACATGGTCTACCTTTCTACATGCACGCAGTCCATGCACCTTGTGCCCGGTGTAGGCTGTGCACACGGCAGCCCTTCATTTCTCTGTCGCTACATTAACCAGTGCCAAGATCACCAGGTGGGATTAAAGACTGCCTGTTGTTAAAACGAGAGATGGTGTCAATGACCCACAGAACTCTGTGGGACATGCGATGCTGTCTTCTTGCTGGGTACACAGCCACTTGGACAGGAGTAGGGTTCTGATACAGAGAAGAATGAAGATAATGTGGAATGGCAGCCAACGAGCTTGCTGCTGGGCCCACCTGGGACAAGGAGGGCAGAGCAGGGCAGGCAGGAGATAATAGCCTGAAGAGTTTCGCAGGTAAAGGGACGACAGCCAGAAACAGACAAGTCTGTGAGGTTCCAGGCAAGGACAAGGGTAAGAGCCGAGAACTGCTTAGAAGGGTCTTGGTGGGACTGAAGGTGAAGTGGCACTGGGTGGACAGAAACCATTTCACCACATGTCTCAGTTGCATAAAGAGCTGTAGCCTGGGCGTAGATGGGGGAATTCAGTGGAAGCCACTGTCCCCTTGCCTTGTGCAGTACACATAGCCACAGAGGCCTGGAGAGGAGATGGACACCTCTGCTGGTGATGTCTGCAGGTGACCAAGCACGTTAGGAGACCACAGGTGGCCGCTCCTGGAGTTGGCCAGAGGCAGTGATGGTGGGGAAACTTAGAAGGGGGAAAATGGGTTCCCTCTTAGGTAAGAACGGTCTGGGTGTTCAGGGGCCAGACTGGTGAGTTAAACCTAACACTATGTGTCCCATAATGTAGGGTCAGGCTGATGAGTCACGTGGTCTTTGTTCCAGACCTTCATTACACTAGACACATAGACTCTGCTCTCAGCAGGACAACTTTATCTCTCCCAGGGAGGTGTTGCCTATAAGATGTTTGAAGTATCTTTACAGCCCCCACAAGTAGGTCAAAACCAGGGTTTTCCTTCAGCAGGTGCATGGATAACCACAACCAAGACCCATATGCAGATGGTCTGGGAGCTGAGAAATTTCTGACAAGAAAGAAAGCTGGGAGAACAAAAAAGTGACAAGAATGATTGGAGACCAGTTCACTCTGGCAGCTCGTACTCTGCCTGGAAGGTGCCTGGACTCCTCGAGACAGCCCCCTGTCCTTCCTCACTGCTCTGGAGAAGGTGGTGGGTTCTCATTCTCCAGGCCCTCCAAGTGGTTATGACTTAGAGGGAGAATCATTTTGGAATGGTGCTCTTCTCATAAATCATAAAAGCTCCAAATATCCACACTCAGTATCCAAGCACGCGGAGGGGAGAGCTGTGCTAAGTGTTGCTAGATAATAAGCAGCCTGGTGAGACGCAGGCTCAGCCCCGTCATTCGCAGATATCACCAGCTCCGGCACCGGCTATGAACTGAATGTTTGTATCTCCCAAACTCATTTGCCAAAGCCCTAACCCCCAGTGGGGTAGTGTTGGGAGGAGAGTAAGCCATGAGGGTGCAGCCCTCAGTAATGGGATTAGTGCCCTGATAAAAAGAGACAAGAGTGATGGTGAGGAATAAATGTTTAAAATTTAAGCCACTTAACCTTTTGTATTCATGTTTCTGTAGCCCACATGGACCAGGACAGCACTCCAGAACACTGAACAATATGAGGGTCATGCTCAGCCATATTGAGCTATAAGGATGTTCTCTCAGACAGTATGATGTGAATGGTGACCACATCCCCACCATTGCACTCAGGAAAAGGACCCTACATTGCTCACTGAGGTGACACTCATAAAGTTAGTAAAGGCTGAGGACTGTCTCAGTGGCAGTGGTCCTGGGTCCTGCATGAGGAACCAAGATAAACTCCTCAAAGTACATTCCTTCTCCCATTCCTCTGTCACCCTAACGACTCCTAAATTCAGTTTGTGTTGTTTGTCTTTCTCTGTTGAATGTTTACATGTTATTCTAGTTTTTAAAAGCAGCATAAACACACACACAACAATTTCAAGAGGGCTTTTAAAATCCATGAAAGATATGAAATTGCAGAGATGTTGCTTGTCAGAAAAAATGCTGAGCACTAACACAGTTGTGAGTCACCAGGCACCGACCTCACTCAGCGGGGCTCTGGCTGGGAACATACACACCGTGATCCAAGGGGCAGGGCAGCTACTCTTGGAACTGTTTAAACACTGAGTGAACAAGCAACAGCAATCATGGTTCAGTGTTCACCACATTTCAAAAAAAGTTACTCTAAGTTTGATCCAGTGGGTCCATTGTCAATACATGCCGGAAGAACATTACCTTCTCAGATTTCACAGAAGCCACTGCAAAGCTGAAGAGCTGTGCATACTGAGACCCCCAGATAGGGGATTTTCTACTTCTGTCGAGGGGGAAAGTAGAATGGGATTAGAACTCATTAAATAGTTTCTGCCCTGTCAGGCACAACATTGTTTCATGATAAGAACTGTTTTAAGATAAGAGCTGTATGTGTGTTTTTATGCTGCTTTTAAAAACTTGAATAACATGTAAGCATTCAACAGAGAAAGACAAACAATAGAATTGCATAACTCAAACTAGTTTACACAACAAAGGGTATTTCTTGGTGCTCACAGCAGGAAGGAAGTTGAGAGCTTTGTGGGCTTCAAGAAGAGCTGGATACAGGAGCTCCAATGCGGAACCAGGAGGCACTGTCTTTTTTATCTCCCATCTCTGTCTTCTTCTGTGATGCTTCCTTCTCAGGTAGGACTTCCATATTCGGGCAAATATTGACCCTGGCATCTCCCAGATGATATCTCCCTCATCAGCAATGACTTCAAGAAAAGAGAATCACTCTCTCCTCAACCATGAGGAGGAGATCAGACCAGCCTCCCTGAACCATCACTCTGGCCAGAGAAATGAAAACAGCCAGGCTGGGTCACGGGAGCCTTCAGCCCCAACAGGAGTAGCATGGTCAACAGCAGTAGCAAGGGCAGCAGTTGTGGCAGGATGAATAATGACCCCCAAGGACCTCATGTTTGAATCCTGAGAACACATGTCCAAAGGGACTTTGCAGATGTGGTTAAGGATCTCCAGATGAAAGATTATTCTGACTTACCTGGGAAGGTTCGATATCATCACAGGTATCCTATAAAAAGGCAGCAGGAGAGTCAAAGTGAGAGACAGAAAACATGAGGACAGAGACAGAGGTCACAAAAGAGGGAAGAAACCAAGATGCTGGCTTTGAAGATGGAGGAGGGGCTACGCCAAGAACACTGACCTCCAGAACCTGAAAAGAATAAGAGATGAATTTTCTGCTCAGAGCCTCCAGAACGCATAGACCTACCAACAACTTGACTTGAGCCCATTGCATCTGATTTTGGAATTCTGATCTCTGGAAGTATAAAATAACAATGGTATGCTGTTTTAAGCCACAAAATTAGAGGTAACTTGTCACAGCAGCCTTAAGAAACTAACACAATACTAGTAATAGCCACACCGGCTAACACGCTTACAAAGCTCACTCTGTACCAGATACACTTCCAAGCCACATAAGTTACTCCTCCAGCAACCCTATAAGGTTGGTCTTGTTTTATGAGTATTTCTGTTTTGTAATGTGAAAACTGAGGCTCAGAGAGAAGTAATATACCCAAGGTTGCACCTGGAAAAGTTAAACAGCCTGACCGCCATGGTGCCGGGAGGATTCCATGGCAGTTCACAGGGATCAAGGTTTCTTAGCAGAGAACGTGGTGGGGAAGTTGATCCACCCAGACAAGGAAAAACCTGACAGGCCCCACAGAGCAACACAGACCTAGGCCATGAGTTCACCACGGCCAGTCTCAGCCACGGGGGTCCAGAACAGAGGCTGGAGAAAATGAGCATGCATCTCACAGGGAGCAGGCAGAATGTGGCTCCTCCCAGTGCAGAGGGTAAGTTTGTCTCTCTCATCATGTTTAGAATCATGATGCCAACATGACCAATGAGAGACGGGCTTCAAAATAAAAACATAACATCACTTGTTTAACTATTTAAGAAAGAACTGCAAAAGCCTACAACAATCTGTTTGAGAAACTCAATATCTTGACAATCAGCATAGTTGCCCCAAACAAAAAGATTATCGAATATGGGTGCTAGATACTGCACAAGAGCCAACTGGTCTTTAGAACACCAGAGCTCCCCCCCATACAGTGTTGTCAAGAAGCATCTGAAAAGACCTCTTTGTTCCTTGCTGTCAATCTTTCACCCACTAAAAATAAGATTTTGCTAAACAAAAGTGCACACCACTGGGAGATGTGAGGAAGAGAAGGTAAGCTGATAGGATGTGCATCCCCTTAACTGCTCCGTTTTTGCCTGTGATACAACAGGGACTGTAGCTCCCAGTTGAGGCACCGTCTTCTTTTCCGAAGTCCTGAAATTCTATTTAATTTGATGATTATCACTGTACTGCACACCTAGCCAGTAAAAGCATGAGACTCAGCCCTCATCATGCTGTGTCCTCCTTAAAATGTAGAAGCCACACAGTGGATGGTCCTTAGCTGTCTGAGCACCTAGCCTGGTGTGCTTCCTGGGTTGCACTCTGCTTTCATGCAGGGTCTAACTCACTGTCAGCATCTTGCCAGACCAGCAGCTAAGGAAGGGCTCAGAAAGCATTTGTTGCTGAGCAAATGAACAAGAAATACAGAATAATGACACTGCACAGCTATTTGTCACATAGCCTTTTTGTTTATACTGAAGTTTTTAACTCAACAAAAGTAGCCTTTTTGATTTTCAGGATCATTGTCCAAGTCTGTGGGGTGGAGATCTTTTCAGAGAATTGCCCAGGATTCTGAGATATGGTGTTGGTCTGCAGACATCTGACGTCCATGTGGTGTCAGCGATAAAGCACCCCCTAGACACCCACAAGGACTCCATGCAACACTTACCATAAATTTAAAAAGGGAGAACAAGGAGAGAGTTCAGTCATCTTGAAATAAGTGACCTCATGTTTTAACCTCAATTGAAACAGTAAATAAAAGCACCGTAAACGTTTAGCAAACAAAATGGAAGAAGGGCTTCATCTTAAGTTTGCATTAAGACATGTGAACAGAAACATTGGTGTGAACTGTAGCTGAACCACATAAGCACAACCGTCCCCTGCGATGCAGGCACATGTGAGGGACACAGCGCAGTCATGGAGCCATGGTGTATGGCGATGGCAGCACCTGGCACCCGGGGCACCAGACCTACTCTGGGATTAACGAGAACCACCCACCCCTCACTGAGGGTTGAGGAACAGCTCGCCCACTTCTCTGTCCATCGGACTATTTTCAGTCCTTTGTAGGGTTGTGTTTTTATTACTCTAACAAATGCTCCAATTTACAGAAAATCATAACTCAAGTCCATCTGGACCTTGGCCCATTTCTCACAAGGAGAATTAATGGCAAACAGGCCTAGTGACCAGGATTGTGCAAGGCTTGAAGAATGACTTCACAGGAAAGCATGACCGAGCTCTGAGTTTGCAGTGCAAGAAAGGAATTTACTTACAAATCCTGCCATAAATGCTCTTTAAAATAATGTCAAGTGGCCTAAATGCTCATTCAGAATAAATTTACTCCAACTAGAAAAGTGCCAGTGGGTTGAAACCATATGCATATATATATGCTGGGGAAAGAGACATCCACAGCCAGTATATTTATAGGATCTCATGGTCTGTGTGTGTTTCAAAGAGCACACACAAAATAAGATTGTAAACATAAGATCCATGAGAAAGCTGCCTTTAGTTTGCTGACAAAAATAAATAACTTTGGGAAGATCAGCCCTGTCTGGAGCCTTGGTGTGACTGGTTGGGGATGGAAGCGAGTCAGGATGTGCTGGGTTATGGCACGCGGGCAGAATCTATTAAGAAATCCATTTATTTCTCCGGGTTATTGGCAATAACCTACTCAGGAAAAGACAGACGATTGTCATATTATTTTGTTTCCTTACAGATTTGCTGCGAGTTGGTGCTGGACCAAGAAGCCGATAGCCACCTACCCCCCCACACCGCCCACCCAGGAGGGGTGCACAGGCCAGGAGAGCTGCGGTTTCTGAAAGGTTCCAAAGGGCCACATGGACCCGTGTGCTCTCCTTCTGGGCCATTCCTGCATGCAGTGAATGAATGCATCATTGTAGCCCAGCGTACTTGTTAGCTATTTTCCTTTCCCGAATTAAAAAATTGAATTATATACTCAGCCTAGTGACTGAACCTGCAGAGTTTATTAAAGCTTATCGACCATGTGTACACGAGTCAGGACCGAGCGGCAGTCGCCACTCTCAGGCTGGAACATTGAATTAAGAGGCAGAGCCCAGCCACGCGCGCGGGACTCCAGCAGTGCTACAGGTAGCAGAAGTCTCCTCCAATTAGACATAATCATCACTCACAGTCAATAATTGTGCTAAAGGCTGCTTTCAAATCTGTGAGGATTCGCATTTAATGTACTGATTCAGCTTGTCGGAGCCAAATTCGCTGTGCACTGAAACCAAAGCCATTTCGTTCTTGCCTACGGCCCTTCTGGCAGCTCGTCTAGTGCTCGTGCTGTAAGGACGACGAGATACAATTTAATCTGAGACATCTGTGCACAGACAGGACCTTCTCCTTAACCGAGGAGACGGAGGGATGGCTAAGCCCTAGTTTTATGTGAAGAGCCAGGCCTTATCTCACCCCTGAAAAATAAAGCATTTAAGATAGAGTAAAAAGCCAAATAAAAAAAAATGTTTTTCCCCCCCTGGGTTTATGAATGCACACTGCAGCTTCTCACAGCTTTCCTGCTCCGACGGCAGAGAACACTTGAGCTGTGATCCCAGGATTAACCATTTAAGGATATTACGCTTATCACCAGCTGCAGCTGACGGAAGAGATCTTTATTAAATATGAAAGGGAAATAGTTTATTCTTTGTGAGTTTGCAGAAATATTGAAATGCCTTTATGCATGGTTCTGGCCTTGCTGCGGTCCCGGAAAATGGCTATAATAGCTATCGTCCATCTCACGCCTCTTCCAGTGGGTTGTACGCTTTATAGCATCTGAAAGACGAGGCTTTCCTCTGTTTATTATTAAACATTGTCCATGGCTCTGAGGCTGTCCAAGCAGCTGATGTGCAGTCGCCTCATCTGCCAGTTGCTAAAATGACAGCCAGTGGGTTCCTGAGGTCCACGGCTCTACTGTGGAATCGCCACTCCTATTAGTGCATGAAGCACTTGGTTTTGTTTTTCAAGAATGATGTGATCGTAGAAATACTCAAAATCACACAGACAATGGCACAATTTGTGTGGGTTTGGAACTTCTGTCTACTATTTTATAAAAGGAAATTTGGATAGATTTTGAAAGACTAGGTCATCCTAGAACTGAGAAGTCTGTAGGACAAAGTGAACAGTAGGCCTATCATCAGACTGGCCAGTGTTGCTGGGCTAAAATAGCAGGATGGTCTGGGCCCTTGAAAGCCTGTGGTCTGAGGACAGGGCACTGGCCAGGGCACCGGTGGCCGGAAGAGCTTTGGGACCAACAGGGAGGGGTAGACTCTCAGTTTTCGGTTTTCAGGCGGCATCTACATGATCCAGAGTCAAAGAGAGACCTTTTCTGGTTCACGTGATTCTAGGGAAAGACCCTGCAGGATGACTCCCTTTGGCCATTTTTAAGTTTGAATTCCTCTTCTCACCCAGCGGAACAGTAATGGGAATGAGCAGACAACGATGAACTTAGCAGCCCATTCCCCTGCTATGGCAGGAGCAGCCAATCTTCTGTGTGGAGAACCCTGGTGGGGTCCTGGGAGCAGCAGCACCTGTCCTAAAGGGGCCTGGGCAGGAGGGCGCTGGGCAGAGGGAGGGGCTTGCGACCGTGCAGGACAAAGGAGGTGGTATGACGGATCCAGTAGCTTCTGGCACCACCCCTACTGTTATCAGTAACAGACATTACAGTTCTGATGCTGTCCTGTCATATTCCAGCGGACATTTCCATAGCACTCCCATGCCTCATCTCACTGACTGTTCCTGACAGCCTGTAAATAGTGACAGTCGTTATCCCCAATTCTCAGACTGGTAAACTGAGGCTTCTACAGGTCAGATGACGTCTTTCACATGATAAGAAGGTGCAGGACTATATCCAAACCAGAGAATTCAATGCGCAGTGCAGTGGGATGGAATAAAGTAGGTTTAAGTCCTCTCTTAACGCTCTTGGCAACAGTATAAAAAACGACCAACAGTGGCCCTCAGGGCTGGTGTCTAGCTCCTGGTGCAGCTGTATTCAAGGCTCAGGTTCAAAGGTCTGGTTAATAGAACCACCATCCTGTGACCACCTGCCCAACACACAAAACACACATGCACACATACACACTGCTCACACCACACACACAGACACATACATACATCTCTACACACATCGCACAGTGTTCATACTACACACATACTGCTCACACAACACATCTACATACATAGACACACACATACATATAAACACCACACACTGCTCATCTTCTCTGGATGCCCACAGCCTCTAGCCACATAAGTCTTGGATTCTGTTCGCCAAGAGGGTGCTGCTTTACACTCATTTCTTCCAGCACATGAAGAACCCTGCTGTTCAGGCCTGACCCCGTTCCATGATGCGGCCCGCTCTCTGGTCACAGTGGTACCCCAACCCCCACTGTCTTTGCTACTGTGTCACCATAGGCAGGCACCCACCCACTCTGCTCATTTGCAATTCCTCTGACACAAGGACTCCGTCCCCCTGAGACAGACAGTCCTGCTAAGCCCGTGTTCGTCTAACTGCGGCTCGCAAGCCACATGCGGCTCTTTGGCCCCTTGAGTGCAGCTCTTCCACAAAATACCACGTGTGGGCACTACCTCAATAAGGAATGTACCTACCTATATAGTTTAAGTTTAAAAAATTTGGCTCTCAAAAGAAATTTCAGTCGTTGTACTGTTGATATTTGGCCCTGTTGACTGAGTTTGCCGACCACTGTTAAAGCGAACACTTTCCTCCCCCTCGCATCTCCTGCCAAGTCATCGTCCTGCCCCAGCCCCACCATGCTCAGAACCAGAAGTGAGAGCTGGCGAATCTAAAGTTCCAGAAAGTGTGATTTATACCCAGCCAGTCGTGGCTGGCCCCATCACTTACAGGTTTCTGGACTACTAATTTTTATTGCAAGGCTCATTTTGATCTTTAGTTGCTCATTTTAAGATCCAGTGACAGTGATTGCAAGGCAGCTCATGAAAACGATCACTCCAACTTCATTATTAACTTCATTAGTCTCAATATGTGTTTTATTAATCCAGCAATAATGTGCAATCTTCGGACAATTTACCGAGCAGTTAACGAGCAGCTGGGGAAGCTGCATTTTCTCAAGGAAAGCTAGTGGTCCTGAACACTTCATCCAGTACAAGATCTTCAAAAGCTGTAGCACTTAACAGTTCCCACCAAATGTGCAGGATGGGTTTCACAATCGCGCCCCTTCATGTTTCCTGCATTTCTGACAAACGAAATCATGCTCAGTTAAAAGCAAGAGAGAGACAGACTCATAGAAGACTCTGAACACATATTACTAATATTATTTTACTGCTCACAACCATCTTTCCACATCCTGCAACAGAGATGTTATTTTTTAAAAATACGTTAAGGAGCTAGAAATGCAGGGTCAAAACTATGTGCATGTATCCACATGGGTACTTACATGGATGCACGCTGATGTGGACACACAGCTTAATAAATGCCAGGCTTATATATGAGACCTGCAGATTAAAACAGATCTCTGTGTTAGAATAGATGGCACCCAATTTCTAGCAATGTCTGAATGACATGATGGATGTTGATGATGATGGGGAAAGCTACTGGCAGATGGATATTTAAAAAAGAAGCAAAGCCATTGGGCCATAGGGTAGGGCTGTCCACAAGTCTTCACCAACTTGTTTTCTCCTGCAAAGACATCGTGAATGAACAGAACCGTGAGAACAGTCAGGACACAATAGATCATACTTGAAATTTTATCAACTTTATTAGCAGGCAATGTTTCCTATCATGCACTCAGCTTTTACAAGGGGATATATTTTCCTTGTAGACTCTCTGAAGTGCTGAGTAGATTTTTGTTCTCATCACTGAACTAAAGCTTGAGGTGGACAGTGCCCTAGTTGTCACTTTGTGAGTAGATGGGTTTCAGTCTGTATTAGTCCATTTGATGCCAAAGCAACCGAACCAAGTTGTGAGATATTATGTCACCTGGATCTGGTTCTCACTCTGGCAGGTGTTTGTATGTCAACGGAAAGAGCTTTGGAGTCAGCTCGCTGAGGCTGAAGGCCACCCCTGCATCAAGGGCTCGGGGCCCTCCATGGTGTGTACCTGCCTCCAAAAGGCAAAGGATCTTGGGATGATGCCATCCTCTTGGAGGGAGAGAAGCTCTAGTGCTCTCTGGACATGACAGTCAACAAGTAATATCAGTCCCTGTCCTCTTTATTAAGTAGAGACACAAACAGAACTCATCCAAAACCAGTCTATCTACCCAAATGAGCCAACTTGCCCCAAAAGGCAGAAGTTTAGATTTGGGAAATGGTACTATGAAAATTCAACCCTCTCGTGTAACTGCGGGAACAATGCTCACAGATTTGAATTCTGAGGATCATCACACAAGCAGAACCAGTGCAGTCAGAATTAAAACAAACATAAGAATCTCTGATGCCCAGTTCCAAATACAGGGTAAAATGCTGCTTGCATAGTTCTTCACTTCCACTGAAATCCTGAAGCTACCTTATTTACTCTGGAAATGAGCAGCGAGCACTTGGAGGCTGGTTGGCCCATGGCGGTGCCCACCTTCAAGCCTTGGTCTATGTGTCCCCTCGGCCAGAGGGCAGTTCAGCCTATGTTCCTCAAAATATATTAGGTTTGTCCCCAGTGGAGATTTCCTGCTCAGAAAGAAAAAGAGCATCAATATCCCCCTCCACAATAAAATATTTCCATTGGTCTGAAGTCATGCTCACAGGAGCTCTGAGGCTAGCATATACACATAGGACTCATGTGGTAAATTTGGAGGATAAATAAACCAATCAATTAATGGTAGGGTAGATGGATATTTTTTAATGCTATTGAGCCTCACACAGTTCTCTATCTACTTAGAAAAGTTTGTGGACTGGCCCTGGGCACCCATTGCGCACCTGCAGTGGGTGATGGCATCCGTGACTGCCGGGCCATATAATGCAGAGCCCTCTGGGGCTTCTTGACAATCAGGAGGTTGTCCAAGTGAGCTCATCCCAGTCATTCGGGTGCTTGCAAGTGTTTGCCTTACCAAAGGAGTAAATACCACCTTTGCTTTAGTTCCATGCATTTTGTTTCAAATCTCTGTTTCCAAGATTAATTTCTTTATTAATAGTTTACTTCACTTTTTCTGTGGGAGCCCTCCTGTGGTGAGAATCATTCCTGTAAAGTGGCAGGCATGAGCAGCACGCTGGAAGCTGGCTTGCTCTCTGTTTCCCATATGAGAGGCTGAGATGAGCTCTGTGGGTAAATTCTTTGAGAGATTTCTTTATCCTGTCAGCATCACAATGTAAATAATATTTGGCTACGCTACAGTGTCTTCTTGTGGCCAAATTTGCTGACCCAGTATTTTCGAAGTATTTTGAATACAGCGCTACGGAGGCAGCGTCCTGCTTTCCAGGGAGTCTGTAACCGGAGCGCTGTTGCTTGTTCTGTTTAGCTTTCTAGGAAGCAAAACTCTACTGTTATAGAAATTAAAAAAAAAAAATGTGCACCATCATCTGGGTAAATTTAAGCTTTTAGGGTTAAAGTTATTTTCTTACCTGGGAATGTGCATAAGCATGAAGCTCATTAAATAAAGGCACTTTTAGATCTAAGCAGCCTCATCACATCCACATGTCTGCCTTACTTTGAAATCACCAATAATTGATCATCGTCCACACATGTAATAAATGCTTTCTCTTTTACACTTTAGGACATTAACATCTTCCAGAATGTGACTGATAATTTTGAGGGTTAAGATAATTTTTCCACAATACATGACATCTCTGGTTTAGCTTGTAGAAGATTTAGACAATAAGGGTTTAAACCAGCTAATAAAAAAAGGAAATGAGAAGATAATGAGATAAACGTGGACATTTCGAAATCAGAGTCACGGAACAGGAAGTCATTAAAAGACTGAAAGCCATGCTCACCAACATATTCACTTCAAGAAAAAATGTTTTAATTAAGAAAACGCATATGAATATTTTATTTAAGTCCTCTAATTACTACAAAAAAAATTGGAACATACCATCTAAATGAATAATTTGTTAAGAATAGTAACATCCCTTCATATTTATAAAGTGATTAAATGTAGTTTTTTCAACCAAGAAAAAACAAAACAAAAAACGAAGAGTACTGTGAAGGGAAAAGGTCACCGTTCACGGCCCGGGTGCAGCGCTGGTGGCAGAACCGCACGCTGGGGTCAGAAACATCAGTGTGGAGATATTAAGCCTCGCCCTGGCTGGGTCATTAGCTGCACTATGGATGCATAGCTCATTTCCGTGATTCCCATCTCAGCGCCATACCATTGCCCAGCCCTGAGAACTGAGAGCACCAACCTTTAGGTTAACTCTAATTGGAACCTTCTCTAATTAAGAAAAATATCATCTGACTCTAATATGCAGCAAGATCATTATCATTAGGTCAGCGCTAACTAATTGATGTTTGTGTAGCATAGGACTGTGGATTACAATACACTCAGTTTAGCAAAACAATACACTCAGTTTAGCAAAACAAACTAGGCTGACCTGGGAAACCAGGTTGCATCATTTGGGGTGTCGCTGCATGTAAAATCAGGCTTATCTACAGGGCTACTGTGGTTTGAGAACCAGCTACAGTGAGAGCTGGGATTTGGTAAAGTCAGCCTCTCGCATCTGTCATTAGGTAACACGAGATGAGCAAGCAGGTCTGAGGTGCACACACCCATGCTATGAAACATTTGTGTTTGCAGAAAGCTCAGCCATGATTATGCCGTTAAGCATGTATTTTGTTTTGATTCTTCAGCACATTTTTGCATGGCAGGTAGCTATGCAATCACTGTTTCAAATCTGAAATTGGCAGATAAAAATTGTTAACCATGCTCTCTCAGTTAAGGTCAAATTTCCAGCTTGTCATTTATCAAAACGTGTGTTTGAGTGCAAGTTAAATCTCTTTTATTGACATTCAGTGTAGAAACCTGTTGAGTTTTTAAAAAGGAAAAATAAAATGTGAGTTTGATCAGGATTACCTTGACAGTTCTCTGCCCAGAATTAGAGAAAGCAGTGTGGGTGGGCATGGGGACTGGAGACAGTCGTTGACTTGGAGGTGACAGCACCATGGCAATTACAAAAAAGAAATAACTGACATTTAGTTGTGTAATTTTAAGAGAGAGATTTGAGCGAGGTAATCATTATG
Organism: Saccopteryx bilineata; assembly: GCF_036850765.1. Classification (NCBI taxonomy): domain Eukaryota; kingdom Metazoa; phylum Chordata; class Mammalia; order Chiroptera; family Emballonuridae; genus Saccopteryx; species Saccopteryx bilineata. The sequence goes on along the minus strand of NC_089490.1, from coordinate 272,834,667 downwards.
CACTGCTGAATTTCCTACTCTGCTTATCCAAATGTGGTTCTTCTAGCCCCCCACCACTTCGAAATGTCCGTCAATAAGTTGTTAATTCAATACATATTAAGTGGGAGCATAGATAAATGGGCTGCAGGAGCACAGGGGTGATGAGACAGACACTGCAGTGTCCTCACGGAACCTCAGCTTGAAGGAGATGACAGACACTGCACAAGTCACACGATGGAATGCAATGATGCTAGGGTCCAGGAAATTCTAGATCCAGGGAATGTGAATACCTACTCTTCTGGAGAAAGTAGGGGAGGTCTCCCTGAGAAGCAGCTGCTTGAGCTGAAATCTGGGGAGTAGTGGAGACCCAGGGGAAAGAGAGTGAATGATCATTGTGAGGTGGGGTGGCTCCAGGTGAGCCCCCATTCCTTTGCTCAACTCTGATCTCTCCCCAAAGCTTTAGACTTAAAAACCTTGATCTTCCTCCCACCTCCACTGAGCACCTATGAAAACTCAAAACCATTTATACATTTCACATGTACAAAATGTCACTGACTTCTCTTCCCATGAGAACCCCGCCCTGCTGCTGATGGGGAAGGCATGACACTTGGGATCATCCTTTCCACCTCCTCGCACATCCAACCCTTCAGTGAGTCCTGTGGGCTCTTCTTCCAACATGTGTCATGCTCCATCTCCTTCCTTCTCTGTGTTTCTATCCCTGCCTAAACTGCATCTCGCATCTGGGCTGCAATGAGTGCATCTTATTGATCCCCACCATCCAAATCAGAGCAGCAAGAATCATCTTTGAAAATGTTAATTAGTTCACATGACATCTCTGATTATTATCTCATACACCTATTAGAATGGCTAAAATCCAAAGTACTGGCAGTCCCAGATGCTGTGGGGTGTAGAGCATCAGGAGTGCCCATCTATTGCTGGGGAGGATGCAAAATAGTTCAGTCACTTGGATGACAGTTTGGTGGTTTCCTAAAAAAACTAAATATACTCTTACCACACAACCCAACAATCATAAGCCTTGCTATTTACCCAAATAATTTGAAAATTTATGACCATGATAAAATCTGTGCATGAATAGTTACAGCTTAGACCTTTATCTATAATTGCCACAAGTAGGAGAGAATGAGATGACTTTCAATAGGTGAATAGATAAATAAACTGTGATACAACCACACAATGGAATATTATTCAGTGATTTTAAAAAAGCTATGAAGTTATAAAGAGACATGAAGGAAACTTAAACTCATATTTCTAAGTCAAAGAAACCAATGTGAAAAAGCTATATACTATATGATTCCAACTATATGATACTTTGGAAAAGGCAAAATAGTAAAGAGATTAGTGGTTGCCAGGGATTGGGAAAGTGGAGGGAGTCTTGCATAGGTGAAGCACAGGAGATTTTTAGGACATTAGAAACTATTCTGCATGATACTGTAATGATAGATACATGCTACTGTACATTTTCCAAATGCATAGACTGTGCAGTACAGAATGAACTTCAATGTGAACTATGGAATTTAGTTAATAATGTATTAATATTGTTTATCAGTAGTAATAAATGTACTGTACTAAGACAAAATGTTAATAATTAGGAAAACTCTGTGTGTGTTTGTGTGTGTGTGTGTGCATATGAGACAGCAAAGAAAAAGATGAAAGCTCTCTGTACTTCCACTCAATTTTTCTGTAAACCTAAAACTGCTCTAAAAAATAGTCTATTAAAGAAAAAATTGCTTCATAGGCTTACTGTCATGCCCAGAATGAAATCTGAAGTTCTCATCATAGCCACAAGACATTGAACCATCTGATCCCTCAGTCACCACTTGTCCCTTCAGGGCTCCAGCTACAATGACTGACCATTCTTTTCACCCAAGATTTCAGCCAGACCTTTCCCTCTCCCAGCACCTTGCATGACTGACTCTACTATAGACTCAATGCTTTAGCCCCCCTCCCAAATTCGTTTGTTGAAACCTAATCCCCAGTGTGATGGTGTGTGGAGATAGGGCCTTTGGGAAAAGATTAGGTCATGAGTGTGGAACCCATGAATGGGATCAATGCCCTTATAAGAGACCTGAGAAAGCTTGCTTTTCTCTCTACCACCACCTTGTGAGGACACAGCAAGACGGCAGTCACTATAAACCATGAAGAGGGCCCCCAACAGAACCCAACCCTGCAGGCACCCTGATATCAGACTTCCAACCTCCACACCATGCAGAGTAAGTGCTTGTTGTTTGAGCCACCCAGCTTGTGGCATTTTTGTTATAGCAGCCCACGCTGGCTAAGACTGACTCTTTTAAATTGTTCAGCTCTCAACTCCAGCTTCTTCTCCAAGAAGCCTCCCTAGCTCAACTCATGTGACTGCACACTGACCATACCACACAACACTGAAAGTCCGGAGTGACCTTGTTTATTTGTGTGCCTCCTCGCTCACCTCTTCCTTAGAGAGTATAAGGTCCAGGAGGATGGGAACTTGTCCATCTCTCACTAAAATAGAGCTAGGCATGAGGAGGACTTTGTGGCGATCCTGTGAATAAATGCAGATTAGAAAAATGTGCTTGTGGTGGAAGTGTTCTGAGATTTCTGCTCTGTGGATATAAGACAATATTAGCGAGGTGAGAAAAGTGAGATAATAATGAAATATTTGATGTGAAGTCATATATAGAAACATGGATGGACATGGTTTCTCTCTTTGTTCATTGGACATATATAACAAGTTAATTAAAGTTAATATCCAATATTTCAATTTGGAAAAAAAGTAAAATTAAACTTAAAAATAAATTTTATTAATTTTGGCAATAAAAAACAAAACACAACTTTCCTTCAAATAAATACAAATTCAAGTTCCTATGTGCTTCTCTTAGTCAGAAAACAGCTACTGTCAGGAACTGGGAGTTCTGTAATAAAGTAGTTCCTTACATTTTATAGGTTATAATCTCTTGGAGAAATAAATGGCATGTATGAAGTGGTAGGCTCTAGTTGGTTTACTCCCTGAAGAGAAACCTGTTTAATTTACATTCTCCTGACAAATTCTGACCCCAGCAAATGTGTGGTCCTATTAGAATGTGTCTGTGGTGACCATTTCTGCTCAGTCTGGCCGTCTTGCATCGCAGTGCTCCAGTCAGAAGCACTGGGCCACAAGCACCAGCTCTGGCTGAGCAGGGGCACCCATGGGGGGCCAAACACAAATATCAACCGAGGCCGTCTACTTGCTTTGTGAGTGGCCATGCTCATGATGTCCTCAAATGCCATTTTCTTGGGCGTCATGTATCCAGTTGTCAGAATGCCAGTAGTTCCTGTTTAAACCTAGAATGCACAGAGGGCAGTTGTATGGTCACTTTAATTTGAGGAGCTGGACCAAACTCCTTCTTCTCCTTCACTCTGCATTCTACCCTCTGAGGCCATCACTATGACAGATGACATTGGGTCAACAGCCAATTAGTCATTGTTAACCAGCCCTTTCCTGGGTATATGTAAAAGTGACTTGCTTTATGCCTTCAACATCTCAGCAATGAGTGGTCAAGAGAGCTGGGAATCAAAATGATTAAGGAACCTCATTGTTAAAGCACAGCTCTAACTCTGTCAATGCCATTGACAACTGGGTCAGACTTGGTTCTCAAGGAACCCATCAAAGTTCAAGGTTGACTTCAGCCTGATGAAGCACTGACAGAGCTCCATGAGGCAGTGACTACTGGGGAGTGATGTCTAGAGGCTGATGTCCCTGGGGGGGCAATCTCTGTTGGTGGGGGGCTCCCAGATGTGGTGACACACACTACCCAAGGCTTGTTTTGCCATTCTGTGGGTGCAGACTATCCGTCTTTACAGAGGAGGGGGGTCAGATCACAGGCTTCCGGAGCTCACCTGGGTTCACACAGCAGGAAAGAAATTGTCAAGTGTGTATGCTGGTGTGATGAGTTCTCCAAGCCATCTAATTATTTGGAGTTAATTATTTCTTTATAAGTAAAAAAAAAAAAAAAAAAAAAAAAAAAAAAAAGCTATTTTTGGGCTAGTGGATCTGATGAGAGAAAGAAATGATTGTTCTCGCCCAAGTGAAATTATATTAATATGCCATAGAGTGAGGCTGGTCACTTGTGCCAACTTGTGCTTTTTGGCCCCAGTCACTAGAAACTGAGAGCAAGACGGAGAGAGAAAAAGACTCTGGAAATGTGGGTTGGAGACAGAGAGACAACTGTCTTAAAATATGAGTCACCTATTACTAGAGAGACTCGCCACGGGAGCTAATAAAATGAGGTTTTCAAGCAACAGTTAAAAGTAGATTTTAAGTTTGTGTGTGAAATGGGCATAGGGACAGATAGAGAAGGAGAGAGACTGTGTGAGGGAGAGAGACTGAGAGATGTTGAGAGCAGAGAGAGAGATTGGCAGAGAGAGAGAAAAGGGGAGAGTGTGAGCGAGACGCGGCAGGGAGGCAGGGCTGGGGCGACAGGGACTGAATAACCCGGGCCCCCGAGGCTCTTCTTGACCTTGTGACTTGTCAGCGGAAACACTTGTTGGCTTGTGTAGTCCAGCAAATATGCATTGTTTTGTGTTCAGATGACATCACACTCTCTGACCTATTACCCAAACAGGAAACAGAGCCTCTACCACAGAACCCTGAGGGGGACACCCTGGGAGAGGGACACTGGCACCTTCCCCTCCATCCCTGAGATCCATGTTTCATTGTCACAAGGTCAGAAGACACTACACTTCCTAGGGGCCTCGGGAACCCTTGGTCATTGTCAGGAGAGTGCTCACGTCCGGGGGACAATCCATTGCCTAGCCAGCCCAGAGCCGTGTGACTTTTACAACACAGGGCACTGAAAAGCAGCTCTTCGGTGCAAACACTCTTGCTGCTGCCTGTTGATGCTTGTCCTTCCCAAGGAAAAACATTACTAAATCCGTGCGAAGGTGCATGACATGAAGGGCTCAATTGTTCTCTGGCCCACCGACAGCATACACATTGTCTCCGAGCATGCGTGGGCCTGGAAGTACACACACCACCCACCATCTAACCATCAACCCTGCATGGTGGTGAGTCACCAAAGCCATGGAGGCCTCACGACCCAGCCAATGTTAAGATCTGTGCTGGGCACTCCCCTCATTAGGATTTTATTTGGTGGGGGGTAATTGTTACACATGCTTACAAGTGATTTACTGTTGTTGATGGCAATGTACACTCAGAAAGTTTGCCAAAGGACATCGACAGCTCAGATACGCACATAAAGAGGATAAATGAGGCACTCTCCCCACCAAGTAGTTCCCAGTGTTGATTAGTCCCCCCTTGTTCCCTTCTGTGCAGAGGAGGAGGTGTGCCATTGCCCCAAGTGATCTGTGCATTCCTGTCTAGTGAGCAGGCACTCGAGGTGTTCTTAGACAGGTACGTGATGCCAGCCAGTAATCTGGGGGCGATTTACAAAGACTTGGGCTCAGATTTCAAAGAGCAACGCAGACACCCACACTCAGCATGCTTTGCATTGCTGCATTTGTCAGGCAGACAATTCAGCATTTTCTCCTCTTCATGAGTCTCTCCCATTTTTAACTTGCTGTCCCGGGCCAGTGAAGCACTATTGTCTTGACCAGAAAACACTTCTCTTTTCCTTAGTAATTGGCTTCTCGCCTCAACTACAGACTGGACTTGCTCACGGTTGGTGCAACATAGCAGAACAGGTGTACCAGAGCTATATAGAGAGCCAGGACAGAAGCTGTAGCTGCCATACATGAACAAGGTTGAAACCTTAAAAGAAAACACAGCTCCCTGAGGCAGCATTGCCCGATGACTTACTTTCAAAAAGGCTTTTCAACCCAACATGAGGCTTTGAGGCAAACAGAAGCTGAACATGAACTAATGACACCCTGTTTGCTTATCTAATGATAGTAATAAGTCACTCTGTTTCATTTACTCTAAATATGAATGCCTAAGTCTATCCTGCCTGCCCTGCAGAATGACTCTAATCAGAATTGAACCGTTCAAACCTAGGAGAGGTTGTAGGAGAGATTTGAATTTTATGTTTGGAAATAAACAGAGATAGCTCCTGCCAGCCCACTGGTTCTGTGTGTAAGGATACTGAGACTCATGAAGATTCAGCATCTCTTTTAAGGTCAACCAGCAAGTGAATGACAGAACCAGGGAGTGACTGCAAGCAGATGGCATGTGCCATTTCCCCTTTCTTCAGTGAGAGGACAGGCCTCTGTATGTGTGGAGAGACGATGGCTTTTATTTTCAGAGTTGTGTGTCATTTTCATAGTCATTCCTTTGCCTTCTGGAGACAGGTGGGGTTCTTCCTCTGCATCTGCCAGTGGGGAAGCTGAGGCTTGGGGCAGGGAGTGGCTCATTGGAGGTCTGTCATCTAGTGAGAAGGGTCCATTCTCAGATTCAGATCTCAGGGTGCACATGAGGAAGTTACCCTGTTTCTAAGGAAGTATCTCTTCTCTTCTCATAGGACACCTGGGATTTGTTTGAATCAAGTAAGATAAGACACACAGACCAGAACGACTGCCATGAGGAAGGTGGTTTTATACCCACAGGTCCCTACAAACAGAAGGTACAGTGAGTCGTGTGCGGCTGCACAGTGAATCAGCAGGTCAATCCAAAGTCAGAGGTAGAAAGGGGAAAATGTAGGCAAGACCCTCTGTTGAGTTTCCGTGGGAGGGAACAGAAGAGGCAGGACAAGCAGGCTTAGCGTTAGCTAGTGTGAGTGATTTCAGGGCCTCTGGGGCACAGGGCGGACCTGACTGTCTGGTACTTTCCCTGAAGGGATTAGGGCAGTGGGACAGTGGCCTGGGGGACTGCAGGCTCAAAGATAATGGTGGTTGGGTGAGAGCTCTAGGTTGGTTTGCATGGGAAAAGTGTGCTCACAGGCAAGTTATTGGCTATCTGTAGGAGCTACCTGTTCCTGCAGAGTCAGGAAGGCCCTGAGATGTCAGAGCATCAAATACACAAGCTAAAAAATGTGGTTATTCCAACTTCTGTCATCACAGATGTCTCTGAGGCTACAGCTTGGTGTTCCAGCCTCAGGTAGTGTGTTAAGAGTTCCCACTCACTTAGGGCAGAGTTGCAGCCTCTGCTTTGCTTTTATCAACAAGATCCTGGGCCACAGTGTTGTCCTGGTCATGGAGGCCACCATGCCATCCTTAGTTCTCATTTAGATCTGGACCTCCTGAGCGCTTGTCACAGGGAAGAAGTCAGCCATCGGGGGTGATGAGGTTAGAGTGGTCGGTGGGGAGCCAGTGAGAAGCTAGATTAAGGTCTCCAGAGCTAGAGCAGGTTAATAGAGCTGCAAATAGGTACTCGAACTCTGACAAAGGAAGGAAGTGAGACAAGTCCTGGGAAAGCCAGGTGTGGAGAAATAAGAATATGAAAGTCACATCTAGGTGGTGAAGAGTCATTTCTTTTCTAAACAATATCCTGCTAACCCACTTGCATTCATCACAAAGCTCCAACAGTGTGAACCAGAACCAAAAAAAGAATTCAAAATGCAGGGATCCTGTTGGCCTCACTGCACCGAGCAGATGATGACTGAGGTTGCAGGACGTTAACGTGAAGACTCAGTGGGCGGTAGGCTTGTCCTGGCCCCTCAGGCAAGCCCACCACCCTAGAACTCAGGGCAAACGCACCCCAAAGAAATAATGGAAGTGCAGAAGTCTGTGTCTTCCTGAGGCATTTTAAAGGCCACTTGCTCCTCTGTTTCTCTCTTGTGGAATGAAGAAAGCTTTCTTTTCCTAGATGTGACAACAGAGAAGCGATTGTGGCAGACATTGCTATGCTAACGTTTTCATCATTTCTGAACTTGTAAAAGAAAGTAAAACAGGATGTGCTCCCACACAGCAGGCCCACAGCACTCACCCCAAATTAGTTTTCTGTTGCTGCTCAACAAGCTGCCACAGATTTAGCAGATTGAAAACCCCCATTGATGCTCTCACAGGCTCCATGGGTGGGAAGTCTGGGCACAGCTGAGATGGTCCTCTGCTCAGGGCTCTGCCACACGAACATCCAGGTGCCAGTGGTTGTGTTCTCACCAGGAGCTCAACTAAGGAAGACCTGTTTCCATGTTTCTCAGGAGCTGGCACAATTCAAGTACTTGTATTTTTAAGAGTGAGGTCCTCCCTCCCTACCACCGTCCCCACACCCAGCTCGGATGAGGCTGTGTGCTCCTCCTGGGCCAGCAGAAGAGTGTCACTCTTTCTTCAGAGGGACCTGGTTTCTTTCCTTGGGTTTTATCTGACTGAGTCAGGTGCAGTGCACCAAGGGTAGTTCCCCTTTTAATTACCTCAAAACTCAATTAATTTGGAACCTTAATTATATAGACGCAAAATTCCATCTTTTTTGCCATATGTTCTAGGTTGAATTGCGTGCCTGTTCAAATTTCATTTGTTGAAGTCTTAACCCCCAGTATCTCAGATTGTGACTGTGTTTAGAAATCAGCCTTAAAAGGGGTAATTAAAGTAAAATAAAGCCATATGGGTGACCTGTAGTCCAACATGACTGATGTCCTTATAAGAAGAAGAGACTAAGACACAGTCAGGCACAGAGAAAAGATCACGCAAAAAGACGTAGAAAGAAGGCAGACTTCTGCATACTGAGAAGAGAGACCTCAGGGGAAACCAATGGGTTGACCAATTGGCTGACATCTTGATCCAGCCTTCAGAATTATGAGAAAATAAATGTTATTTAAGTCACCCTGTCTGTGGTACTTTGTTGTGGCAGCCTGAGCACACTTATAGACGATACAAGGTGACTTAATCATGGGAGTAAAATCCCACCATACAGGTTCTGACTACTCTAGTGGAGGGCACTGTTTTGGGCACATACAGCAGTGAGCACAAATCTCAGAGCCTATCATGAAACCCCCTGTCTCAGCATCCAGGTCCCCCTGGGCTATGACATATGGCCACACCCAACCTGATTTTTTGAAAAGTTTATCTTTGTTGACCAAAAGCTTCTTGTCTCCCTTTTTCAGCTCTGTGAAAACCTAGCCACCAGCTTGCTCTCCTACACTACACACAGATATATGTCATGGTCATGGTCACAGACTGTGGCCAATCACTAGCTGAAGCAGCAGTGCCAAGAAAAATCTGAAATGCACCCAGGTGGTGGGAACAAATGCCTCCAGTGAGTACAAGGGTAGAGCAATGGTGCTTACTGCTTGGAGAGCAGAACCCAGGGTCTGCAGGGTTTTATAGGTTGCAAAAGTAAGGTGTACAATAATTAAACAACACTTTGCAAGGCGATGTAGTAGGTAGAAAGACTGAAGAGATAAGATGATTTTTTCATAGCAGGACAGTGACTGGAGCAGCAGGCAGTCACTGTCCCCAGCATATCAGCTCAGCGAACATGCAAGGGGCAGGTGACTTTGGTGCAGAGCACACTGCCTTCCACAAGATATTCAGCAGTGAGTGAAGCTCTATGCACACATCAGAAAGTATGGGATACCCACACCCATCACTCTAACCACAACACTCAAGGACACCTTCTGTGATAACCAGGCGTCTCCAAGGGTAAGTAACTGCATAATTGCCAGAGGCTGTATCTGTGGGCCTACAATGAGGGAGGGAAAGGCTCTCCTGGAAAAGTGACAAGGACAAGGACTAGCTCTTCAGCTACCCCTTCTGCACCACAGGAACTCTCAGATGCCCCAGGATCACAGGGCTGCATTGGATGGGCATCGGGGGATGTGTGTCAGAGAAAAACATTGCCCTTGCTCAGTAGTTTCCTAACCACAAACTAGTGCTCATTTGCCTCTGGCATCTACTGCAAGCCCCCTAAGCAGCCAATCAATTTTAAAGCCCAGTGTCTAGGTCTTCTCCAAGTATAGCCCTTTCTAGTCAATAGGCTGATGGCTTTGAAGCACCAGTATCTAGATAACAACTCCAGGATGACACCCTGGCCAATAGAGTCAGTGTGGATCCTAAAGTGAACTGGGGGTGGGGAGTGGGCACTGTTTACATGGAACACTCGCGAGAGTGGGCAGATCTCTGGGCAGCCAGCTCTACTCCTGGGTCCTGTTGCTCAGGACCCTGCCCTGGGCAAAGCTTATGTGAGCAGGTCAATTCTGGCGTGGCTTTTGGACACTGTGGATGCTTTGGGATAATCTAAGGCAGCACTGTCCTCCGTGGAAATCCAAGGCTCAATGCAGACAGTGAGTTATCACTGCTGGGGGACTCTCCTTCTGGGCAGCCTGATGGCCGTGATTAAGGAACGCTGCTGGTCCCAAGCCACAGAAATACATGGCACCGGCTGGCGAGAGAGATAAGCGTGAAGATTTATCTCCACGTGTGGGTAAAGTGCATCCACTGGGCACTTGTTCAGTGCGCTCAGATACCAGGGAGATAACAGCTCTGGAAGCAGATCGTGTCCACGCTCCCTGCAGTAGAATGCTCGCCATCGGGGCAGTTTCCTTAGTCTTCTGGCCTGGGGAAGGCAGGTCTAGGTGCCCACAGCACACTCAGGCCCAGAGGGCGTGGGGGACAGCAATGTTCTTACTAGAACCGGGATCACTTTCCACTGCTCCTCCCCCAGACAAACCTTACTAAAACACTGCCTTCCATGAGCAAGCCCCTCCAGAGGGGTCTTCAGTGATGCTCAGCCGGCTTGCAGATGACCCCTAAGCTGCAGCCCTGCTTCTCTTCCTTTTTTTTTAATTTTAGATTTTATTCATTTTACAGAGGAGAGAGAGAAAAAGAAGAGAAACAGAGAGAAGGGGAGGAACAGGGAGCATCAACTCCCATATGTACTTTGACCAGGCAAGCCCAGGGTTTTGAACGTGGGACCTCAGCATTCCAGGCGGATGCTTTATCCACTGCGCCACCACAGGCCAGGCTGCAGCCCTGCTTCTCAACCCCCTCCAGTCTCCAATTAGGTTCTCCTCTGCAGGGACCTCAGCCTGGCCCTCTTGAATGCCCTGTGTGTGTCCCCAGCCTCAGCATCTGAGTTCACTCCTTCCCCTGTCTGAGGAGCCCCCCACCCTCACTCTCAGTCACCCTAAGGCCTGGCTCAGTGCCCAGCTCCTCCTTCCCGACTCTTACACTGGTAGGTCCACTGCATGGTGAGCACACCCCTCAGCACTGTGACTCCTCGGGTACGGCCTTGACTAGTTATTTCACTGCTCATTTGTTTACCTCTTATCTCTTGAGATCAGAAGCAGAAATACTCACTTGAGTTATAACTTATGTAACTCTGTGCGTACTTCGCTTACCTTCCTTCACAATGCTTGACATTTTTCTACACAATCAGCGCAGTTTTGATAAGACTTAAAAATCTATCATGCTGTTGGTTGACTCCATTTCCTGACAGGACCTTAAACCCCAAAGAAGGTGCTAGAATCCACCACTGGGAGTTAAGTTAGTAGTAGGAGACAGCCTTTGGAGACAAAATATTTTAGACTACTTCCCTTTGATTGAGGCTCCTGAGCAGGTCAGAGACTGTAATCACTATAAATTATTTCTAACACATACATATTAGCAAGAAATTGAGGTGATAGTAAAAGGCATTGTTATTTAAAAAATACTTCACATAGAAGCATGGAACTTCCTTTTGGCTATATCCCAGACATTTTTCATCCTATTTCTCACACCATGCCCTTTGTTGAGGGATAAAAGATAGGGTCCAATGGCTGGCAGGGCTTCCTAAGACAGCACTCCCAAAGGGTTGTGCATGGCAAACTTACCCTGACCCAACTGGGAAGTATTCATTTATACTTCTAATGCCCTCTGTGCCAGCTGCCCCATGTCGGAGCAGTACACATGAACAGTGGGCCACAACTTCCCCTGCAAGGTGGCAGGGCTGGGGTGGCTCTGTAGTACCAAGCTCGTGTAGAAGCATGTATGACACCGAGCAGGACACAGTGTTCATTTGTCAGACACCGCTTTCCTTGGAGGCTTCACAAGACTTCCCCAAATACCTCATGCCCTCATCTCCATGAGCTGGGGTTGTCCATTCAACTCCCAATTAACTCAGAACTCCGATAACATGGTACGGGGTAGCAAAATCAAAGATTGTTTGGAAAGACCTAAGTTTAAATCTCTATTTTTCTATTTGCTGCCTATGATAACTGGGACAAGTTGCTTAACTGCTCCGAGCCTCAGTTTCTTACCTACACAATTGATATATGAATGCCAACCTGAGTTCCTGGGAAGAGTAAATAAAACAAGGAATGTAAGACAGCCCAAGTCTGGCAATAAGGCATTAACTATGATAAATGATAGATCCTTCTTCTCTGATCAGCCCAGATTTTTTTTAAATCAACTAGTTTTTTTTTTTTTGGTTTCATTTTCTATTCAAAACTGCTCCCTTAATTGTTGATATTAGCTAATAGTGAGAGCATAATAATTCAGTCTGAAGTGAAAATGATGGATAACTCATCCTGCCACTCTTTACAATCTTGACATTTAGGTGCTATACGCATGGACCAAGTTCCCCAGATGTGACAAGGATTTCTGCCTTTGATTCAGATCTGGAGGTCAGGTAAGCTCCACGAGTTGAGATCATGAGTTCATGAAGTCTCTTTAAACCTCATCCCTGAGGTATACTCATTTCGCATCACCTAACACCGAAAACTATGTTAGCTGATAAAGTGTAGTGTTTTAGTCTCAAAGACAAACCCAAGTCTTCATCCAAAAAGCGTCCCCTCTCTCCTAGTTTCCTACTTCCTCAGTGAGTCTGTCTACTGCCACTCTTCTCCTTGAAGGTCCTAATAAGTTCACCCTATGCTTGAGACAAACCATAACATCTTTGTTTTGTCAAAACCAGCAAGACTGAGGAGTCCTTGTAAGACACTGCTGCCCATGGTGGCTTCAGAAATGGCCTCAGGTGCAAATGGTGGTCTCTTTGTGAAACCCAGCACCCCACCCAAGCATGCACCCCATGGCCCCACCCCACTGTGTGTATTGGAGGAGGCTGGGTGGTGTTGGTGGTTTGTCCTTCCCCCACCCTGGCAGACCGCAAAACAAAGAGCATGTAGCACATCCTGATGCGACCCCCAGAGTGAACATGCTCCATCGAGGGCCTGCCTTCCTCAGTTTAAAGTGTTTTCAGTTTCCCCACATTCCTCTCCGATGTTCTTTTCCATCAGGTTTATTTAGGTGCCCTCCTGGAGAACCGAGCTTTCTGTCCATGCCAAGGTTCAATGCTGTCGCTGTCACAGTCAGCTCTGAAGACACCTCTCTCTTCCATGTTCTTCTCCAGAAATGAGACTGCCCAAGGTAGAGGGTCAAGTCACAAGGAAGGACATGGCTGCATCTGGTTGTATTTATGGATCTTGTGTTGCACAGCGAGAATCCATAGAATATGGCGATCACGACACTTTTCTTTTACATTTTCTGTTACCTCACTACATTTTTAACATAAAACTTAATGAATTAGAAGTCCTCTATTTTGATGAGATAACCATGACACTATCTCCCTCTGTCATTGTCATCATCTCCCATTGGCCACATGTAATGTACACTTCCTCAACACAACAGAGAGGAGGCTGTCATTTCTTCACAATATTCAAACAATCTAGATGGAAAGCAGCCTTACAATAAGGAAAATAGCTACAGGTAAATTGATTCACAATGGTGTCACCATCGTTCCACTTTGGGTGTCATTTCCCCCAAACCCACACCAGACGAAGGAAACCTGTGTACTGTATAGCCCGTGAGCCTGGGCTGTGGGGGCCGCCATACTAAATAGAATAATATATGTTCTTTCCCACAATTCACACATCAAGCAAAAACTCATCAAGTAATAATCAAGTAATTTTCACTTAAAGACTCAAAAATTAGTACAACCAAGACCAAAAGGCCTTTAAAAAATAGTTAAAATAAAACAAAGCTGAAAAGCTTCTTAGCTGGCTAAATTACAGTAAAAGTCAGCTCAGTCTATTGTGACCCAGAGTATTGTGTCCATTGTTAGAGATTAAAAGGAAAAAAAATGTTAGTTAGCAAAATTTACAATAGACCATGTGGTATGTCACTGAGGAATTAGAGCATAGAATATTAATATGCATTCTTTAGTCTCTGTCCATTCCCAGATAATTTGAATAACTTTCTTTCAACATGAGAAATTAAGAAGCATGACAACTGCCCTGAATTAAGGCACAGATTCTCTTGGCCAGTGATACTGAAGAAAGGCAGCCTTTTTTTCTCCTGGTTTAGAATTGAAGTAAATTCACAGTTTGCTATTGTTTTGTTGTTTGTGGGTTATTTTTCCAAAAACTTTATTTATTTCAGTGTACAAAATATTCCTGAAGGTAAAGAGCACTGAAGATTTTATTATCATAACTACAGTCATTGTAGCATCAAAGTGTAAAAAAATGTCCTATTTCTAAAGGGTCAAGTTCAAGGCAGAAAATGCTAATTAGGATGGAGACTGAGCTTAACTGACTCCATCTGTAGTCAGGCTTTTCTTTCCCTTTATTTCCCAAATAGAAGCTGCTATCAATATCTGTAGTCGACCCTAGTGCTGGCCACACCTTCATTCAGGCAGCAAAGGGCCTTATTAACTTAAATATGAACATAGTGGTAATTGAAGAATTAGAAAGAAAAGGAAGTAGTCTTGCTAACAGTCTTTACTCAGTGGTTGTCATTCTAACCTGATTGCCAGGGGTGGGGAGGGAGAGGAAGGAGTATATAGTTGGGATAAATGGTGACAGAAGAAGACTCGACTCAGAGGGGTTAACATACAGTATGGTGCACAGAGGTGTGATATAGAATTGAGCACTTGAAACCTGTATAATTTTGTTAACCAATGTTACCTCAGTACATTGTTTTTTAATTTTCTAGAAAAAATTCCATGATCACAGTAGTGTTACTCTGAATCGGTGCTTCCTAATGCTGAAGAGTGGTGTTGAGAGCTTGTTTCTTCATACGCTGCCTAATTCTCACTCCTGTATGCCTGGCATTCTGGAGGTTCCAAGGTTCCTTCAGGGCAGATAGGGCTGTGTAAAGTGTCCCGGCAGGGAGAGAGAAAAGGCAGAGCTCGTGCTGGGACTGTGGAATGCAAGAGCTCTTGGGCGGGGCCTGGGGAGGAAGATGCCTCACGTGGGGAGCCCTTTTTTCAATGACTGCCTTCTATTAGCGTCAGTGCCATGACCTGCGGCAGGTGGGATCATTTCACTCCAGAAGACATGGCCAAGTCCTAGTTCCTGAGACCTGTGAATGGGACCTTATATAGAAATTGGGTCTTTGCAGATGTAATAAGTTAAGATGAGATCATGTAGAAATAGGTTGGCCCTGATCCAATGATTGGTCCTTATAAAGAGGAATCAAGGACCCAGAGGACACAGAAGGAGAAAGCCATGTGATGGCAGAGTAAAGACCAGGGATGCAGCTGCCAGCCAGGGGAAGGCTCAACAAGCTGCCAAGCACCAGAGCCTCCCACAGAGCCTGACTCCCCTGCTGGTGGCCTCTGCTGACCAGGACAGCCCCTGTGGATGCTGATGGTGGGCAGCACACACCACTGGTCCCTACAGCAATGGTGGTAGATATATCATAAAAGAAAACAGAGTTACTATTCGATTCTGAAGTTCCTTATCTTGGAATGTACTTATGCGGGAGATGTGGTGGTTTTGTTTGTTTGTTTGTTTTGTATTTGTCAATTTTTTCTCTGCCAGGATTGGCCTCTTTACTTTGGAAATATTTCCTCTTTTCTCGTGCTTAAAAAAAAAAATAGGCCCTGGCCGGTTGGCTCAGTGGTAGAGCGTCGGCCTGGCGTGCGGAGGTCCTGAGTTCGATTCCCGGCCAGGGCACACAGGAGAGGCGCCCATTTGCTTCTCCACCTCTCCCTCTCTCCTTCCTCTCTGTCTCTCTCTTCCCCTCCTGCAGCCGAGGCTCCATAGGAGCAAAGATGGCCAGGGCTCTGGGGATGGCTCCTTGGCCTCTGCCCCAGGCGCTAGAGTGGCTCTGGTCGCAACAGAGCGACACCCCAGAGGGGCAGAGCATCGCCCCCTGGTGGGCAGAGCGTCGCCCCTGGTGGGCGTGCCGGGTGGATCCCGGTCGGGCGCATGCGGGAGTCTGTCTGTCTCTCCCTGTTTCCAGCTTCAGAAAAAAAAAATACATGCAGAGTCGGGGCAGTTTCCCTGGGACACTAACTTGTGCCAACAGGGGAAGAAAGGGCGTCTAGTCTATTCTTGTGTGTGGGGATCCTGGTAATGCCCTAAACTTGCCTTAGATAGCTGTGGCATCGCTCAGATGGATGTGGCATCGCTCGGACGACTGTGGCATCGCTCAGGCAGCCATGGCATCATCAGTGGAGGGAACGGAGCCAGGACATCCGGCATCTCAGGGCTTCTGCCTCCCTGAGTCCCCTCTGAGGTTTTACATTTCCTGGACCCCAGAGTGTCCGTGCTGTGCATCACCATTCTGCCTTGGCAGGGACTTGCAAGGTCCCGGGAGCAGGCAGGGTCCTTTCAGCAGCCCCAGGTCAGCGGAGGAGCGAGCGGGGCAGCCGGGGGTCAGGATGCTCCCACTGGGGAGTGGGGGCGGAGCCAGCACATTGTCCCGGAGGAGCCTTTCTCAGCTCCATCCATCTTCACCCCTGTAATTAGGCTCTTCCATTTGCAAAGACACTGTTGCTATGACACACATTGGCAAATCGAGGCAAATTTGAGGTCTGGTCATTAAAGTGGTAGGTCTATTGTTCCTGGTGGTGTAACTGGTGATCAGAGGCAATAAAACGACCGGCAGTTAGAGGCCTGCACATGGAAGGGGGCCTGTCCCCAGGCGGGCAGCCCTGCGAGGCTGCCACTTCACCCTCCCGTGAACCAAAGTTTATGGAAAGGCCTGGTGACATGCCTCTTGTTTAACCTCCAGGAGGAGGCAAGCAAAAAAAAAGGGGGGGGGGGAGCGAGAATGGGAGGGAGCAGGGGATAAAACCAAAGAGAATTAATGAGCCTTCACATATTGTCCTGTTTCTTTTGTTATTAACAAAAAATCTGGGTCAAACAAAAGAGTGACAGGAGAGTGTCTGGAGCAGAAACCATTAATATCAGGTTGTAAATTCCACAAAACATTAACTTCATTACATGGCAATCACTGTGTAATTGGCAGGAGGGAAGATTCCACCTTCTCATCACAGGCTGGTTGTGCAGGAATCAGCACTTGTGCTTCTGGCCGAGGTCACACCCCGTAGCGGTCTGAGTTCACATGAAATGGGGAGAATACACTTTCCTTCGCCAGTGTACCCGGCCTTCACCAGCCCTCCCCATCCAGGAGATTGAGACCCGGGTGGGGGGGACTGGGGCGCCTACATAGTGTGTGCCTCGGCACTGCCACCCTTCCAGGATAAGTAACCAGAGACACAGACCCACTGCTTCAGGTAATAAGCAGAGGCTTGATGCCCACCTGCAGATCTGTGTAGGGAAAAACTGTCTCTTAGCATCGGGCACACTGCACACTGTGCCACAGACCATGGGCCCTGCACCCTCGCCCACCCTGGTGTGCATCCCAATGTCTGGTCCAGAGGTCAGACCCCAGGGAAGCCAATGTGATTTCTTTCCACAGAGACACAGGCCAGCTGAGGCATATAGGATTAACCAAAACCAACCCAAGGGAAAACAAAATGAAACACATGCAGAAGAAATAGGCCCATGGTAAACCCAGGAGTGGCAAATGTTAGAACAATCCTAAGAAAAATAAAATAAGCATGCCTAAGAGTCTCAAAGAAGGAAAATTTCTGAAGAAAATTAACAGAACTGCCATAGGATACAGCAAGTCCCCTTCTGGGCATAGACCCCAAGGAACTGAAAACAAGCTCAAACACACACTTGCTCACCTTGTTCATGGCGGTGTTATTTACAACAACCAATAAGCAGAAGAAGCAACCCAGTCCATCAACAGTCCATATGGATGAAACCAAATCAATATGTTCAAACAACGGAATGTTATTCAGCCTTAAAAAGAAATTTTGACACATGCTACAACAGGGATGGATTTTGAGGACATTGTGCTAAATAAAATAAGTCAGAGAAAAAAAAGCAAATATGTATGCTTCTACTTATATAAAATATCTAAACTAGGCCAGTTCATAGAGACAAAAAGTAGATTAGAGAGGTTATCAAGTGCTGGGGAGGAGGAATTGGGAGTTGGTATTTAATGGTTATACATATTCATTTTGGGAAGATAAGTTCTGGAGTCTGACCAGGTGGTGGCACAGTGGATAGAGCACTGGACTGGGACACAGAGGATCCAGGTTCAAAACCCCAAAGTTGCCGGCTTGAGCATGGGCTCATCTGGTTTGAGCACAGCTCACCAGCTTGGACCCAAGGTCGCTGGCTTGATCAAGGGGTCACTCAGTCTGCTGTAGCCCTCCGGTCAAGGCACATAGGGAAAGCAATCAATGAACAACTAAGGAGCCACAACAAAGAATTGATGCTTCTCATCTCTCTCGCTTCCTGTCTGTCTGTCTGTATCTGTCCCTTACTCTGTCTCTCTCTCTGTCTCTGTCACAAAAAAAAGGTTCTTCAGATGGTTGATGGTTGCACAACAATGTGAATATACTTAATGCCACAAAACTGTATTTTTAAATACAGTTAAGATAAATCTCACATATAGTTTAACACAATTTTTTTTTAATTCTCAAAGAGGAATAATGAAAAAAAGCCATAAAAAAATAACACAACATTTTGAGAATGTAAGTTTCATTCATGCAAATTTTTATACCATAGAATTATATAAAGTTGGCTTTTATTTTTACAAATCATCTATGGCCGATGTGACAATGGCACCTAACATTGATGGACATTTGAGATACGCTCAGTGTTTGACACAAGCTATTTTCTAATCACATTAAGCTTAGGAAATAGGTGCAGTTATTACTCTATCCAGATGAGGAAAATGAGGCTGAGCAGGTTAAATGAGTACACTCAAACCCCTCATCAGTTGTGAAACTGAAATTAGAATCAAGATCTTCCTGGTACCACAGCCTTAATTCAAAACAACACTTCCATGGTCCTTTTAAGAATAATTCACAGTGATAGAGTTTTGCCCTGATTTAAAGAGTTTTTATAAATATATCTTTGCCTGAACTGAATAGAGAAGTTTACTCATCTAAACCAGTAGTGCACAAGGAAGGACACATGAGGTGAGGGGGTAAAGGAAAGGGGTGTGGTGTTCTGGATAAAAGGACTCAGGCCGTGACAACAGCATGGGGTGTGGGTGCCACAGGACCTCGGTCAGAAGAGAGCAGCCACCAGACACCTGCTCCAGGTCCGTCACACAGTTGGGTGCTCACAGATGCACATCATTTAGTCCCTTTTGGGCATAAACACGAAGGCTGCCATTTTGTCAGTGAGAGAAAATGAATAACTTGTTGATGACCAGAAGGGAACCTGAAGAGGCAACCTGGGAGCAGAGCGCAGACGTACTGAGCCCAGTAACTGTGTTTCCATCAGCATAGGTCTATAATCTAGGTCCACACCATTGGTCAGAAACTTCCAGAGTCAGAGGTCCTAAATCTGTGTGATGGGCTGTTTGGGGTATAAAGGTCTGCATCCAAGTTCTGGGACTGCTGGAACAAATTACCACAGATGGGGGACTTAACACATCAGAAAGTTCTGTTTTCCTGGTTCTGGAAGTCCAAAATCAAGGTGTCGACAGGTCCAAACTCCCTCTGAAGTCTCTAATGGAGGATTCTTCTTTGCTTCTTTTCTCTTCCGGTGGCACCAGGCATCCTTGGGGGTGGCCACATCACTCCAGTCTCTGCCTCTGTGGTCACACTCACTCCTTACCTTAGCATGGTCTCCTGTGGTATCTGAATAAATTGGAGAAAATATGCACTTTGAGGGTTGCATTTTATACCTCCCCCTTTTAAGGCCTGCTGGGACCTGACTCTGGATACAGGTCTAGGAGCAAAGAGAGGTGGTAGGTGTGGGTTCAGAGGGAATTGGGAAGATCTTGCTAGCCTACAACCTGAGGGGAAGCCGTTACATTACAGTTTCCTTGGCAATCCAGGGTTATCTCCCAGACAAGGGTGACTGGTAGTTGCTACTAGAATAAAACTGTATCATCAGAATTAGGGGTTCAGTGGCCCCAGTTTTTCTAGAGTCTTCTTATATTCTATTTTCCAATTTTCAGGATCCCATTTCTCCCTTATCAGTACCCTCACCTGGACAGTAGATACCATATGAGATTGGGAATTCAAATTGAGTTGTAATTCAGCTACTTACTTACAAAAACTCTGAATTTGATCTTCATAAACTTCAGCCCTACATTCATAAAGGGTAACGATTTCTGTTAGGGGAAGAAGAAACTTTCAGATAGCTTATGCATAGCTGAGATCATCCTCTTTCCCCAACTTTCTTTACATACTTTGATGCAACCAGTTAACCCCACTGTACCCCTTAGAATAAAGTAGTCTACAATATCATTTATGTGGTCACTAAAGACACTGCCTCTTAAAAGTGTCAATACCAGTATTCTAAGGTGATATTTTGCATGTCTCTACTGCCACATCATGCCATGACTAGGAGGGATCTTTTTACTACTGGAAAGAGCTTCATAAGTGTCTTTAAGTCTAATCAAAGTAGAGAACCAATTCCAGAGACTCCAAAACCACATCAGAAAGCTCACCATTAGGATTTGATTTCTTTAGAACCACTTTCAGAACCAGCATTATCATCATTTGGAACTTAGCAGAGAAACAGATACAGTAAGAGATATATAGATGTAGATGTAGGTGTGGATAAAGATGAAGGTGTTGGCGTACATTAAGGTTTAGATGTAGACATAGACATATATGTAGTTATAGGTGTAGACATAGATATAGATATAGATATAGATAAAGGTATAGAAGTAAACTTAGATACACATATAGTCATAGGTATAAACCTAGACACAAATATAGACATAGTCCATAGACTTAAATGTAGATGAAAGTGTAAGTAGATATAAATACAGATGTTTATTGCAAAAATTGGCTCATGCAGTTGTGAGTTGATTAGGCCAGACTCAAATCTGCAGGGCAGACCAACTGGCTGAAAACTCAGGCTAGAGGTGATGTTGCTGTCCAGTGGTGAAATATTTCTATCTCCCTGAAGGAAACCTTATCTCTGCTCTTAAGACCTTGCAAATGATTGGATCGGGCTTACTCAGATTAAGGCAATCAACTTAAAGTCAACTGATTGTATATGTTAACCATATATACTGACTACAGCTAAAGGAGCATTTCTTTAAATAATGGAATACTGTAATGTAGTCCAGTTGACAAAACGGACCATGGCAGGGACTAGTTCAAATGTCATATTCATCAAACAACTAAGTCTTCCATAACTAACCATCCTCATCCTATAATACCCCTCTTCTGGGATCTCTTTAAGATGATCTTTGCTCATTCTGCACACCATGCCTCCATGTACACACACATGAAACACATATGTTCACACATGTACTCTCTTTCTCTTTTTTCTAATCATACTCTTGGGACCTTCGCTCTGGCCATTAATTTTTTTTTTACCTTTTAATTAGACTCAGCTCAAGTTTCTTACTTTTTCAGAAATATCCCTAATAATGTGGTGCTTACGCCTTGATTACCTCCTGGCTTGACATCTATGGCCAGCACTGCTTGAAGAACTAAATGGAGACATGTTTTCTCCCCTGGGTTGCCAGGGCTTTGCCAGTCCCATCCAGGCAGGTGAGGAGTTTGCACTGCCTTGATCACAGACGAGAAAGTGCAGACCAAAGAAGAGTAAAGAGAGAAGAAAATTTGGGTCTCTTGCAGCCAATATAAGCTTTTGAAACTTAAGGAAAAGACTTGAATTTTAAAAGAAAGGGTTTTTCATTGCAAGGAAACATAAGATCAAACAGAGATTGTGAAGAACAGAAGTTCTTAAGGGTCCTGCTCTAGGACAGAGTAAAACTATCAAGGGCCTGAAAGACAGAATCCAAGGAGAATCTAGAAAGTGTCTGGTGGATCTTTTGAGAAAGGAGAACTGTGTTTTGTCCTTCTGGGTCAAGCTTCACAGGGAGGACAATTGGAATAGAAAATGAAAGAGTTTAGGGGCTCCAAGAAGGGTTCCCCTCTGTGCCTCCCACCTGCTGCTAACCTCCCCTCACCCCTCTGTCCCTGCACCCGAGCCTCGGCATGGGGATGGTGCCTCACACATCTGGGCTGAGAGTGATATATGTGTTTATGTGGCAGCCAAGCCGTGTTTCCTTTGCTGCCCTCCAGGGCTCCATGTGACAATCCACCACACACCAGATGTCATGAAGGACAGGTGAGCAGCCAAGTTGAGAATTGCCTCCACCTTGAAAAGTACATAGGTCTTCTTAAGTTTAGAAATTTGGCCCTCTCTCAGAGAACTTGAGGCATACTTAGATGAGAAAAGACAAAACCAGACAATCACTGAAAGTTATTTTGCATTGACTGGTTCAATTTTCTGCAGCCCTGGAGAAGGAGAGCAAGTTGGGCTTTAGAAGATCGGGTAGTTTTATTGTCTACCTGTGAGTGTGGGTTGAGATTTTCGCCACCTAAGTTTTCTTTTATTACTTGTATACACTTTAATTGCAAGTGTTTGTCCATTTCTTTATTCAACAAATATCGATTGAGCACCTACTACTTGTAAAGTACTGTTCTAGGCCCCCAGGGATAGATCAGTAAAAAAGATAGATAAAAGTTCTTGCAAAGAGAAAAAATAAATAAAAGTCAAGCAAGATAGATACCTGTGACTTATTTTATTCTCAGTTTTTTTTCTTATCTAATTATAAATTTCAAATTACTTTATATCAGACACCATAAAAATGTCTTTGTATTTTTCCAATTCTAATCATTGGTGGTGAGTTATTCTTCGTGCAGATTATTGATATTTTTACTAAATGATTTTAAAATGAACGAACAAATTAATGAATGGCTTAGCTTTATTGTATGAAAAAAAGTGCATTTATAAAAATGAGCAAAGCAACTAGTGTAAATAGACTGTGGCCATGTCCCCTTGTGAGGACTGGACTGCAATAAAACCATCTGCAGGTCACCCAGCTGCTTACTTTAAGCCCTTATTGGTGGGCCTCAAGTTCGCTGATTGCTTTTCAGATGAACATGTTTTTGTTCTACCGGAATTCTTTGTAACTTTATGTGGATAGACAGTTCATTTACTTTCTTAAACAAGCTATTCCAGGGTCATAACTCACATCAACTCTCAGTGTTGTTTCAGTGCATAAAATCTCCCAGAATGTGGCCCTCACCTTGACTGTCATCATTCTGCAGGAAGGGGACTTACAGCTGGCACGGTAGTCCTACAGGTGTCCTTACCTATTTCAGACCTGGCAGAGTAAGAAATAACTAAAAACTCATAGTATACTTTACACTTTGAAGCATTCTTGGCACTTCCCTAATTTATTAAAGTAGCTATCAGTGATTAGCAGTTGTATAATTTCAGAGAAGGAATACAGGAGAAGAAATACAGTTATGCCCTTAAATTGTTTCTGAAGCAGAAATGCTAATCTGAGTGCGTGCCTAGTTCAAGTTATGTTCCAAATGGTTCAGTGTTGAGGAAGCAGCCATTTTCCCACCTGAATTGTAGTAATCTCAAGAGTGTGAACACCTGGGATTCTGCCAAATTAAGGTGTTAGTGACAATTGGGCTAAGGTTTGAGATGTCCAAGTATGTAGGGGTTAGCAAGTAAATGAGGCCAGATGGCTGCTGATCTTGCTGGTTGAATTTTTCCCTTAGTATTTGGATCTGGGACTTTTTGCAGGCAGAGGCCAGGAGCTCTGTCCCCATTTTTCCTCAGGTAATTCAGGAGAGTAGCATCGTCGTGCAGGACTCTGGTCCCCAGAGCTGGGCACACATCCAACTCCTCCTAACACTGGCCAAAATACCCGGGCTGATCACGTCACATGGTCTCCATTTCTGTGCTGGGATCTAGAAGATCAAATAGGGTGTGGGTGTGAGTGAAAAGCCAAGGTATGAAATAGGACAAGGAGGAATTCCCTTTTCAGATGCACCGTGTAGGTCTTTAACTTACCCGAGAGCAAGGGTGTCAGACTTCTAGGTTAGCTCTTTTATTTAGACTTTCCCATCGGAAAGTCATTTAAATTCAGGTCTGAGTGGTAATGAACCATTGTTTTAAACAGCCTCACCAGAATTCACATCATACAATGTGAGATGATCACAGAGAACCTCATTTCACCCACCCTCTACACGTCTGAGCGTAGAATTTTCTAGAGTATTTGTTGCATTTGTGGATCTGTCTCTTGATGGGTATTACACACGTATTGAAGAGAAATCAAAAAGGATACCATAAGATGTAATTCTTCTCTAAATGGCCAAGAACACTTGATTATTTTTACATATTACATTGATCTTTTATTATTACATTAAATTATACAATAAAGGATAAATTTATATTTTATAATTATAAACATTTTTAGTTCAAATTTCAATGTAACATTTATATAGACACAATGTACAGAAGTTATATAAATATAAATAAATATAAAATATACCTTACATTTTAAAAATGATTTACATTTTTATAAAAGAAAGAAAAATATACATTTAGCTGATTTTTAAAATTTTTATTAGGCATTTTCTCTTTTCTTAGGAAATGTATTCTCACACAGAAACCCATACTTTTTGTTTTCCCAGTGTAATAAACCCAATAGAATGGCCTTTAGAATTATTAAAAAAGGAGATGTTCCCTAAATATTTTTTAAAGATTTTATTTATTGATCTTACAGAGAGAAGAGGATGAAGGGATGAGTAGCTGTTCATTGGTTGCTTGTCATATGTGCCTTGAGGGTTTCAAACCAGTGACCTCAGCATTCCAAGTCGGTGCTCTAGCCACTGCACTACCACAGACTGGGCTAAACTTCCTGGGACTGTTTTTTAATGCCTGTTTTGACAATGAAAGAAAATGTCATCAGTGGTTGAGCAATTGGAATTCATCGCAGGTGTGATTAAAAAGAAACTACTACGAAGACCAGAAGATAATATTGAAGCAGGAGACAAGGGTGGGGTGTGTGATGAACAGCTCAGGTGCCAGGCTCCAGTGTGACTCCCACAGACTTGAACAGAAAGGGACCTTCACCATCCTGCCCATTGTGTAACTCTCTAGGAGTGCATGAAATTGAAGTCACTGGTTTCTCAGAACTTGGGGGTCAACAGCTATCCCTTATGAATTGGTCCTCTTCTCACTTTCACCAATGTCTAGTGCTACAATAAAGACTGGAAACAGCCCTATTAACCACTTTGTAGGTCACACATAAAATGAGGGGGAAATTCACATAAAGATGATATTTTAAATGAGGCTGGGGCACGTGACATTAAAAAGCATGGATTCCCCGTTACTTCTACTAAGAGTAATATTCTCTTCCTCACTCTTCTGGCTGATTTCTTCCTCATACTTTAGGCAGGCTGCCACTGAGATATAAAATGTCCCGCGAAACACTGCAGACCCTCAGAACCGTGAAACCTTGGTTTTTATATTTTTGTCCTTTTTTTCTACATAAGAGAAGATGAAGCAAAGCTGACTGTAACAATGTCTCCAAAAGGAAATTAATTTTTTTTCTTGTGAAATCATTTAAAATTCTAAAACTGAAGCCAAAAGTGAACTGGAGAATTTATTTAAAATGTTGGTGAGGTGTGAAAGTGTTAATGATTCTTGGGGTCCTCGGAGTAAAAAGAAAAATATATTAAGCTTTCTTTTTTTAAACAAAGTTCTCATCTGGGCACTATCTCTGCTCCAGATTCTCCCCTTCTAGACTTAGCACGTGTGTGGGTGCACGTGTGAGAGTGTGCAGGCGTACGTTCACTGTGGCTGTGGGTTATGCACATGGAATCACTCAGTTCAGATTAGTGTGCAGTTGCTTCCAACAATAATATATGTACTAGATTTTCATTCATTTAACAAAAATTAATTGACCAAACAGCTTATTTTGTTGCAGAAGGCCGGTACTAAAAACTCTACCGTGTTTCCCCTCTGCCGTGTTGTTTTCACACTTTGCCCCAAATGTCAAATCCTCTTTGAAAGAGTGTACATACCACCAGTCTATTCCTTTGCAGATAAATGTAATATGTGGGAGTTCTGAAAGGACTGGTGGCGCTGACCCTGAATTCACACACCATCATGGGAGTCTAGATGTTTCAAGCAGGAATTTTCATTGATTCAGGTTAAAATGCATTGATTTAATTTAATCCATTGATTTTGGTTAAGATTTCATTGATTCAAGCTGAGGCAGATAGCTGTCCCTGGGGAAACAGTTACAGGATGCTGAGTGGTGTTCTCTTCATGGTAGGATTTAGAGAATTCTTCGGCCTTTCTACCAGGGAATGGATCAGATTAAAACCAATAGGAAATTATTGCAGGTTGTCCTTCAGCGTCCTGCCAAGCAATGGCAGGTCCTTGTGGATCACACATACTGATATGTACTATTCATCACTGGGAGCTCAGTCACATCTCACCTCTGCGAGCCCAAAGTAGAGTGTACAACACAAACATTTTTGTTATCAACTCTTTTATGCCCTCTGTGCCTGGAGCAAGTCAGGGGACTGTCTAGGTCTGTGTGCCTGCGGCTTCTGCTCTGGAGTCCTCCCATGACGCGGACCTGCTGTCACCGTCCAGGACTGTCCCAGGTGACTCTGAGTGCATAGCAATGGGGGCCTGGAGCAGTGATGAAACCGAGATCAGATGCTAGAACCCAAATGTGTTCTGGGATGGTGCCCTGGTATTACTCTTATAATTGCCCGTTCACTTTCTGAATCTTTGGGCATAGCTAAATGAGGATCCGCTCCACCTGTTGAAAGGAAGGAAACATGAGCAGAGTTCAGCTGAAAATGTGACAATGCAGATCATGTCCAGTGAGGAAAAGCTGAGTGGTATTGAAGCTGTTTCCCTCTTTCTAGGAATAACAATAAATAATTTTCACTGGAAATCACACCTCTCCTTTATTGTTTCTCTTTTTGACAGACGTTGCCCCTATTTGACTGAGTGTTACATTGTCACATGCTACACCAGCCATCCCAAGTGGACAGTCAGAGGTAGACAGGATGTCTCCAGGTATCCGAGGAAAGGGGGTAAGCCCTATGTTATAGTGCCTCTTAGTCTAGTGAAGGTTGATCCCCTGCCTCTCCCACCGCCCTAGACTCTATGCTCCCAATGGCAAAATGACCCTATAACTAACCCTCAGGACCCTGAGGGACCTGGCACATGGTGAATGCCTGGCAGATGTTTATTGGATGAATCAACAACAGATGGGTCACCAGCTTCTCTCCTGTAACTGTTTTTCTGGAAGACTTGAGCCGGGATCAGTGGGTGGAGGAAAACACAGTTCTTTCATTGGTCTGAGCTAGAAGCTACATGACTTGCTTAAGCATGTCAATAAACACATTCTACTTTGTAAATTTAACATTTTTTCCTAACTTGAAAGGTTCTTTCTTCCCCCACACCCCAATCATAAATGGGTAGGAGAGAGAACGGGCATCTTATACTGCTCTCAGCGGGGTGAATCCCCCATTTCTTCGTTTCTGGAGCTCTGCTAGTAATAAAGCCCACTATGTTCCAAAAGTACTCAGAATAAATCCATCCTCCCATTTAATGCTCAATTTTGTTCTGCAAAGGAAGCACTCATGATTTCATATGTGAAAAGCCCTACATGTAGATAGAGTAGTTATACTACCGAGTGAGCATGAACAGCTCCTGGGGCTGAGGGCGGGAACAGTTCACCCAACTTAGAAAATTAGCAGAACCTGTGAGACCTACGTGTGCTACACTTTACCTAGAGATTCCACATCTGGGTATAAATCTGACAGAAATGCCTACACAGATTCACGGACGACATAGAGAGGAACATCGATAGCAGCCTTCTTTGTAAGTGCCTCAAATTGGACATAATCAAACCAAACCACTGTGACAATTCAATAAATGAGAGAAGATGGAATACTACACAGCAACTAAAATACATAATCGCAGATGACACACCGCCGTGAGGAGAAGCCAGACACAAGCATTTGTGTAAGAAGCAGGCAGCACTGGTCCTTGGTGATAGAATACTGACATCATCTGGGGGATGGGGTGTCTAGTGACCAGAAGGGCTGGTGAAGGCCTCTGGGACCATGTAATGTTCTTGCTCGCTTTATTCTCTCTTTGCAAAAATTTACAGTGTGGTACACTTACCACTTGGGCACCTTTTCTGTATGCATATCCTATTCACTGCAAAGCTCCCCTCAATAAGAGAAAGCTAGAGGGGAAAGCCCAGATTCACACTCAGGCCATACACAGGTCCCTCTAAGCTCCTTGCTCTATAGACCCTCAGTGCTCAGTGCTCTGGAATAGCACAATCACATTCTCCCAATACATTATTGTGAATTAGCAAAGGAAAGGAGGAACAAATGAATAACATTACCTTCCAATGTGTCTCTCACAGGAAGGAAACAGCCCCTACTCTTATCCTGGCCAAGGTCAAGTTGGGATTTCTAGTGAGGAAATCACTGTGCTTAAAACGGGAGGGGCAGCAGTGGCTTCACGGGTAGATTTGCAAGTTCATTTTCCTAACCTGGCCATAAAACGGTGTTGGGCCTGTCGCTTTTAACATCTGTTATTAGTGAACTTCAATAAACATTAAAAACAGTCTCCATGTTTATTAAATTATCACATGACGGTTTTCCAGAAATCACACATTTTCCAGACTTTGTGTTAAACCAGAGGTGTTAGAGTCGTGTTTTGTTTTCGGCAAATGTGAGGGAATTTCTTAACCTGTTTTTAGTTATACAAACCCATAAACATACATTTTTCCTAATTCAAAAAACACTTTGGAGGACTTCTAACAGAATTAACCGGTTCGAAAACCCTAGCTTGGCACATAAATGATGTGTGACGCAGAGCCGAGGCATTGCCGAATTCAAGATGAAGTTGAGAGTTCAACAAGTTTTAATGTTGTTGGATGTCATGTCGAACATGGGAACAGGCAGCCCACTGTGCACGGCAGCTGTCTGCAGGCAGTGTCCCCTTAATTAAATGTGAACTCAGTGGGGTCATAACTCCTTCTACCAGTTGCTCTTTCAAATTTCAACCAAACCCCAGTTACACAGTCAACATAAAAATAGTCCATTTCTCATAAGACTGAAAATTCCATTTTGTAGTTATTTAATACTTTTATGTTAAAATAGGAATGTGCTTTGGCTGTGTCTATGGTCCATCAGAATGTCAGAATGGGAGGTGAAAGCTTGGGCCATGGATTTAGTGTTCTGTTTTCTGGAAAAAGGTATATTTCTTTATGATTATAAATGTATGTGGCTTTAAAAGTTTTCTATGTGTCAGTGTGCGTGAACTGAGACACTCGTGTTCACAAGAAAGGTTATGACTGAGGCTGCAACTGTTTAAACTTAGGCTCTTCCAAATCACTTGCCCATGGAGAAAGTATTTAAGTCGTAAAAGCCTGCAGATGCCGTGAGCGTCCTGAAGTGTCCAGTGCAGCCCAGGCCTTGCGCCTACGGTTCATCCAGCACTAGGGTGAGGTATGCAAGGCTTCGGGGAGGGGAATGCTGGAAAGACTGCTAGTTTGCTGTTCTCCAAGGCCACTGCAGAACTTGAAGGACTCTGCTAAGGAGCAGGCTTTGCCAGAAATCACAGGTGTGCTCATGGGTTGCCTTGTCTTGTTCTGGGACCAGGATCTAAGGTAGAAACTGATTCTCGTCCATCACGCCCTTTGTCTCTTATATTACTGAACACTTTCTCCAGTTTTTTTCCCTCGTGACATTGCTTTTAAAGGATTCTGTGGCATTTATATTCTCAAATGCCCCTCACTCTGTCTGATTGGTTCTTCTTGGGGTCATGCGGCATGTCCTGCCATACCTATATTTCTGGTCAACCAGCAGCATTGCCATCATCCCAGAGTCTGTTAGAAATGGGAATTCTTGGGGTCCAGGCAGCCTTACTGAATGAGACCCTCCACATGTGGCCCTAAATCCAGATAGAAGTCTGTGACTATGAAGTTTAAACATGTCACAGGTGATGTTGCAGCTATATTCTATGATGCCAGAAGAGTCTGGCACTGGGAACCCCTGATCATTGTTGGGCATATTGGTGTCTGTCTACACTGTAGGAGACATCCTGCCCTTAGGATCCATCTCTTGTCACTAGATGAGCAAGTGCTTCCTCAGAGGGACAGCAGTGGGACCCGCATTATTTCACCCAAGCTCCCATCACACTGGATGCAAGCTTCAGATGAGCGCACACCCAGTCACAGGCTCGTTTGCCATTTCACACCTTATCGTGCACAAAGGGGAGAACAGGGCACCCCTGCAGACTCTTCAGAGGACATGTGCAGACACAAAGTAGACAATGATCACCCTGAATGGTCCTTCACCTGTGACAATGATCCCCTCCCGGTGCTGCCGGCTTCTCCCTCTCCGTCAAAATTAACATGCGAGTTCAGCCCTTGTCAGTCTTCATTAGAAAACAGATGCAGAGTTTGCTATGTGACCCCAGCCCGGGTTGTGTCGGGATTCCCACAGAGGGGGCACTGGCCGGCCTTCTGTCACACAGGAAACTGGGTAATTAGGGTTCTCACCACACAGTAGCACATCAAACTGGTAATTAAGGACCTCATCATTGCTTGTCAGACCCTCGGGACTGTGAGATGATGAAATCTATCACTGGCTTTGAGGGTTTTCTATGGGAGAGGCCACACCTCCTTGGGACTCCGTGCCTGGAGCAGCGCTTACCTCACCTAACCCAGGGTTACCTTATCTGCTCTTCTGAAAACTGTCATTCTGTGTGTGTGTCCATGTGTATTCATGCATGTCTGCATGTGTGTCATATGTCTGTGTGTCATGTGTGTCTGTGTATATTCATGTGTGTCTACATGGGTATGTATGTTAGTGCGTCCCAGGCGTATCTCTGTCCATGTGTTTTTTGTGGACCACACATCCCAGTAGGTGCAGTGGTCTCTGGTGGATAGGCCTGTGATGCCAGGAGCCACCAGACCCAATTTGTCACTCAGGACAAGTACACGCAGCTTTTTAGCTTCAAAGCTAATATCGATGCACATCAGTAACGGTGCACATATTTTAATCTATCCTTTTCCAGCAGGAGGGCTGGTTTTTGTCAAGCTCTGCACATTTTCCTCTGAGCCCTGATATCCCTGGCCCATCCTACCCTGTTAGAGCACAGTGTGTAGCCAGTGAGTCTGGGATCCAGCAAAGCCAACTGTCGCCTCACTGGCCCGGAGCACTTGGCCTTCTCCTCACTGATAATATTCATCAGACCAGGTGGGAACCCAGCTCATTTGCATCCAATTCAGTACTATGGAAAGCCACCAGGTGTGCATCCTAAATCTGTACCTGAGCTGCACATGTTGGCCTCAGGGCTAGATATTGCCACCGACTTGTGGTGTAGGATGGGCTGTATGTTCATGTGTGGAAGCTACTGTCCAGCTTGCTGCAAAAATATCTAATGGGCATTTCTTTGAAAACAAGGGTCTGTGAAATAGTGGGGCCCATGTGTTACTTGCCGACCACCGAGAGGTATGTGTGTCACAGGGGAATTGTACAATGGGACACAGAAAGGGAGCCAGGGCCCACACTTGAGTGCTTCACTGAGATGCAATGCATGGTTTCTGTGAGAGCACACAGGTGGATTCTCAGGAATCAACAAAATCAAGGTCAGGGAGAAATAATCTTATAAACCCCACTCTCGCCGAAGGTGTGTTTGTGCATCTATGTGTGCATGCACGTATGCATTATGTGTTGTGTGTGTACTTATGCCATAATCACAGAACTGTGTTGGCTAGACAAAAACTACTAGATCTTAGAGATTTTCTGTTCTTTTGAGAATATACATAAATCATTAGACTCTGGAATATGATAAACTTGAGAAAACAGAACTTAGAATGCATTTATAGTTTCTTTTAAAAAGTAAACAAGCCTTCATTTGTCTTACATTCTCAAACTTATATATATTTAGATAAGGATGCCCACCAAGCTTTATACATATGTGACAAACAGACTCTAGGGTGACTCCAATGACCCTTGCTTTCTGTGTTTATGCCCTTGTATCTGTCCAACAAAATCTGGCAAGGGTACTAGGATGTCCCCTTCTGCCATACAGTATGCAATAGGAGACTCTCTAGCTAGTGAAATGACTCACTACAGTCCTTTTGCTGACTTGAGAAGAAGCTGTGGCCTTCGAGGGAGACCCATGTGGCGCAGAGCTTCCCTCTAGTTGCAAAGGACAGCTCCCATACAATGCTAGCAAGAAGCTGGGATCCTCAGTTCTAGAACCATAAAGAACTGAATTGTGCTGACAGCCTGAGTGAACTTGCGAGAGCCCCTTCCTTCCCCACTCCAGCCTCTGCCCGAGCACCCAATTTTCTGGCCGACAAATTGACTGCAGCCATGCAAAGGAGCCAGCCACATGGAGCTCAGACTCCTGACCCCCTCTGTATTACCTCAGAATCTGTGAGGTAATACAAGCATGTTGTGTTAAGCTACTAAATCTCTAGTAATTTTTCATGTTGCAGTAGAAAGAAAGTTCACTGTCATGATTTTTAAATTTGTTAGATAAATCATTAAAGAAATTCTGAGCTACATCTTCTTAGAAAGTAAAGCACTGCTGACCTCACTAATGAATCTATTTTTTTTCAATATTCACTTTTTTAAAAAGCAAAATGTTATTTTTAATGAGTGATGTCTATTTCTCATGTGGCTCTGAAGTTGGCCTTAGAACTATTATTTATACATCTAAGATTCATGCAGAATGCAATTCCTTCCTGTTTTATGTGTAAAATTTGTGCAGGATACAATTTATTCTTAACCAAACTAAACAATCTTGCTATAAAAAAATAGACTTGAATATTTTTAACATAGTTATCTTTGCATACTTATGAAAAGGAGGAAAGAAGTATGGGAAGAAAGGAGGAGGGAGGGAAGTCAGGAGGGAGGAAAGGAGAAAAGAAGGGAGAGAAAGAGGAAAAAAAAAGAGACAACTTCTGCCCTAGAGCAAGAACTTAACATCAGTAGGTATAGATAATTATGAGTACACAGCAGAGGGAAAAGTGACATTTCACATTTTAAGCTTCTAATTCTTTTCCTCTATTGTAAGTTAAAGAATGACATGTCTAGAGATTTTAAGTAAAACATATAGCATTTATGAACAATTATGTATCCATGTTTTCTTACATGTGTGTCTACCTTCTGCCACATGATTTAATATGATAACTAAATTGAAAAAAAAAGACAACTAAATTAAAGCTCATCATGGCTTCATTGTGGTGCACAGCATGGCGGACTATATTCCAGTGCTCTGTGCAATGAAATCCTTCAATTATTCCAAGTGTTATTATGCTAATTTAAAAGGCTGGATTATTAGAAAAATGTATAAAGAATTATGCTCAGTTATAGCATTTTATTTATGTGATTTCACATTAAATTATTTAAGGTATGGAAATTATGAGAATTATCAGTATGTGACTTCAGCTGGTCTCACCGGGGCAGTCAGCAAAGCTGACGGAAAAATTTTCCCATTTTATCCTCCTGGGGGAAACCTCACAGCTTGAAGGATGGCCTGTGTGCTCCCTGTTAGAGAGCTCAGAATGCATTCAGGGAGCTTTCCCCAGACCCCTGTTCAGCTCAGAAAAGGCGCTTGTCCCCAGAGTAGCACATGTCCCTTTGTTGGGGGTCACTGTGGTTTGCATACCCTCCTTAATCTAAAAGAAGTGCAAGAATGAGCGGGAAGGCGGGAGGAGTCGCCGAGCACGTGCTTGGAGCCTGCCTGAAGAAACACCTGCTTTCACTGGCCTCCGCGCATTGAACTTCTGTCTTCGTGTAGAAGAACATGTATCTCAAGTTTAAATAAGAATAGTTGGGCTTTCAGTATTTAGGGAATCCTCCATCAAACTTATACCCTTGTACCTCCCTCCTTTGCCTGATGATTCCTTGTTCTGCTACCTTTCCTTGAATCACCTTTCTCCCCTCCCTCCCTCTTATCTCTGTTTCTCTTTTTCTTTCTTCCCCTTTCTTTCTTATTTTTTCCTCACTTCTCTCTCCATATTTTGATTCTAGTATAATACCATACTTTTTTTCTAACTTTTATTTATTTCTTTCATCTTCTTTTCAGGAATAGACATAATATTAATCTTCCAAACTTTAGAAACCGAGGGATAAAAACACATACACACAGGCCACTCCTTATAGCTCTATTCCTTTCCTGCACCCCAACCTGCACTCCACCTCACCTCCACAGGCACTCAATCTGAACAACTTGCTGTGCCCCCTTAGACTCACCCAGAATTTCCCTGAGGACAAACCACGTTCTTCTGCCTCCCTCTGGCACTTCCTTGGCATCACCCTCGTGTCCTGCTCAGTGGCATCCCGTGTATCAGTGTTTTTACCTGGATCTACTATTGTACTATCCTTGCGGTCCCACGAGGTCAGAGCTCCTTCCCCACAAAAATAGAAACCTGGGAGGAACGACCACCAGGGAGCTGCCCATCACCCTCAGTCAGTGTCTTTGTGACCTTCTTACACTCAGCCCTGATACCACACAAACCAGCTGCCTTCAATGACACTCATTCTCTAAGTGCCTGAACCTCAACATGTTCCTAGGACCCAGAGTGCTGCAGGAAAGTCTCCAAGGGGCCAGATGATGGTCCAGGTAGGAAAAGGGAGGTGTCTGTGACCTCACTTGGTCTGCAGAGCATGTTAAAGGAGTGTGTGTGTGTGTGTGTGTGTGTGTGTGTGTGTGTGTGGCAGGTACCTTGTGTTGAAGTCTGTAGCCCACTGTCTTGTTGGGGACACGGTTGTCTTCCCCAGGCTGCTCCCAGCCCATGACAAGACACAATGGGGACACTGAGATACGAGCAATCTTGACAGACTGGTCAACTAGCTCAAGGACCCACTGAAACCCTCCTTTAACATGTTTAGACCTCAGAGCTATCTGGGCTGTTTCCACCTTCTCTTCTTTCCTCCCTCCTGCGTTTGGGGTCGGGCTCGCACCTTGGTTGGATGCCTCGTCCAGCCGTCCCTGACCCCTCCTGACTTTTCTTTGCATGAGCACTTCCCCTGATAACATTCCTGCCCATGTGATCCTCATTGGCATCTGCTTCTAGAACACCTTTTCTAACACACCTATCACTGCCCTGCGTGATTGACACTCCAGGCCTTTAAGAATTGGACAGAATATTTTGAGCTCTTTCTCTCCCATCTGAGGCTTGATTTCACAACACTAAGAACAATATAATACATTTTGTGGCCATGATCTAACAAAGATCTCCATTGGATGGGTAGTTCCTGATTTCACAGTTCACTTCACTGAGCTAATAAAATAAGTTCTCAGAGTACATAATGCATTGCATTTTTTATTATTATTAAT
Source organism: Saccopteryx bilineata (assembly GCF_036850765.1). NCBI lineage: Eukaryota > Metazoa > Chordata > Mammalia > Chiroptera > Emballonuridae > Saccopteryx > Saccopteryx bilineata. The sequence continues at coordinate 272,799,403 of NC_089490.1, read as the reverse complement.
TTTAATGGGGTGACATTGATAAATCAGGGCACATATGTTCAGAGAAAACATCTCCAGATTATTTTGACATTTAATTATGTTGCATACACCTCACCCAAAGTCAAATTGTCTTCCGTCACTTCTATCTGGTTTTCTTTGTACCCCTCCCCTCCCCCCATGCCCTCCCTCTCCTTTATTCTCCCCCACCCCGATAACCACCACACTCTTGTCCATGTCTCTGAGTCTCATTTTTATGTCCCATCTATGTATGGAATCATATAGTTCTTAGTTTTTTCTGATTTACTTCTTTCACTCAGTATAATGTTATCAAGGTCCATCCATGTTGTTGTAAATGATCCGATGTTATCATTTCTTATGGCTGAGTAGTATTCCATAGTATATATGTACCAAAGCTTTTTAATCCACTCGTCCACTGACAGACACTTGGGCTGTTTCCAGATCTTCGCTATTGTGAACAATGCTGCCATAAACATGGGGGTGCATTTCTTCTTTTCAAACAGTGCTATGATGTTCTTGCGGAATATTCCTAAAAGTGGGATAGCTGGGTCAAAAGGCAATTCAATTTTTAATTTTTTGAGGAATCTCCATACTGTTTTCCACAGTGGCTGCACCACTCTGCATTCCCATCATCAGTGCAGGAGGGTTCCCTTTTCTCCACATCCTCGCCAACACTTATTCTGTGTTGTTTTGTTGATGAGCGCCATTCTGACTGGTGTGAGGTGATAATCTCATTGTGGTTTTAATTTGCATTTCTCTAATGATTAGTGATGTTGAGCATTTTTTCATATGCCTATTGGCCATCTGTATGTCCTCTTTGGAGAAGTGTCTATTCATTTCTTTTTCCCATGTTTTGATTGGATTGTTTGTCTTCCTGGTGTTGAGTTTTACAAGTTCTTCATAAATTTTGGTTATTAACCCTTTATCAGACGTATTGTCAAATATGTTCTCCCATTGTGTAGTTTGTCTTTTTATTCTGTTCTTATTGTCTTTAGCTGTGCAAAAGCTTTTTAGTTTCATATAGTCCCATTTGTTTATCCTATCTTTTATTTCACTGCCCATGGAGATAAATCGGCAAATATATTGCTGCGAGAGATGTCAGAGAGCTTACTGCCTATGTTTTCTTCTAAGATGCTTATGGTTTCACAGCTTACATTTAAATCTTTTATCCATTTTGAGTTTATTTTTGTAAATAGTGTAAGTTGGTGGTCTAGTTTCATTTTTTTGCAGGTAGATGTCCAATTTTCCCAACACCATTTGTTAAAGAGGCTATCTTTACTCCATTGTATGCTCTCACCTCCTTTGTCAAGGATCAGTTGTCCATAGAGCTATGGGTTTATTTCTGGGTTCTCTGTTCTGTTCCATTGATCTATGTGCCTGTTCTTATGCCAGTACCATGCTCTTTTGAGTACAATGGCCTCGTAGTATAACTTGGTATCGGGAAGTGTGATACGTCCCGCTTTATTCTTCCTTTTCAAGATTGCTGAGGCTATTCATATTCTTTTTTGGTTCCGTATAAATTTTTGGAATATGTGTTCTATATCTTTGAAGAGTGTCATTGGTATTTGAATTGGTATTTTATTGAATTTATAAATTGCTTTGGGTAATATAGACATTTTAATGATGTTTATTGTTCCTAACCATGAGCACAGTATATGCTTCCATTTGTTTGTATCTTCCTTGATTTCTTTTATCAATGTTTTATAATTTTCTGAGTACAAGTCTTTAATCACCTTGGTTAAATTTACTCCTAGGTACTTTATTTTTTTGGTTGCAGTAGTGAAGGGTATTGCTTCCTTAATTTCTCTTTCTGACAATTCATTGTTGGTGTATAAAAATGCCTCTGATTTCTGAGTTTTAATTTTATATCCTGCCACCTTGCTGAATTCGTTTATCAGATCCAGTAGTTTTTTGACTGAGATTTTAGGGTTTTCTATATACAATATCATATCATCTGCAAATAATGATAGTTTTACTTCTTCTTTTCCAATTTAGATGTTTTTTATTTCTTCTTCTTGTCTGATTGCTGTGGCTAGGACTTCCATAACTATGTTGAGTAGAGTGGTAAAAGCGGGCACCCATGCTTTGTTCCTGATCTTAAGGGGATTGCTTTTAATATTTGCCCATTGAGTATGATGTTGGCTGTGGGTTTGTCATAGATGGCCTTTATCATGTTGAGGTATATTCCCTGTATTCCCGCTTTACTGAGAATTTTGATCGTGAATGGGTACTGGATTTTATCAAATACTTTTTCTGCATATATTGAAAATATCATGTGGTTTTTCTCCTTCTTTTGTTTATGTGATGAATCACATTGATTGATTTGCAAATACTGTACCAGCCTTACCTCCCCAAAATAAATCCCACTTGATCTTGGTGTATGATTTTTTTTTATATATTGTTGGATCCGGGTTGCTAATATATATATATATATATTTTTGTATTTTTCTGAAGCTAGAAACGGGGAGAGACAGTCAAACAGACTCCCGCATGCGCCCAACCAGGATCCACCCGGCATGCCCACCAGAGGGCGACACTCTGCCCACCAGGGGGCGATGCTCTGCCCCTCCAGGGCGTCGCTCTGCCGCGATCAGAGCCACTCTAGTGCCTGGGGCAGAGGCCAAGGAGCCATCCCCAGCGCCCGGGCCATCTTTGCTCCAATGGAGCCTTGGCTGCGGGAGGGGAAGAGAGAGACAGAGAGGAAGGAGAGGGGGAGGGGTGGAGAAGCAGATGGGCGCTTCTCCTGTGTGCCTTGGCCAGGAATCGAACTCGGGACTTCTACACGCCAGGCCAACACTCTACCACTGAGCCAACCGTCCAGGGCCCGGGTTGCTAATATTTTGTTGAGGATTTTAGCATCTATATTCATCAGGGATATTGGCCTATAATTTTCTTTCTTTGTGTTGTCTTTGCCTGGTTTTGGAATCAGAAATATGCTTGCCTCATAAAAGGAGCTTGAATATTTTGAAATACCTTGAGAAGGATAAGAGTTAGTTCTTCTTTTAATATTTGATAAAATTCACTTCTGAAGCCATCAGGCCCAGGACTTTTCTTTGTTGGGAGTTTTTTGATAACTGTTTCGATCTCATTTGTTGTAATCCATCTGTTTAGGTTTTCTGATTCTTCCAGATTGATTTTTGGATGATTGTATGTTTCAAGGAATTTGTCCACTTCATCTAAGTTGTCTAGTTTTTTGGCATACAGTTCTTCATAGTATTTTCTTACAATATTTTGTATTTCTGTTTTGTCAGTTGTTATTTCTCCACTCTCATTTCTAATTTTATTTATTTGAGTCCTCTCTCTTTTTTTCTTGGTGAGTCTAGTTAAAGGTTTATCGATTTTGTTAACCTTTCCAAAAATTCAGCTCCTGGTTTCATTGATCCTCTGTATTGTTTCTTTAACCTATATGTCATTTATTTCCTCTCTGATCTTTATTATTTTCTTCTTTCTACTATATCTGGGCTTTACTTGCTGTTCTTTTTCTAGTTCTTTTAGATGCAGGGTTAAGTTAAGCTTTTTCTAGCTTCTTAAATTATGCCTGTAGTGCTATGAACTTCCCTCTCAGTACTGCTTTTGCTGTGTCCCACAAATTTTGAGTTGTTGTATGCTCATTATCATTCGTTTTTAGGAATGTTTTATTTCTTCTTTGATCTCATTCTTAATCCATTTGTTATTTAACAATCTGCTATTTAGTTTCCATGTGTTTGAGAATTTTTGAGCTTTTCTGTTGTCGTTGATTTCTAGTTTCATGCCATTGTGATCACAGAAAGTGCTTGATATGATTTCAATCTTCTTAAATTTGTTGACATCACTTTTGTGCCCTAACATGTGGTTTATCCTAGAGAATGTACCATGAGCACTTGAAAAGAATGTATATTCTTCTGCTTTAGGGTGAAAGGTTCTGAAGATATCTATTAAATCGAGTTTATCTAGTGTGTCCTTTAAGTCTGCTGTTTCTTTGTTAATTTTCTTTCTTGAGGATATATCTAATGATGTTATTAGGGTATTGAAATCTTCTACTATTATAGTATTGCTGTTGATCTTGCCCTTTATAGCCATCAAAGTCTGCTTTATATATTTAGGTGCTCTTATATTAGGTGCGTAGATATTTATAATGGTTATATCTTCTTGTTGGATTGCTCCCTTTATCATTATGTAGTGGTCTTCTTTATCTCTTACTATATACCCCTTGTTTTAAACTCCATTTTGTCTGATATAAGTATTGCTACCCCAGCTTTTTTTTATTTTCATTTGCATGGAATATTTTTTTCCATCCTTTTACCTTCATTCTATGTGCATCTCTTGTTTAAGGTGTGTCTCTTGTGGACAGCATATGTATGGGTCCTGTTTTCTTATCCATGCAGTTACCCTATGTCTTTTGATTGGATCATTTAATCCATTTACATTTAAGGTTATTATTGCTATGTAGTTGTTTATTCCCATTTTATTTTTTAAAGGTGTATTCCTCTTTTGCTATATACTTTTCCCACATTGATCTGTTTACAACAGGCCCCTTAACATTTCCTGCAGCACTGGTTTGGTTATAATAAATTCCTTGAGTTTTGTTTTTTTGTTTTGTTTTGTTTTGTTTTGTCTGGGAAGCTTTTTATTTCTCCTTCAAATTTAAATGATAGCCTTGCTGGATAAAGTAGTCTTGGTTGTAGGTTCTTGTTCTGCATTACTTTGAATATTTTTGCCATTCCCTTCTGGCCTCAAGTGTTTCTGTTGAGAAGTCAGATGTCATCCTTATGGGGGCTCCTTTATAAGTGTTAGCCTTTTTTTCTTTAGCAGCTTTTAATATTTTCTCTTTATCACTTAGCTTTGGTATTTTAATTATGATGTGTCTTGGTGTAGATTTCTTTGGGTTTCTCTTTAATGGACTTCTCTGTGCTTCTTGAACTTGTGAGAGTATTTCCTGCATTAATTTAGGGAAGTTTTCAGCTATGATATAATTGAACAAAGTCTCTATCCCTTGTTCTTTCTTTTCTTCTTCAGGAACCCCTATGATGCGGATGTTATTTCTCTTCATGTTGTCACAGAGCTCTCTAAGAGTTTCCTCAGACTTTTTGAGTCTCTTTTCTTTTTTCTGCTCTGCTTCCATGCCTTCATTCAACTTGTCCTCCAACTCACTGATTCAGTCCTCAGTTTCATCCATCCTGTTTTTAACTCCTTCCATTGTGGTCTTCATTTCTGATATTGTATTTGTCATCTCCGACTGAATCTTTTTTAATATATCAATGTCCTTTTTTATACTTGCTATTTCTTTATTTAGGTGTTCATAATGACCATCCATTGTTGTTCTAAGATTCCTAAGCATCCTAGCAATCATTATTTTGAAGTCCTCATCCAGAAGTTTGGTTATTTCCATATCACTCAGTTCATTTCCTGGAGGTTTCTGTTGTGGTTTCATTTGGATTGCACTTCTCTGTCTTCTCATTATGTTTGTGTGGGTGTATTGTTTGAAGAGCTAGTTGAGTCTAGGCTTGGTGTTGTCTGCCTCCAGTTTTCAGTTGTGTTATTTCTAGGTCTTCTTGGGTTGGCATCAGCTGTTATTTGTCTGCATTGCATTTTTTAACTCGGAAATATCCCTTCTGAATTATCAAACATCTCCAATTAAATTAAAATTTTCCATTAATTGGCACTTAATAAAACTCCAGGCTTTCAAAAACCATGTGTTTACTACTGTTCCTATTTTAGACATGTAACTATGAGAATTTCCAGAAAATTAATACAGTTTCACCTGAGAATACTGGGAACAGTCAGGAAACAAGTGAAAGCAGTGAAGGAAGATGGTGACATCATGCTTGTCCAAGCACTGCCTGTGTCCCACTCACTGAGGGGAAGGATTACCAGCATCATGGTGGATCTCTCTGGCACAAGTTGTATGCACACACATCTTCATATCCTGAGAATCTCAGAGAATTGGGTGAGGGTTGATACCTGCCAGAGGTTGCCACCAGAGCAAAGCAAGAGAAATGACTGCTCGTTTCCCAAACAGTCCCAGAGATAAATGGCTCCCAAGAACCCAAGAAAGGGTTCCAGAAAGGTGTGAAGCCAGCCACAGTGGGGAAGGCAGAGCTCCCCACCAGCACCTGACAGGAGACAGGACAACACAGCCACCTTCCAGTCCAGAGGGAATGGTTTCCTGGCTATCTAGCAGAAAAGTTCCAGAGATCTATAAGGCAGAGCCAGCTGAATAGTGGGCATTGTAGGGCAGGGTAAGGTGACCTTGATAATAAGTGTGGCCAGGAGAAAGATGGGGTTCCTCTGCTCCCCACCCTAACCCTCAAATCACCTGGATGCTGAATTTTGAGGACCTCAGTAGCTTCTAGAGCCACCTCACAGCAGACCCTCATGATCCAGACTGCTGGGTCATCTAGAGGGCACATTGCAGGCAAGCCAGAGGATATAGTGAGGGCCTCCCAAGCTAGCTGCCACCCTGAATCCTTCCTGGGTAAAGCAGTCCTGTGTCTGCAGAAAGGGCAGGCTGGTCTCTCCACTGAGGAGGTAAAGAACTTGAAATGTGGAAAGATACCTGAGTGGGTAAAAGAAACTGGTGTCAAATGGTGTGAAAAAAAAGAGTATATCAGAAGAGGGGCAACAGGAAGACAACATTATCTGTGTTGTTTAAAAAAAGATCGTTTTGAGATGACGTCAGAGTAATGGCGGGGTAGGAAGCGATACCGATAAATCTCCCCCAAAACTCAACAAGATCTTCAACCAGAAACAGAAAAACCTATACTTGGAGCTTCCAGATGTTTCACAATACACCCAAAGGTATGATTGAGTGAAAAATTGGCTAAATATATAACCAAACCCCGAAGGAAATAGGGAGTAAGAAATGCTCCTCCTTCCTCACTAACCTAAACAGGGCGGCTTTCTCTGGTAACTGTGAATATAGAAACTGAGGCGGGCAAAGGGGGTGAATAGATCCAGGCCGCCGCAGCACAAATGGCCGAACCAGGCTGTGGCACAGAGATCCAAGCCGAGGAAAATCTGATCCTGTGGCAACCCGGGCAATACAAGCTAACACTCGCGCCGAACCCAAACAAAGAAAGACAAGCGGAGCGGCCATTTTACCCGGTCTCCTGGTCGGTGCACAGTTAGTGGGCGAGAATTTCTTCCTGGGAAAGCCACGCACGGGAGGGAGCAAGAACTAATTCCAACGGTGGAGATTTTCCGTGCTGGAGGGTGTTTCACCCAGAGGGAACCGCGGCCGGCCTCATATCATGGTTTGCGCACGCAGATAAGGAGTGAGCGATTCCTCCGAGTGCCTCGGCAGTGTGCGCCCGTGTTATCGCACAGAGGGGCAGAGTCAGGGGCCTTTGTGTGGGCCAAAGCGGAATCTCGAGCCGCCCCAGCGCCTTGCAAAAGCTGCGCACGGGGACAGAGCGAGACTCAATTCCAACAGTGGAGATTTTCCGTGCTGGAGGGTGTTTCACTCAGAGGGAACCGCGGCCGGCCTCATATCCTGGTTTGCGCGCGCAGATAAGGAGTGAGCAATTCCTCTGAGTGCCTCGGCAGTGCGCGCCCGTGTTATCGCACAGAGGGGCAGAGTCAGGGGCCTTTGTGTGGGCCAAAGCGGAATCTCGAGCCGCCCCAGCGCCTTGCAAAAGCCGCGCACGGGGACGGAGTGAGACTCAATTCCAACGCTACAACTTTTCCCTGCTGTTGGGGGTTTCACTCAGAGCGTGAGACTGCTGGCCGGATATCCTGGTCGCAGACAGTGAGTGAGAGTTTCCTCCAAGCGCCCCGGAAGTGGGCGCCCGCTTGTGTTACCGGACAGAGTGGCAGAGCCAGAGGTCTTTGAGTGGGCAGAAAGCCCGCCTGATTATGCTAGCAGCTCTGACTGACTGAGCCTTACCCAGAGCCCTGTGCTGAGTGGAAATAGAGTGGGGAGTTGCCAGCTCTTTGAGCCTCCTACTATCCAGGCAGAGGCAGCAGCAACCCCATAGCTGGATTATCAGGCTACTAATTAAGGAAGGAAAGACTAGGAGAAAGGCTCCAGGAACACGGACTCTCTCACTGTCGGAGCCTATAAATGCTATTGAGCTTCGACTGCCAATGAGACTAAAGCACAATACATGACATTGCCATAGAGACTTATCAACTGCAAACCTCTACCTGAGCGTGCCAAAGGGGCAGAACCCGGGGTACAGAGTCACCGACCAGGAAGAGGGAGAGAAAAGAAAAAGCAAGAAGATAACCTCTCAAAATCAAGAATAATCTGCAGACTTTATAACCTATCCCATTTTATTATATTTGTTCGTTTGTTTCTCTTATCTTCATTCTTGATACTTTTTTTTCCTCCTCCAATTTGGCTGATTAACTCTCTACCTGTCTTACTCTCTCCTCTCCTTGAACTACACTACCCATAAGTGTTACATCTCCCATTATCTTTTCTCTTCTCTTCCTTTCTCTCTATGAGGGTTGCACTCCAAAACCCTTAACTCTCTCTCTCTCTCCTTTCTTTTTTCTTCTTTTAGTGGTTACCTCTTTTTTTCTCTCTTTCTTTTCTCCCTCTATATTAGTTTCTTCTTTTCTCCTTTACATCTCCTCTCATTCAAACCTCAATAACAAACAAATTATCTTATCTGGGACTCAAACCTATGTTTGTGGCATTTTGGGGGGTTTTTACTTCACCTTTTTAACTCACTAGCAGTGCTCTCATCCCTGGCTCTCCATATTATCTAGTTTTTGTTCCACTAAATACAATAGTAATTTTTTAATTTGTCCCCCCATTTTTCCGTTTTCCTCTTATTCCTCTCATCATAACTCTTAGACAACCAACACCTAAAAGCAAATCATTTCATTCTTGACCCAAATTTTTTCCTTATTTGCTCTTTGTGGGTCCATACGCTCTTTTTTTTTTCTTTTTTCCTTTTTTTTTTTTTTTTTTTTTTTTTTTTTTTCTTTCTCTCTTTTTTGCCCCTTTATTACTTTTCCCCAATTCAGGCCCTCCATCACAGGCATTGTTTGTTATAATTCACAGTCCACCACAAGATTTTCTCAAAAAAGAGGGGAGAGGAGAGGAGAGGAAAAAAGGAGGGGGGGAATAATTTCCTTTTTTTTAATTTTTATTTTATTTTTCTTTATTTCATTATTAATTTTTTTTTAAAAAAAAAAACAACTCTTCGATTTTTTATTTTTTTTATTGTTATTTTTTTTAACTTTTTATTCTTTATTAAATCTCATTAATACTATCAACAAAACCACCCTCAGATGCCATTAAGGAAGAGAAAATCGAATATCATGGATACAAAAGAAAGAGAGGTAACACAGCTAGATGAGGAAAAATCTATGGAGAAAAAATTTAATATATTGGAAACCTTGGAGCTAAATGACAGAGAATTCAAGATAGAAATACTAAAAATCCTCCGAGATATACAAGAAAACACAGAAAGGCAATTTAGGGAGCTCAGAAAACAACTCAATGAACACAAAGAATATATGTCCAAGGAAATTGAAACTATAAAAACAAATCAAACAGAGATGAAAAACTCAATTCACGAGCTGAAAAACGAAATAACAAGCTTAGCTAATAGAACAGGTCAGATAGAAGAGAGGATTAGTGAAATAGAAGACAAGCAACTTGAGACACAACAGAGAGAAGAAGAAAGAGACTCAAAAATTAAAAAAAATGAGATAGCCCTACAAGAATTATCGGACTCCATCAAAAAGAATAACATAAGAATAATAAGTATATCAGAGGGAGAAGAGAGAGAAAATGGAATGGAGAACATACTCAAACAAATAATAGATGAGAACTTCCCAAGCCTGTGGAAAGAACTAAAGCCTCAAGTTCAAGAAGCAAACAGAACTCCGAGTTTTCTTAACCCCAACAAACCTACTCCAAGGCATATCATAATGAAATTGACACAAACCAACAGCAAAGAAAAAATTCTCAAGGCAGCCAGGGAAAAGAAGAATACAACATATAAAGGAAGGCCCATTAGATTATCATCAGATTTCTCAGCAGAAACTCTACAAGCTAGAAGAGAGTGGACCCCAATATTTAAAGTCCTGAAAGAGAGGAACTTTCAGCCACGAATACTATACCCATCAAAGCTATCCTTCAAATACGAAGGAGAAATAAAAACATTCACAGATACAGAAAAGATGAGGGAATTTATCATCAGAAAACCCCCACTCCAGGAATTACTAAAGGGGGTTCTCCAATCAGATACAAAGAACAAAAAAAAACAGAGCCACAAGTAAAAGCTCCAAGAAGAACACAATAAAACCAAATTTAAACTGTGACAACAACAAAAAGAAAGAGGGGGAGAAGATGGAGATTAACAGTAGCAAAGGACGATGGAGTGCAAAAGTACTCACAAAATAGTTCGCTACAATGAACAGGGTAGGGACCCTTTTCATTACTCAAAGGTAACCACCATTGAAAAAACCACCACAGAAGCACATGAGATAAAAAAGATAGCAACAGAGGAAAGATGTATGGAATACAACCAAATAAAAACAAAAGATAGAAAAACGAAAGAGAAGGATCAAGCAAGACATAAAACTAACAGAAAGCAATCTATAAAATGGCAATAGGGAACTCACAAGTATCAATAATTACACTAAATGTAAACGGATTAAACTCACCAATAAAAAGGCACAGAGTAGCAGAATGGATTAAAAAAGAAAATCCAACTGTATGCTGCCTACAGGAAACTCATCTAAGTAACAAGGATAAAAACAAATTCAAAGTAAAAGGCTGGAAAACAATACTCCAAGCAAATAACATCCAAAAAAAAGCAGGTGTAGCAATACTCATATCGGATAATGCTGACTACAAGACAGGAAAAGTACTCAGAGATAAAAATGGCCATTTCATAATGGCTAAGGGGACACTGAATCAAGAAGACATAACAATTCTTAATATATATGCACCAAACCAAGGAGCGCCAAAATATATAAGACAGCTACTTATTGACCTTAAAACAAAAACTGACAAAAATACAATCATACTTGGAGACCTCAATACACCGCTGACAGCTCTAGATCGGTCATCCAAACAGAGAATCAGCAAAGACATAGTGGCCTTAAACAAAACACTAGAGCACCTGGATATGATAGACATCTACAGGACATTTCATCCCAAAGTGACTGAGTATACATTCTTCTCCAGTGTACATGGATCATTCTCAAGAATTGACCATATGTTGGGCCACAAAAACAACATCAGCAAATTCAGAAAAATTGAAGTTGTACCAAGCATATTTTCTGATCATAAAGCCTTGAAACTAGAATTCAACTGCAAAAAAGAGGAAAAAAATCCCACAAAAATATGGAAACTAAACAACATACTTTTAAAAAAATGAATGGGTCAAAGAAGAAATAAGTGCAGAGATCAAAAGATATATACAGACTAATGAAAATGACAATACGACATATCAGAATCTATGGGATGCAGCAAAAGCAGTGATAAGAGGGAAGTTCATATCACTTCAGGCATATATGAACAAACAAGAGAGAGCCCAAGTGAACCACTTAACTTCCCACCTTAAGGAACTAGAAAAAGAAGAACAAAGACAACCCAAAACCAGCCGAAGAAAGGAGATAATAAAAAATAGAGCAGAAATAAATGAATTAGAGAACAGAAAAACTATAGAAAAAATTAATAGAACAAGGAGCTGGTTCTTTGAAAAGATCAACAAAATTGACAAACCCTTGGCAAGACTTACCAAGGAAAAAAGAGAAAGAACTTATATAAACAAAATCCAAAATGAAAGAGGGGAAATCACCACGGACACCGTAGGTATACAAAGAATTAGTGTAGAATACTATGAAAAACTTTAGGCCACTAAATTCAACAACCTAGAAGAAATGGATAAATTCCTAGAAAAATACAACCTTCCTAGACTGAGTCAAGAAGAAGCAGAAAGCCTAAACAGACCTATCAGTAGAGAAGAAATAGAAAAAACCATTAAAAACCTCCCCAAAAATAAAAGTTCAGGCCCTGACGGCTATACCAGCGAATTTTATCAAACATTCAAAGAAGACTTGGTTCCTATTCTACTCAAAGTCTTCCAAAAAATTGAAGAAGAAGCAATACTTCCAAACACATTTTATGAGGCCAACATAACCCTCATACCAAAACCAGGCAAGGATGGCACAAAAAGAGAAATCTACAGACCAATATCTCTAATGAATACAGATGCTAAAATACTAAACAAAATACTAGCAAATCGAATACAACAACATATTAAAAAAATAATACATCATGATCAAGTGGGATTCATCCCAGAATCTCAAGGATGGTTCAACATACGCAAAACGGTTAATGTAATACACCATATCAACAAAACAAAGAACAAAAACCACATGATCTTATCAATAGACGCAGAAAAGGCTTTCGATAAAATACAACACAATTTTATGTTTAAGACTCTCAACAAAATGGGTATAGAAGGAAAATATCTCAACATGATAAAGGCCATATATGATAAACCATCAGCTAACATCATATTAAATGGCACTAAACTGAAGGCTTTCCCCCTTAAATCAGGAACAAGACAGGGTTGTCCACTCTCTCCACTCTTATTTAATGTGGTACTAGAGGTTCTAGCCAGAGCAATCAGACAAGACAAAGAAATAAAAGGCATCCATATCGGAAAAGAAGAAGTAAAGGTATCACTTTTTGCAGATGATATGATCCTATACATCGAAAACCCCAAAGAATCCACAAAAAGACTACTAGAAACAATAAGCCAATACAGTAAGGTCGCAGGATACAAAATTAACATACAGAAGTCAATAGCCTTTCTATATGCCAACAATGAAACAACTGAGAAGGAACTCAAAAGAATAATCCCCTTCACGATTGCAACAAAAAAAATAAAATACTTAGGAATAAACATAACAAAGAATGTAAAGGACTTATATAATGAAAACTATAAACCATTGTTAAGGGAAATTGAAAAAGATATAATGAGATGGAAGAATATACCTTGTTCTTGGCTAGGAAGAATAAATATAATCAAGATGGCTATATTACCCAAAGCAATATACAAATTTAATGCAATTCCCATCAAACTTCCAATGACATTTTTTAAAGAAATAGAGCAAAAAATCATCAGATTTATATGGAACTATAAAAAACCCCGAATAGCCAAAGCAATCCTAAAGAAAAAGAATGAAGCTGGGGGCATAACAATACCTGACTTCAAACTCTATTATAGGGCCACGACAATCAAAACAGCATGGTATTGGCAGAAAAATAGACACTCAGACCAATGGAACAGAATAGAAAGTCCAGAAATAAAACCACATATATATAGTCAAATAATTTTTGATAAAGGGGCCAACAACACACAATGGAGAAAAGAAAGCCTCTTCAATAAATGGTGCTGGGAAAACTGGAAAGCCACATGCAAAAGAATGAAACTGGACTACAGTCTCTCCCCCTGTACAAAAATTAACTCAAAATGGATCAAAGATCTAAACATAAGACCTGAAACAATTAAGTACATAGAAGAAGACATAGGTACTCAACTCATGGACCTGGGTTTTAAAGAGCATTTTATGAATTTGACTCCAATGGCAAGAGAAGTGAAGGCAAAAATTAATGAATGGGACTACATCAGACTAAGAAGTTTTTGCTCAGCAAGAGAAACTGATAACAAAATAAACAGAAAGCCAACTAAATGGGAAATGATATTTTCAAACAACAGCTCAGATAAGGGCTTAATATCCAAAATATACAAAGAACTCATAAAACTCAACAACAAACAAACAAACAATCCAATAAAAAAATGGGAAGAGGATTTGAATAGACACTTCTCCCAGGAAGAAATACAAATGGCCAACAGATATATGAAAAGATGCTCATCTTCTTTAGCTATTAGAGAAATGCAAATCAAAACGGCATGAGATACCACCTCACACCTGTTCGATTAGCTGTTATTAGCAAGTCAGGTAATAGCAAATGTTGGAGAGGCTGTGGAGAAAAAGGAACCCTCATCCACTGTTGGTGGGAATGTAAAGTAGTACAACCATTATGGAAGAAAGTATGGTGGTTCCTCAAAAAACTGAAAATAGAACTACCTTATGACCCAGCAATTCCTCTACTGGGTATATATCCCCAAAACTCAGAAACATTGATACGTAAAGACACATGCAGCCCCATGTTTATTGCAGCATTGTTCACAGTGGCCAGGACATGGAAACAACCAAAAAGCCCATCAATAGATGACTGGATAAAGAAGATGTGGCACATATACACTATGGAATACTACTCAGCCATAAGAAATGATGACATCGGAACATTTACAGCAAAATGGTGGGATCTTGATAACATGATACGAAGCGAAATAAGTAAATCAGAAAAAAACAGGAACTGTATTATTCCATACGTAGGTGGGACATAATAGTGAAACTAAGAGACATTGATAAGAGTATGGTGGTTACGGGGGGGAGGGGGGAATGGGGGAGGGAAAGGGGGAGGGGGAGGGGCACAGAGAGAACAAGATAGAGGGTGACGGAGGACAATCTGACTTTGGGTGGTGGGTATGCAACATAATTGAACGACAAGATAACCTGGACTTGTTATCTTTGAATATATGTATCCTGATTTATTGATGTCACCCCATTAAAAAAATAAAATTATAAAAAATAAAAAAAAAAAATTAAAAAAAAAAAAAAAAAGATCGTTTTTCCTGGCTCTGTGGTAGAGCATCTGCCTGGCGTGTGAATGTATCAAGTTCAATTCCTGATCAGGGCACACAGGAGATGTGCCTATCTGCTTCTCCACTTCTCCCCCTCTCATTTTTCTCTTTCTCTCTCTGTCTTCCCCTCCTGCAACCATGGCTCAATTGGAGTGATCTGGCCCAGGTGCTGAAAATGGCTCTATGGCCTCCATCTCAGGTGCTAACAAGAGGTTGGTTGCTGAGCAACAGAGCAATATCCCAGATGGGCAAAGCATCTCCCCCTAATGTGCTTGCTGGGAGGATCCTTTCTGGTTGAGACACATGCAGGCATCTGTCTCTCTGCCTCCCCTCCTCTCACTGAATAATGAAAAAAAAAATCTATTATTGGTGGATTTAGAAAAGCAAAACAACACAAAGGACATAGGCCACTGTGAAATAATCTCCTTTATTAAAGTGTACAAATTAATTTTACCACGCTCACTGTTTCATATTTTCAATGTTTCCTGAGTGCTGGATATGACTCAGGCAGGCAAGGGGATGAAGATGACAAACACAGGCCCTACCCTCAAAGAGGCACTCTCTGGGGGACAGACCACTATGCAGTAACTTTGGGAAGTCAAGCCAAGGAAGTAATTGAGACATGGAGAGATACAGAGGGCTGTGTGGGACAATAGGGGTAGGCCCTAAGCACCTTATAGCTTCCAGTGATTTCCCAGGTTAGATTGGGGACAGACGGTGTCTGCACACCAGAAGGTATGTGCGGAAAATGGAATAGCTGCTGTGCCAAATTCCAGGGCTTCGATCAGCCGAGCCACCATTTACTGAGACACATGAGAGCAAGCTCTATTTGGAAAGAAATTTGCTTTCAATTTTTTTTTATTTAGAATTATTTTCAAATAAGCAGATAGAGAAGAGAAACAAACTTAAAAGCCCATATTTGATTCCCATTCTGCACTCTATGTTGAGAGACAGTGACAACTTTGCACATATAAACCAGCAGTGATGATTCAAACATTTATTGGCTAGGATTCTATCATGCAACATGATAAGCAATAAAAAGAGGTGTTTTGTTTCTATTTTAGGAAAAAGAAGCTTTTACAGATGGTGGCAAATGGTTTTGACTACTTGGTGGCTGCTATGTGAAAGAGAAAGTGTCCTAGAGGAGGGATTGTGGCCTCCACTTCCCTGGAAGAGTTGGGCTCCCACCTCCCAGTAATTGTAGCTCATCAGGAATGAAAGAGAGGGGGTGACCCTTTGGTGAGACAACTGCCTTCTTGCTGGGGCTGTTAGGTGCTGATTGGGAATACCATTGGATGGTGAGGTTGGATGAAATAACTAGACTTCTTCCTAAATGTCTAATTATTGCACCTTATTTTCAGTGCATTGACTCCAGTGAGATGGTGCCCAGTGCCTTCTTATTTTATGCTATTTGCTCCAAGAGGACTTATTTTGCAAAACTGAGCTAGAACACAGGAAGATAATTTTTTTCTTCATGTTGTAAGTATGGTTAACCCTGCCATAAACATGCACATTAATAGAAACACAGAAATTAGCACTTGGGGAGCAGTCTATGCTTATCAAATCTTTTACAAAGAACTTCATTTTAATTCCTGATACAAGCATTGAGTAATAAATTGATAATTTTATTATGAGCTTACATTGGGTCTGAAAAACCATGCGGCCATGGAGAGTGCAGTATCCCAACGGGAGATGGAAAAGGTTCAGCTGTGACCAGGTTGCGGTACAGCCGTCACCGTCATTGTCACAGCCCGCACCCTGGCTCAGCTGCGCAGCCGTATGTGAATGTTCTCAAACCCCTGAGGTTCAGGGGCCATTCAAATCCATGCTAAGTGCAATTTTATTACTTTACTTTTTAAAGGGGCTGGTTGACTTTATTTTAAGAAATTGGACAAAAACAGTATTTATGAGGTTTTTGCTAGCATAGGCTCCTCCGAACTCAGCGTGGTCTAGTCCTTCCGGCCGAAATCCGTGGCCCCTGCTGGATTCGCGATCCACATGAGAAGGTCTGATTACAACCCCTAATGGAGAGATGACCATGAAAGTGTGCCCCAAAAGGCCATAAATCTGACTGTCAGCTGCAGCCTCAGCAGAAACTCGGCTTTGAGAAGGCGGGAGACTTGATTTATCCTCCCACCAGGAGAGCACTCCACCCTAGCGGCTGTGTTCTGGGCTCGTACTCCAACTGTGTCAACAGCCAAGGCCGCTGCAGCCTCAGGGAGCTCGGATCCACACAAGGAATCCAATTCTCACGGGCAGTGTAAGTCACAGAGACGCCACCAAGCTCGCCTACTGGGGGAGGGAAGCTGGAATGTCTGTCCAGTGCTCAAAGGTTGTTAGAATGCAATATGCTCCCTGCCCCAAATAAATGGGCTCAGGGGACCTCCACTTTGAGCTGCCAGACAGAATACAATACAGGACACTGGTTGGGTTTGAGGTACAGATAATAAAAAAAATAATTTCTTAGTACAAATATTAGTTTTCATATGAATATAATATAAATATCAGTCTTAAGTATTACACAGGACTTGCTTATACTAAGAATGATTTATGGTTGATGTGAATTTGAAGTTGAACTGAGGGTTCTATATTTTTGTTTGCCAAATATGAAAATTCTATGCTTGAAGTTCTTTTCCCATACTTATCAGTCTTGTCTGCTTTGCCTGTGAACTCATGTCGACTGAGATAGTATCCTAACTGATGATACTTTCCTACTCTGTGCACACCAGGTGGCCCAAAGCAAGTTGCTTACAGCATTTTATAAAATTTAGAAGTTCCCAACACACTAAAAGATGCACTTGCATGTGTGTGGGTAGGTGTCATAGTTTGCTAGGAATGCTGTTAGAAGTACCACAGTCAGAGTGGCTTAAATTCAGACCCCTATTATCTCACAGGTTTGGAGGCCAGAAGTCTGAGGTCAAGGTCAAGCTTTCATTAGGGCTTATTACTTTTGAGACTGTGAGAAGACTCCAGTCCAGGCCTCTCTCCCGCCTCCAGTGGCTCACGGGCCATCTTTGCTGTCCCTTGGCTTGTGGTCACGTTCACATGGCAGCTCCCTATGCGGGTCTGTGTCCACATGTCCCCTTCTTATAAGGACATGAGTCATATTGGATTAGGGTTCACCCTAATTACTGCATTTTAAGTTAATTACACCTGCGAAGATTCTATTTCCAAAGAAGGTCATTTACTAGATGTTACAGCTTCAGTATATGAATATTTGTCCAACACAGTTCAACCCACAACAGTGGGTGATACCTTTTTGGGGGGTGGGGGAGTAAAGGTATCAGGAAGGAACACAGCTCTGAGCATGTTCTCTCCAGACTCAGTGTTTAGCTCACTGCTGAGTAATTCCAGGAGCTCCAGCATGACCTCAGAAGGCATCTGAGTCACCAGAAGTGCTTGGAGAAAGGGAGGACTCTGGCACGGTGGGCACAGGGTCTCTCCCTATGCTGTGTGGGCAGCCCGGAGCAGACCACTAGACCCACACAGTAGGCAGTTTAAAGGTTGTGTCCACACCCTGAGACAACCTTTCACATACCTGTTGCTCATACCAGGTGAGTCCAGGAAGGAAATGATAAAAGCAAGTCCATTATCCCTGATGGACAGCTCAATCCAGCATGTGATAGAGAAGACAGATTTTAAAATTGTGTGTTTTGAAGGTGATCCCTTGCCAAGAAAATGATAACAGAAGGGAAGAGTGCTTGTAAAGCAATCCAATCCTCTCTTTCAGTCTCATTCTCCCCCAAAAAATAGGCAATCTGCTCTGAACAGAACTCGAGGTAACTAAGCAGAGGCAGGCTGGTCCTCACTTACACAGATTGACAATTGATACGACAACTCAGCCATTTGGAGAAAAACAGCAGCCAGTCTCCCACAGGCCTGGGTAGCCCAGCTCGAACTGAATGGCATATGAGTACGTGGATTACAAATAATAACACATTGTGAGAGTTTATTTTTATTAAATTGTGACAATTATTAGTGTTCACTGTTTTCATTTTCTATTATTATTATCTTATAGCTAAATAAAAATGGTAGTGAGTATCAGCCTGCAGAAAGCCTGCTTCCTGTGTAAGCAGGGTGACATGCCGGTCCGAGCTCCCTTCTCTGAAACCTTTATTACACACTGCCGAGGGAAGGAAAGGCCTAGAACCACCTCTGACAATGGACAACATCTGGTTCCAGTGGCCGGGTTCATATCGCCCTGAGTCTAAAATTTGGCTTCTACGGAGTTTTCAGGTCTTAAATAACAGTCAGCTAAGCCACACACAGCTCAGCAGTCACTACTGTCTTCATGGGGTGGGGGTGACGTGCTTAATGTGATGAAAGCAGCAAGGCTCATGACACTTTCCTCCAATATTGAATGTCGTTAAGTAGCTGCAAACTACAAAAATTAAATAACATAAAATCCCTGAGAGAACACAGTCAAAGCCGAGGTGACCCTCTGGGAGCTGCAATGACAGCAGACAGTGCATTAGCCACACAGAGCCTTTCCCATGGACGCCCTCTGACGTCTTGTAGCCAGATAGCCAAGGGCGGTGACATTTGAGCAACATGTCCTCCATCAGCTCAGCTAGCTGGGCAGTGCACACCAGCGAGGGCTTATCCGTGTTAACATAAACCCTCATTAGAGGGGATTAGGAGAGAAACAGTGACAAACAGGATGGACACTAACCCTCGGAGGGTCCCAAACAGACGCCACACACTAATTATCCTTTTAAATGACTTGAAAATGCTGAGCAGGGGCTTCAGCGTCTGTGCACGGGACTCAAGGGGAATTGTGCTTTACCGATGACAACCTGTTTGTATTTTGCAACAGTTTTATGTTCTGCACCACAGACACAAGCACATGTGCATGCACACAGCACTCTGCCAGCCTGAGATACACAGCTGTGAAGGGGACACTCACTGGGACAGGTGTAGGGTAGGCCATCTACCCTCTCTCCGATAAGTCATGTGCAAAGATACCTTCCCAGGTTCCTTTTGCACCGATGCTGGGAGTCCACCTATCAGCCCCTTAAGGCAGCACAACCTGTTGAGGTCATGCTGAAGACAAGTGAGTCTAAAAACTGGCTCCTGATGGGAGCCCACTTTCATTTTACTTGTAGGGGAAATTCATTTCCTAAAGCACATTTCTACCTCCGAAAACCCACATTTCTGTGGGTTCTAAAGGACAATTATGTCCTTCTATGTAAAGAAGCGAGTTTGCAACGGTCTCACATGTGCCTCCCTGAGCAGGAAGCCCCTTCATTCCACTCACGCCCTGGATGGACCCCTTGGTGTACAGTGTACACATCACCTCCAGTGGCTCCTTTCTTCTTTACGCCTGCCACCACCCTTATTTCCCGGAAACACACCTTCTTCATGGACGTTTGAACTGTGCTAACTCTGGGTCCATGTCGGGAGTCCTATCTGGCAGGTCTGAAATGTAGCCTCACAATTTATGTCTTTAAACCTTCCTTGGGTGGTTCTGCCTATCCCCTCATGGTCTCTGTCATTTATGTCTTTATTGAGGGACCTCATGACTGAGGCCTTTGTTCTGGCCCAGGAGGAACTCCGGACAGTCTGGGAGCAAACAGATGGCAATGTTCTGTCCAGGACCTTATGGACCAGACAGGAGAAGGTAGAAGGTAAAGCATGTATCTAGACTTCGAGATTGGAGTGCTAAAGCCAAGTATAAACTTTTGAGAAGGGAAATGAATAGTGTGGCAAGAGGACTTTGTGTGTGTGTATGTGCGTGTGTATGTATACACATGTGAATGTGTGCATATGAGTTTGTGAGTTTAAGGAGCCGGGTTGTGGACTGGTGATGCTCAGTTTCTCTTTGGTTTGGAAGGATTGGAGGCAAACAGTACCGACTGTTTACATGGCAACATGTGGAGAGGAGATGGTAAAGTGCCAAGCTCTACCCATTGTCCAAATATGTGTCACCACTTACATTATTCAGCTAACTGCACAAGCTATGAGCTTCAGGATGTGCCTCCAACATGGGTGTCAGGTGGAGAGCTGCCCAGGAATTTTTTAAATGGATTGTGCATTTGGTCCTAAGAATTTGGGCACTCAAGTCTCAAGACACTGGGTGCCAAGAGCCCACAAGGAGGCCAGGCATGTGCATAGAAATACCCCTCAAAGAGGAGGGTGACAACATAACCTGTGTCATTAGACTATTACTCACAGCCCTCTGAGAGCAGTGCTGCTGTTGTCTTCATTTTACCAAAGAGCAAACAAGACCCAGAGCTGTGTGTAGGTATCAGCTAGCAAGAGGAGGGAGTCCAGGTATCTGGTCCCAGCGCATGTGCACTTAGCAGAACCAGGCTTTGTTTTCCTTAGTGATTCTATACCAGCAGCAATCCACATCTTCATCACCTATGATACGAGTATGACATAGAGGTTGACGATGGGTCAACAGACAGATCTATCAATAAATCTGTTAAATTTGTGAAGCAATACCAACCAATCGCTCCATGGGGGCTTTCAGGGGTTTAGTTGTCCTCTCTGAATGAACATCAGGCTCATCCAGAGAGTTTTTAAAATTCCAATTTCTGAGCTCTACAGCAGATAAATGATATCAGAACCTCTCTGTGGTCATCTCAAACATCAACCGCCGTTTTGCTGACACCGCAACCTCACACCCTACCATGGGTGAGGATATCTCCCCAGGCTTTAGCCCCGGCAAGTTCCCTGTGGTGCATGAGGCATGATCACCTCTACCTCAGTTTTGCTGGTTCAGAGAAACATGGTTAAAATGACTCCAGCAAGGCTGTGACACAGTGCAGTTTATTTTCAGGAGAGAATTGATGCTAATCATTTGGGTAAATATCATTGGTACTGCTGATTCACTGATGGTCTTAGCATGCCACTGAAATTGTTTAGCTCTACTTAACTGCATTTTATGAAGGGAATTATATTCCATAGCGATATTTGCAAATTTGCCAATTCACAAAGATCTTAAAATGTATCTGTCATGAATATAAAGAACATGCTACATCTGAAAAACTACCGTCTCAGGATAGAACCACAAAGACAGAGCTTAAATTGAGAACAAAGAGGTGGTATTATTATAAACCAGAGAGAAAGAGCTTCTGGAACATGCTAATTACCAGGCACAGCGACAGACAAGTGCAGAGTCCATTTAACTGGAATGTGTCAAAAGTGGTGGGAGGCTGATCTGGCTTTGGCCAAATGGCCCCTACATGTATCCTGGCAAGGATGTCACACTTCTCTGGCTGGAAAATGGAGCAGGGCTATGACATGTAATGGGATGACCACTGGTTCCAATCCTCACCAGAGTCACCACACAGCACATTTTCAAGGTTATGAATATTTCATAACATCAAAAGAATTGCCTAATATCTGTGGACAAAATGAGGAAATGTGACTCTTAACTGTGACCAGAGTAAATAATAAACATCACACACGTATAGATGTGCATTAGGAATAGGACAATTTTTTTTTTTTACAGGGACAGAGAGAGAGTCATAGAGAAGGATAAATAGGGACAGACAGACAGGAATGGAGAGAGATGAAAAGCATCAATCATCAGTTTATCAGTTTTTCATTATGACATCTTAGTTATTCATTGATTGCTTTTTCATATGTGCCTTGACCGCGGGCCTTCAGCAGACCGAGTAACCCCTTGCTCGAACCAGAGGCCTTGGGTCCAAGCTGGTGAGCTTTTTTTTTTTTTCTCAAGCCAGATGTGCCCGCGCTCAAGCCAGCGACCTCAGGGTCTCTAACCTGTGTCCTCTGCATCTCAGTCTGATGCTCTATCCACTGCATCACCGCCTGGTCAGGCAGAATAGGGCAATTTTGATCAAGAAATAAAAAGGAATAATTCTCTCCTCTAGAAAATCATGGACACGTTAGTTTTATAGATATTAGGTGGTGTCATTCACTTTTAACACTTCAGTGTCACCCTTATTCTGGGGCTAGCCTTTTCTGAATCCTGATCCAACCCTCCATTGCTCCTCCAATAGAACTTTAAAAATTTTGCACATCTTTAAACTGCCAATTGCAAAGGTGGGTGGCATTTTAGCATTATCACATTGGATGTAGTTTTTGCCCTAGGAACTGGAAAACGCTCCTTCTCAGGATCAAAGGGTAGTTATGTCTTTTTGCAAGCCCTCCATTAGGTTTTCCATTAAAAATGAATGTCGCTAATAATTTCATTTATATGCATTAGTATTTTGGGGGAAAAAATACCTTCACTAAATTTGCCTTGAAATTCAGAATGCTATCAGGAAGCACCATGACAAGTCATAATATCATGGTATTTTCCTGATTTATCTGTATTTCTTGATTGTAATACGTCGCTATTAAACGACAAAAGCATTGCCTTAGGAAAAGCACACTTTTTTTTTTAAGTTGAGCTCATCCGCTTCTTTTAGTTTCAAGCTTAAGCTAAGAGGCATTTTTATGTCCACATTACATTGCAAACCGCAGTCCTTCCTTGGGTGAGTTGTTTATTTAGTGCCAACATAATCAAATTTAGAATTAGGTGAATAATCGTGATTGGCTGATACAGTTCTGTTACCGCAGATTCTTTCCTGTGAAGTATATGAAAGCAGCAGTGTACATAAACAATGTCGAGGCTCCTAAAGCATATATTTGCTGACGGTAAAACCCACAGGCCACCCTTTGCCGTTATCTAATGCCCCTAAAGGCATTGCGGGTTAACGGTGATTTAATCCCCTTATGCATGCATAATGTGACAAGCTTTGCATAAATAATAATAAATAATTGGTGTATATAAATAATTTATCATTTATTTTTGCAGTAGAAGTAGAATTTTTAGACATATTTTAAACAAAGGGAACTGCAAATATGATCTCAATCAGAAAAGGGGTTAAGTCTTCTTCAAACACAGCTTTCAAAGCTGGTATACATTCGGTGTGTATTTGTGATTATGGTGGGGGAAGTTTATTATATCAACAGACTTTGAAGTAGGCACAATACAGAAAAAGAAACTATCAAAATTAATTCTAAACTAGAGGGATATTTTTTTCAAATTAGGTTGAATATTTTTTATTAAGTAAGTTATTTTTTCCTATTTAAACCTTCACTGTTAAATACATTATTTGATATGAAGAGTCTATGTTGAGAGAGTAAACATTTTAGATTAAACTTGGGCTTCTAAGTATTTTCAAAAACAGTGAGGAAAAAAATAATAAAATTCAAAACTTGTCAGTTTGGGAGATTAGATGAAGCAGGTAGAAGATTGCATTACTATACTAATATCACATCACAATATCAGATCACAATATGGCTACCTTGCATTTTGTTCAGATGTTTGCTACCCTTCCACTATGACCAGCAGGGGCAAGCTGGTATGATTGCACCAGGGAAGAAGCGACATACACACACACACACACACACACACAACACACACACACACACACACACACACACACACACACACACACACACACACACTGGATGCTCCTGCCACACTTCCTGGCTCTTTCCTAAGCTTTGTCTCCACCTGAGTGCCTGGTACAGAGTGCTTCCTGGCCGGCAGAGCCAAAGCCACGACTCCCAGGTAGCAGGTCCGTGTGTGAGCCCTGTGAGGGAGACACCCCAGCACAGAGAGAGAGAGTTTTGATTTTGCCCATCAAAGATGTGTTTCGTACCCCCCAAAACTTTTGTTACTTGCCCTTCCTTCTCTAATCAGATGCCTTTTTTTTTTAAGAAACACAATTCGTATACAATTTGATCCAGCAGGTAAAACTGGATTCAATAAAAAATGAGTTGCTAGAAAAAAAGTGGGAAGCATGAGCATTCCCCAGGGAGCCCGAGGGCAGTAGGGATTCTTGCTCACAGGTCGGGCGTGCCCAGTGATGTCAGGACCGCCTCCAGTCCCTCAATACTTTCCCTAGGCCCAGACCATTTCTGGGACCCCCACACATGCCCACCTGCCATCCAAGTCCACATGAACGGTGTTGGAGAAAGAACAATGTATTTCTTACTTGATTTTATAGACCATCTCTTTTGGCCTCAGCTCAAAAGAGTCTGTTTGTTTGTGTGTTTTGCATTTAATTAATAAACATACGTTTTGGTTTCAGACTGACCTGATCAGTCCTGACTTTATCCTGGATTAGCCAATTCATTCTGGAGAAGTTATTTTGAACAAGAATCATTTTTCCCCATCAGTAAAGTGGGATAGTGCCTACCTTGTAGGAATAGCATGGCATTAGATACATATTGTACATCACATACCCAGACCTGCTGGGCGCCCTATACCATGGCTGTTCTGACTGTCCCATTAGCTGGGTCTCCTGAATCCTGCCTTTGATGTCTCTGGTCTGTTCCAGTCCCCTGGGCTTGAGACCATACCACTACCCAAGGGTTCCTCTCATCCAGATGTACACTCCAGTCTGCGACTGCTCTCCACTCTTCTCGCAAAGCTCTTCCTTCCCGTATGGAGCGGCACGTCTCTCTGGTCAGCAGGGTCTTTTCCTTACCACCTTTCTTCTTGCATTTACATGTTTAAAACAGTTTAACCAACATGTTCAGATCAAGAAAATAGGGTTTCTTTGCATGTTAAAAAAGAGGAAGAGAAACAGAGTAATGATAATTACTTATAACTTTCTCCTGTCTCAACATTTGGAGGGCAGATGTGGGAGCAGCACCGCTACTGCCCTCCGCAGTATCCAGTGGCCCACCTTGACAACGCTGATGGTGAGTACGGGGGGTGGCGGCCCAGGGCGTGGGTGGCCCACCAGAGGAAGGAGGATACAAATGGGAAATGGCTACCTGGAGAAGTAGGGAAAAGAGTATACAGTCGGGGGCAGCAGACATTTGATCAAGGGGCCAAGGGTGAGGGCAACTGCCTGGAGGACCCAGGATGGCTTGTTGCTCAGAAAAGGGTTTCCAGAAGTCTCACTTTATGTTGTGCAATAAACCCTTGTTTTCTCACCGCACCTTTACTCTCCCTTCGGTATCCCCTTGTGAGAAAACACCCATGTTTGTAAGAGGTGTTTAGGATCTCCTGACCTAGAAAGACCCCTCAGTGTGAGCTTGGCTCTACCACTCTGATCACAAGCTCTGGACACTGATGAGAATCTATAATTAGATGTAAATATAGGGTGAGTCAACATGTCAGTTCCACACTCTTCTTGACCCTGGATGTAGGCTAAAGACAAATTGAATCCAATGTGTCAACAGGGAGGCTGAGGAGGTTTGTTTAAAAGGAGAGAGACACAGCCAGTTATGGAAAATGCAAAAGGCCCATTCACGTGCACATAGCAGGCCTTCCGTGATAGAGGTCACCTGAAGATAAACAAGTAACTTTCTTCATGTGTTGTATACCTTCAGTGTGTTGTTCACATGCTGAAGTAACTTTCTATCAGTGTTTGTCCCCATAAGGCTATGTTGAAGTCCTAACCCTCGAACCTGTGAATATTTCCTTATTTCCGAATTTGGAAATAAGGTCTTTGAGTAGGTAATCAAGTTCAGTTTGTACTAGATTAGAGCAGACCCTAACCTAATGACCAGTATTGTATAAGACAAAGGAAATTTGGACACCAAAACACAGAGAGGAAAGTACCGTATGAAGGTGAGACACAGAATGAAGGTCGCCATCTGGAGAAGGAGGCAGAGACTCAGTGATACTGCCACTAGCCCAAGAACACCAGCACCACCAGGTGCTTAGAGAAAGCCTGGAAGGCATTCTTCCCTGTAGCCTTCAACACATAGAGTGTGATCCTGCGACACTTTGATTTCAGACCTCTGGCCTTCCAAACAATGAGGGCATCCTTGGGAAACTCATACAGTGTGTATTTCTGAGAATAAAAAAGGCTCACAGTTAAACAACAACCTGGCATGAACCCTCCCCCACACACTTCCCCTGAGCCTGACTCTAGCCCACAGGTCCAAAGACCACTTGCTCCTGAGTTGTGCGTGTGTTTAAACATCCCATATTTGGTTAAGGAGCCCTGATGTTTCCTTTTAATGGAAGACATTGTTTGTTGTTCCTTGAACAACTGTTGGCAAGTGAGCGTTTTTAGAATCCTGGCTGAGACACTTCTTGCAACCAACAATATTTATTTCTTTATTAAGCTCAGTTGCCTGGAGGAAGGAAGAACAGTGGATAAAACTTCGGGAAAGTATGTTCCGCAGGAAGAATGAAACAACCAGATTAAACTTCTCATCAAAGTTGAATTTTCCAGTAATGGCTCTCAAAATAAGAGTAGTGTGACGGCCCTTTAGGAAGACAGGCCCAGGCCACAGTGACTGCTTTTCAATAAGGTGACAGCCTGAGTGAGCTGGGGACACGTGTGCCATCAGTCTCTCGCAGGCAAGCTTTTCTCGTATGGCACTTAGAGGGCCCAATCCAATCACCGTCATCTTTTCTGACCCCACACAAGGAATTAGAACCCCTTAGAGAAAGCACTTTTAACCAATCGGGGCCTCTCCTTCCACATTCGTTCAAAGAGATATTCCTTTTGGCAGGGGTCACTGGCCCGCAACACCCATCATCACTAACTTATTAGATCTTGGGGCAATTAGCTGAAAACAAACAGAGGAGACAAGCCTGGTATTGAAACAGAGAAACTAGAAGAAAATCGCCCATGGCACTCCATTATTTCCAAGCTGCTTCAAAGGTGGGGCGGGATTTGCCGGGAAGAAAGGAGTGCATTGTTTTCGTGTAAGGTCTATACAGTAGATGGCCTCTCCACACTATTTTCCTACTGATTTGGTTACACTGGTGCTTCCATGAAATAATGGCTTGGTGCAAAACACTTTTTGGTCCCCATCTAAGCTCAGTATGCCATGGGGAGCACAATTACCCAAGGATTAAAAATCCAATTAGACTCTCCCTTAACATGAGAGATCAGATGAGGAATTTTAAGAAATGCGTTGAAAACCACTTCTTAATATGATTGAGTGTGATAACACTCACTAAGCAGAAAACTGATATCCTGGGACCCCCTGACTCTTCGGAATAAACTGACTTTCAACATCTTCAATAATAACATGTCTTCCTTGCTATTAATTGTATTGATTGAGGACAGTAGCTATGTTTCAATAAATTTTAATGGAAACGCAATGATTTATAACTAAAAACTTGATAACTAAAACCTCACTTGTGTCAGTGAAGACACTTGGCTCTGAGTGGTAAGATTATAAGGCATTTGAAAGTATTTATATAGGAGAACATGGTAAAAACCTTGGAGAGAAAGGTAATAGTTTGCTCAATGCCCCATGTAGTTTGCTCAGTCAAGTGCAGTAGATGCAGTAAATATCATGTTACTTAATGTGATTTTATTTTAGTTGCATTTGGTAAATACTACCAATTTTGTGGGGCAAGAGAGTCTGACTTTTATTGCTAAAAACACTAAATTGAAAAATTTTGAATTAGGTTGATCATATCTGCCTGGCTTACCTTCTCTTTATTTTTTTTATATCCCTCTGCTATTTAATGCACAATTAGACTTTCCAGATATATATATATCGCTCAATTGCTTTCTTATATCAATTATCTCTTTCAGTCAGAATAAAATGCTTAATTATTTGCCCAGCACAGAGCAGGCTGTTCAAACTGAAAATGTTAAGACTATCTGTGTATGTAATCATGATTCATGAAAAGATTCTTATTTTTAATATAGAATCTGTGGCATTCACTTGGCAAATAAAATCTAAAGCATATTTTTAATTTTATTTTTTATTGAATTTATTGGGGTACATGTTCCAAGTATTTTAACTCAAAAAGTGACAATGTGCTTTCCACAAGGAAAGACTGGTGAGTCGTATCAGGCGCCCCTTCTTGCCTCGCAGCTTGTGTATTAGGCTGTTGTGTATGGCTGGTTGTGCAGTAAACTCTTCTGAAAAACGGAACACCTTATATGTTCTCTCCTCTTCTCTTTTAGTTAGGCTTCTCTTTTCCTCCTCATAGGCATTAGATGTCTAATAAGTATCTACGGAAATCACTGAGCTGAGTCAGAAGAATGGTACCACCAGTGCTGTGGGCTAGTGCCTGCTATATTAAGATTTGGTAGCAATTCTTTCCCACAAGAGGTTTCCAGTTGTCTGTATGCCCTTGGTATTTGATTTCAAGAACATGACATGCTGATTTCTCTCCAGTGCTAGTTCAGGGGCCACAAAGCCTTCACTCAGAAGAATCAACACAAGTCTTTCAGGTCAGATGAGCGGCTGTCCATGTCTCTGTCAGTGTCGGACAGCTGTTAGAGAAAGCCACCATGATGTAGGCATCTGTGTCCAAGAAAAAGCTCTCCATTCTGTCTTTGCAGAGAAAAGGACAGCTGTGGCACCTTGCTCAGCTGCTACCAAAGTCCCAACCTAGCCAAGCTTTCTCATCACTGTTTTGACACTCAAGTTTGGCAAAAATAAAAGGAAATGTCTGAACATTGGGTTTTATGCAAGGGAAATGGGCACAAACCATTTCGTTCTGTTTTATTCCCAAAAGATTGCAATTAATTCTAAAAATGAGGGCTTTCTTTTTCTGCAGTCAGGGTTGTGTTTCAGTGAATAGTGTAGGTAGCTATTTAGAAAGTAAACTATGGGACTCTGCCAGTTGATTCAGTGGATAGTACGTCGACCTGGTGTATGGACAACTCAGGTTTGATTCCTGGTCAGGAAACAAAGGAGAAGTGACCATCTGCTTATCTCTCCCTCCTACTCCCCTTTCTTTCCCTTTTTCCCTCCTGCAGCCATAGGCTCAGAAGGAGATCCAGTAGAGCAGAAGGAAGCGTGGCCCTGGGTGCTGAGGATAGATTGGTTGGTCCAAGTCCAGCAGCCGCAGGTGCTAAAAATAGCTTGGTTGATTTGAGCATTGGCCTCAGATGGTGTTTGCTCCATGGGTCCTGGTTGGGATGCCTGCAGGAGTCTGTCTCACTATCTCCTTCCTCTCACTTAAAAAAAAGAAAACCATCTTTTTTATTCAACAAGCAAGATGTGTTTCATAAACACATACATTCTCCAAGAGAAACACTTCCAAGGCATAAAGAGACATAGAATTAGTTTTTTCAGCTAGTGAAATGGTGGTGATTAATTTGTCCACCTGCCTTAGTTTTATGGACAAAAAAACACAAAGGTCAAGGTAAGTGAGAAGCATTATCCAAGCAACAGAGCAGTGAGCCTGTGGCAGAACCAAAATGAAGACCAGGTCTTCAAAGAGTCTCTTTAAATGACACCTGTTAGCATCAAAACTTAAATGTCTCTTTATTTAATTTGGTAGATAACAGTGAAGTCAAATGTGAAGGCAGTGAGTTTCTTTATTTAAATAATCAAATGGCTTACCAAAAAATCGGGTAATAGGTGATATTAAAGGCTACTTGCTTTATTTGTTTAGATCATGAAGCTGAAACTAGGTGAGCTGACCAGGTTGACAGTTGATGATGATCTTTGCTGGCAACACTAGTTTATTCCCTGGATTTACATAAGTTTCTTTTCCTCTCAGAGTTGTTCTTTGATTTCTCCCCGTCCCACATAAAAAGGTTGTTTTAGGGGTAAAAAGAAAGAAAAAAAGCTTATTTGTATAGTTATTTCACCAAAGATGATTGATAAAGCCATCAAAATAATTTGTGTTGCCCTCTGATATTAAATAGATATGAAACTCACTAGAAAAGCTTCCATCTTGCCAGCCCCTATTAATACTTCCTTTCAAAAGCAAATTTGGTTTGACTTTGGAGGGGTCTTCATGCCCCATTGGTCTAGTCCCAACACTCAGCATTTTAGACACAAAGACCCAGTAACCCAGGTCTTCCTGGGTCTCTGAGTCCAGGTTAGCTGTTTTCCAACTTCACTGCGATACTGATTTTGTCCTATGGCTCCCACCTGCAGGAAATATGTCCAGATGCACTCTTCAAGGGGCACAATGCTAACAATAACTGAAAATAAGTGCTTTTTATTCTTTACCCAACACACAGCTGGTCCTTGGGATTGTTCCACAACTAACTCGCCATTCACATAATATACCCAGAACAGGTTTCTGGGATGAATAGAGAGGAACAAGGACATCTTACTGTCACAGTACTTTAGGCTTCAAAGCCAGATCAATGAGCCTAAAAGATATATATATATATATATATATATATATTTTAAATTTTATTTACAAAATTAACTAACATGGTAACATTGATCAATAAGAGTACATAGTTTTCAGTTAAACATTTCTATAGCATTTGAACTGTTGATTATGTTGTATACCCATCACTCAAAGTCAAATCATTTTGTGTCACTCTATATTTATTCCTCTTTACAGTCTTCCTCCCATTGCCTTCCCCCTCCCCCTCCCCCAGAACTCCCTCCCCCTGGTAACTACTTTACTTTTCTCTATGTCCATGAGTCTCAGTTTTATATTCCACCTATGTGTGGAGTCATATAGTTCTTAGCTTTTTCTGATTTGCTTATTTCATTCAGTATAACATTCTCAAGGTCCATCATGTTGTCATAAATGTCACTATGTCATCATTTAAAAAAATATTTTTTAATGTGTTCATCCACCAAAAAATGTTCAGAGCATGCATGAATCTGGAGAGAGGAAGACCACAGGTCTACCTGCAAAAATGTTGTATCACTTTACTCTTGACTTCTGAATTCAACCATGGGAATATCTCTGATGTCTGAAGTCTTGCTGTGCATGAGGAGTGACTTGTGGAGGGTATAGGACAGGGGTCCCCAAACTACAGCCCGTGGGCAGCATGTGGCCCCCTGAGGCCATTTATCCGGCCCCTGCCACACTTCTGGAAGGGGCACCTCTTTTATTGGTGGTCAGTGAGAGGAGCACATTGACCATCTCATTAGCCAAACAGCAGGCCCATAGTTCCCATTGAAATACTGGTCAGTTTGTTGATTTAAATTTACTTGTTTTTTATTTTGTTTATTTATTTATTTATTTATTTTGTTCTTTATTTTAAATATTGTATTTGTTCCCTTTTTTTTTTTTACTTTAAAATAAGATATGTGCAGTGTGCATAGGAATTTGTTCATAGTTTTTTTTATAGTCTGGCCCTCCAATGGTCTGAGGGACAGTGAAATGGCCCCCTGTGTAAAAAGTTTGGGGACCCCTGGTATAGGAGTTAATCAAATCCCTAAGGCTGACTGACCTGACCCTAAGCTCTGTGAAGAAGGCATATCTGATGGGACAGAGAATCCAACTCAGCCTATACCTGGACAGGTCCCTCCAATCCTTATGCAAAGGCAGAAATGCTGGTTGCATTTTCCTCACTGCTTTACTTTTTATACAAATCATATAATTAATTGCATATCCATGCTTATCTTTGACATTCATTATATTTTCTTTGACTCATCATAGAGAGTTTATGGCTTGAGTAAGTCCTCTGCAGTCCTTTTAAGAAGTTTTTCTTTCTGTTGGTCTGGAGAAGAATTTGATCCATCCTCTCTCTCCAGGAAGATCTTCTCCCCTCCCAGATTAAGGGGCATATTTGTAGTGTTCAAGTATCATAGACTGTTTAACAAAAAATTAATGATACTTCACATTTAATGGGGTTTTTTAGTCGTGAAGAGTTTGGAGACTTTACATCTGCCTGTTAATGCCTAAGAGAGGGTCTGCTGTGGATCAGACCACAAAGACTTCAGAGCTTTGTTTCCATCAGGAGAGACAAACCCACAGGTTTCTAAAAGGTGGGGTATTGGAGGCTCCCAAGGAAAGACAACAGTTACCACTCTGACAACAATGGTTTCTCTTTCTCTTTCCCTGGCCAACCCCAACAAAGTTTTGTATAAAAGGACTTTAATTTGAGTCATTTACAAGATTGTCATTTAATGGCCAGTGATTAACTTCCTATGCAACTCAACTTAGCCATCCATTTAAATCATTTTTCTCATTCAAAGTATTGACCATTCTTCAGATTTCCTCAGACTTTCTCAGGTCTTCACAATGTGTCATTTTATAAAGTAATAATTCTCAAAAATAAATATTTTAAGGGCCTCACCTCTAGGTTATCTTACCTGAGCCTGTGTCCCAGCCCACCAGAAAAAACTATGGAAGGCAGGCACAGGGATATGATTGTGGGCATTTCAGGGAAACAAGCCCCTCATCAAAGCATGCAGTTCACAAGGATGCCAATAAGCCAACCCTCCTGATGGGAGGAGAGAGAAGACCCTCCCAGAGCTGTGGATTTCCAGAGAAACAAGGATCTTGCAATCAAGGAGTGGTATCTGGGTTCATTCGTGTAACAGAGGGAACAATTCTAATACCAGAAGAAATAATAAACGTATGAACAGAAACCAATAAAATAGAAAACAGAAAATTAACTAAACCAAAGGCATGTTTTCTGAGAAGGTCAATTGGAAATAAGAGAAAAAAGACACAAATTACTAATATCGTGAATGACACAGGGACATCATTATTGAGCCAACAAACAATAAAAAAATATAATGGAATATTATAAACAACACTGTGGTAATGAATTTGATGACTTAAATGCAATGGACTTATTTCTTGAAAAATATAAAATATTAAAAGATATAAAATATCAAAGCTCACTCAAAAAGAAATAGAAAACTTCAAAGTCCTATATGTTTTAAAGAAATTAAAGTTATATTTAAAAATCATTCCACAAAGAAAATGTCAGGTCACAGGTAAATTCTAGAAAATTTTAAAAGAAGAAATAATACTTACTGTACTTAAATTCATTCAGCATGAAGCCAGCATCATTGTAATATGTGAACCTGACAAAAAATACTAGAAAAAAAATAAAACTATAGCTATAACTTTCAAAAATGAGGTGCAAAATTTTTTAAAATAATTATTACATCAAGTCAAAATAATTATAAAATGCATAATTACCAAATTTTTTAAAATCTAGTAACTTATTTTAAACATTAAAAACAAAAATATGGAAAATTAGAAAATGTGATAGTTAAATTTTACCAGTGACTATATTTTAATGGATTGTTTTGTGCTAATTCCTTTCTATAATGAAAAATTTTTAATGTTATTATACATTATATAAGATATTTATATTCAAAAGAAATTTAAAATATCTATGCTATAAATTACATAATGCAAGCTATTTATCATTTTAAAATTACTTTTAAAACAAAGAAATACCAAGCTATGATGTTGTTAAACTAAATTTTCAATGGTGTAACGAGTTAAGTTTCCCTAAAATTATCAAGAGCTTGCTTGTAGGTTTTACCTTATTTTTATTATAATTCTAAGATATATGTCTATATTTATTTTAGAAACTGTGATGTAATCAAACTTAGTAAACTGTTTGTTATTTATAATCAAGTACATTTTTCTGTATACTTCTTGTTTGTATTTTGAACAGTTTCCTCCTATATTTGATCCATTACCAACAATAACATATGTGCTTTTTCTCTTTTGAACATGTCCAGTTTGTCCTACTTAGTTATTTCTCTATACAAGCAACTGTAGAGATTTTACAGTGTTCTAAACATATTTCTAACTCTACATAGACCACTCTTCAGAAGAAAAGCTCCTTTCTAAGAAAGATGATAGATCCTGTATATGAAGCTATTAATGATGTGACATTTCAGATTCTGGGATTCAGGGACAAAGATCTTGGGGACCCTGTACATCTGAAGGAGATATCTCTGAGTCAGTCTGCAGATTTTCCGCAAAGAATGGGGAGAAAACCAAGAAGTCTCCAACTGGATGGCAATCCTGGGAGCATGCAGACAGAACAGCCCACAGCTGGAGAAGGAGCCTTTTACAGAAGCATGCCCAGTAGTACCACTGGTAGGGGCAGACCCAGACAGCTTTGCTGGAACCCTTTTGAAAGTTCTATCTGGTCAGGGCCTTGAACTACAGGTGTAGATAAAAAGTGGATTAATATCTGAAAGGCCTTAAAAGTCTTCTCACAGGGGAGACTTGCTAGAGAAAGCATATCAAAAACAGAGCATAGTGTAGACACCTCCCATAGGACAAGTGGAGCTGGGCTGAGGAAAGCCAAAGTACAGAGCAAAGTAAGCCATTCTGTCACCGAGACGTGAGTGTGTTGTATTAGAGAGTGTTTCAGGGGCAGACACACCCAGGCTGTGATTGCGGATTCCTGGGAGTCCTTCTCTCTGAGACGTGGACCCTGGGCTACAACCTATCCTGTGCATGAGTGAGCATTGCTATTCTTGACTTATAGTAGTAGTAACATATCTGATCTTAAAATGGAAAACTCATAGGTTGTGAGATCAAGAGAATGTATTTTTTAAAAAGGAACAAAATCAGGAGAGTGGGCAGCATACTCTCCTCAAGTGTAACAACAAAACAGCATCTATGTACTCCTCATATTTGACGAGTCATCAAAGGTCATCTTTATTATCATTTAGTACAGGCAGACATTCTCACTGAGGAGAGAAAGATAAGGGCGGAAAGGCCATAACATCCAAGGCACCACCCTTCCAAATTACATTAACTGTCCACAACACAAGAAACAAATAAAGTCAAGAAAACATGACTTACCATTTCCCTCACTTGATGTGCAGGAGAGACCAGTAGAAGAGTGAAAACCCAGTTAAAGGCTAGACCTCCCTATGTTATGTTGACTTCAAGGGAAGTAGGAGTGTGGGTCTCTCTAAATAGGAGAGATCTCTCTATACCTTAACAGGGGTCCCCAAACTTTTTACACAGGGGGCTAGTTCACTGTCCTTCAGACCATTGGAGGGCCACCACATACAGTGCTCCTCTCACTGACCGCCAATGAAAGAGGTTCCCCTTCCAGAAGTGTGGCGGGGAGCCTGATAAATGGCCTCAGGGGGCTGCATGGGGCCCATGGGCCATAGTTTGGGGATGCCTGCCTTAGCAGGTCCCTCTAGTTTCTCATGGTGATTCTCTGGCAAAAGGTCAAAAGGCAAGCATGTGACCCTGTGCCTGCATCTAGGGGGCTCCTGGTACATTTTTGTTGTGTTTTGAAGAAGCATGGCATGGTTTGGTGGGATTGCAAGAAAGTAGTCACTGGGACACCATGACCGGGAACATGAGCACAAAGTCCAAACTGATGGCGCTAAGGACAAATTATTTTCTGCTTTGGTGGAGCCTTGTTACTTATATTTCATTTGCTTTAACAAGATTTTCTTAACTCTAAGAATTTATTAGAAGAGTCTCTAGCCTCTGAAAATGATGTTGGTATTGGATATCTAGAGTGTCTCTCATACTTTGACCATGTTTCTTTCCATTTGCTTGGCCATGAACTCTGAGCTGTAACTTACTGCCTACTCTACTATCCCTCCACATTGTCATCATTCCTGGTATGAATTAATGTTATCTAAAGTAAAATTGTCCCATTCCATCCAGACAATAAGCTCAAAGAATAGCTTTGGGACAACTCCTAGACCTCGCTATCCAGGAGTTTCCCTGGGGAGTGTAATGTTCTCTGCTGCTGTCGGACTTCTTGGGTGCTCAGGTCTCAGAGCTAATGTTTCATGGCCTTGAAGGGGCCTCCAAGGACTTATCAATGGTATCTAAGAAGGAATATGGTACACTGTTTAGTAATGTCAAGCTCTGTGGCCAGATGGTTTGAACAAAGACTAAAACTTGATTCCTGGAGTCACAAACCCTGCTCCTCCTCTGCCCCAGACACAGTGCCCTGAGTCCTGGCTTCTGGGCAGCTGGGGAAATTTGTCACCACCACTCAATTTTTAATATATTTATGAAACTATGGTGCTGCCTTAGCTGCATAACCATAAAGGTAGGTTTGATGGGTGGATGCTAGCCTGGGAACTATTCACTTTGGATTTACTGGTCATACAGAGAAGATGGA
Organism: Saccopteryx bilineata; assembly: GCF_036850765.1. Taxonomy (NCBI): domain Eukaryota; kingdom Metazoa; phylum Chordata; class Mammalia; order Chiroptera; family Emballonuridae; genus Saccopteryx; species Saccopteryx bilineata. The sequence continues at coordinate 272,763,036 of NC_089490.1, read as the reverse complement.
GAAAGGTACATTCCACATCTGTAGCCCTTAAGCACCCCCCAAGGGAACCATACCAGATGTCTGCAGGACTTGTAGAAGGTGCATGATATTCTATTCTCTAAATTTCTTACTTCTCACTTCCCTTTTTCCAGGGAGTAAATAAAAATATGGATATTATACCTCCTCCAGCAGAAGCAGTAGATATCAGCCTTATGTTGGTAAGTTTTCATATTTTGTGAAGAAACTGACATAGATAACTGCCCTGGCCACTTCATTCCAGCCCACACTGTGGAGAGAGCAACCCAATCCCTGTACCATGATCTGTCCAGCTGGGGTCCAAGGAAAACTGACCAGATAGGTTAGCCAGTGCCAGCCTCACCTGTCAGAATCTTACCCTAGGCATAGCTATACTGCTGGCAGAATAAGGTCCTCTATGCTGGTGGCTTCCATGTTCAATTGGACCAATGTACCAGATAATTGCTGACCTAATCTTTAAATCAAGTCAACTTGAACTGAAGGTGGATTTATCATGTAAGAGAACCTGCACAGTGTAACAAAGCATAGGTTATGTTCAACACTGGGTGCAATTAGCTAGAGTTACTTTCAGCAATGAGTTTTAATTTTAAAAATGGTAGAGGGGAGGGCATTGGCCAGAAGAAAGCCCACCATTAGAATGGAGGCAACTGAAGTATGTCATGGTGCTCACTAAATAAGTCTTCCAAGTGGAAAATAGAAGGTTTCCTAGAAAAATGATGCTGAAAGACAAGGGAACTATATCTTGGGGTGGTCAGTGAGCCTCCTTCCATTATGGTTTGAAATGAAATGGCATCACAAGTAGCCAGCAAAGGAAAGTAGGCATGTGTTACAAATATTTTCTCTCTAGTAAGAGGCCTATGTGCAGAATTGACCCCTGTTCCCATCAGTCCAGGTGGCATCAAAGGACACTGGCCTTACTGAATTCCTTACCTGGGAAACTTTAGTTCCTTGTTGGCCTGCCCATGTTAGTAGATGTTTTCAGCATCAGACAGAGGTAAGACCACTAAACCCAGAGTAGCTGACAAAACGAATCCAGAGAGATCACTCTATGTCCCCAAGTACCTACTGAAACCTAAGGCCTGAACCCATGTCCTTCCCATTCACTGTAACAGCACATGTCTCCCTTTGGAGTCTTTGTCCTACCCCCATCAAATACTCTGAACTCTGGAGCCTGAGCTGCATTTTCTCCATGCGCTCAGACAGAAGGAGATGAGTTGGGAAGGCACACAAATATTAGCCCAGTGAGAAAGCCTGTTCCTATCCTGTGTCCAGGAATGCACTTACATATGCCTTTGATTTAACTGGTCCTCCATACAAGTTCTAACAACTTACTCAGCATTTTCTTTTAGGCAAATGTGAAATTAGCAGAACTCACTGAACTCCAAACCTGCCTGCTTGCTTCAGCAGGTGGTAGGGTCAGAAATAGGTGCTCAAATTGGGGAGCTTTGCATTTCATGAGAAAGGAAAAGAGCTTACTAGAAAGGGAGCACATTTTTGCCCTATTCACCCACCAAGAGAGGATTTTCTCATCCCTCTCGAAAGGACCAAGGAGTCTGGTCCACATCCTGCCCCTTGCCCAGCAGTGAGATTCTTGCCTATCTGTGCTAATGATGAGAACTCCCTCATAAAATGTCTCCCTCCCTTTGGCATAAATCAGCATGACGTGTAAATTGGGATCCTATTGGTACTGGTAAACAATAGGATTTTAAAAGGTCTGAGAATAGGATTAACATAACATTGTTATCATATTGTCCTCTGATTTACAAAATGTTGAGTTCTTGTGAGGGTTCCTCATGAAATACCTATTTTATGTGTGAAACAAATCCCAACTGAGATCTCACAAAAAACAACTTGACATTACTCAAACAGTATTTTCTTATTAACCAACAAGAACAATTAGGAAATGTTTCAAGTAATTTCAATCTCTGTGCTTGAATACACATTGTTCATTGTCTTATGTCAACAAGTATAGGCTGCTGTTTTAGAGCAATTTCCATATGTTAATTTACTGAGTACCCTTTCTGAAAGACTACAGTTTCCTGACTGTTAATTTTAGTTGACAGGGAATGGTTTTGCTTTTCATTCTCTGCAAAATAATGTATTGTTGCAAAGTGATTTATAATAAACAATATCTAGGAAAGAACTACAATACTGATTGGTTTTGACAACCAAAAATACATTATTAATGAAATAATAACGTTGGCAGCATCTTGGACGCAAGCGGAACGTGCAGAGTTTATTTTTCTGTTCAGAATTTAGATCCTCGCTCTCCATTTAGAGCTTCTTTGAGATGGATGATCATTGCTGAGAATGGGGAGGCACACACGTGCTATGCCAAGTTTGAATACTTTCACAGTGAATAGTGAATATTTTTGCTTTAAGTTGTGGCTAATACTGTATTTCATTAACATTATTTTTCAGCTTTAGTTAACTCAGTAAACCTTCATGATCCTAAATCAGAAGTTACTCAAATCACGCAATATATAACTAATAAAAATATTTTTAATGTTCTTTCTATTGTAGAATCAAAAGATGAATAAGAACAGTCAATACATAATGCACCATATTCCATCCATAGCTAGTTCCAAATTACAAGAAACAAAAAAATGAAATAGTAGAACAAAACTTTAAGCAAAACTCTGCATTATATCAATTTGTATGTTACGAGCAGGGGAAGATGAGTCATTTATCCCAACAAAACCCAAAGCTCCACAATGCACCTTCGGTTGTTTAGAGCTACAGAAAACTCTTCTGATTGGATTAGGCAGCAAACTATTCCACATTTTAAGCTTATTAATTGTACCAAACATAATACTTTATTTTATCTATTCACTCCAATTTCTGTTACCTAATTCCCTGAAATATTTGTGCTTCCAGTCGAATTACGATGCCTTGGATAAAGTGCTGGCCTCCATTGTTGTTGGCTCCTATATTAATTGTGGTATGAACTTTATTAAATTTACTGAAGTGCTTTCCTGGATAGTCTCCAAACACTAACAGGCAAATGAAATTAAATAAAAAGGGTCAGCTATATTTAAGAGCATCATGTAAGTGCTTTAGAGACTGGGTATAATTAAAGAGGCTGTAAACTAAAACGCAAGTGCAAATGTCACTCTCACCTGAGCATGCCCATTCTTTGAGCAAAATTCATCATGGGACAGGGTATCTGCTGCAGAATGGGAAGGTGTTTCACGGAAAGTGAACTTTCCCACGATGCACCTGCAGACTGGAGAACTTTGAGGGTGCGTGTAAAGACTGTAGAGTGAGTCTGACTCTTTTCCCAGGAGCTAAACCTCTAGCTGGACACAGAAGTGTCCCATGACCTGGGCCATGTGTAAATGTGTCGTCCAAGGGTTCTATCTGATGGTGATTGTTCAGCACAATAGCAGCTGCCAAAGGCACTGCAAATGCAGTTCTTCCTTGTTCATCTTGATCCCAATCCCTAACAAATGCTTAGAACATAGCGAACATTGAAAAAAATTAGTATATGGGTGAATGAGCAAACAAATACCTAAGAAGCTATAAGAAAATATCATTTTTTACAAAATAAAAAATAGTTTGGTGATTAAAAAAGTACCATCATATTCTTATACATTTTTTTCTTCCTGTGTGTGTCTTTGCTTTTCTTAGAGATGGGAACAGCTAATTAAGGCTCTTTCATAGGGCTCAGCACAACCACTTTGGAAGCACTGTTCAGACATCACTTACGTAAGGGACTAGTTTGTGATTTTTGTTTGTTTTTCTGAGAGACAGCCATGATGCTTTGAGTACCAGCCAGACTGGACACACAGTCTGGCTGTACCTCTAAGACATGTCCTAACTGCCAGCCACAGACAAGCGGAAGCTATTATGTATCTTACCCACTAGTGAATGCTTCACCTTGGCTGAGGAGGTCAATGGCCTTCTTCCCACAGCCTCTGGGACAGGACAGGACACTGCCTTCTGGACTCAGAGTTCTGAGGCTAAAGTAAGCAGTGAGCACCACCCTGAGCACAATCGAGTTCTCCGGGGGAGGTGAAAAAGGGATGTGATCGATGAGTATCTCTGTCTGAAAGCTATGAAGTGGCTGAACTCGGGGTAGCTGTGGAATTCATGCCCAGAAGTGTGACATAAGTGGTCAAAAAGAAACGAAGCTCGTCTGAAAGCAGAAACAGAAGTGTAGATTAAGTCGTCTGGAGATACTAGACATGATAGGCAAGTTTTTTTATACATCGAATTAGAATTCCTTTTCTTTAAAATAAACATAAGTATACATAAACATCAGAGATTACATGTATTATGTATATATATATTATTTTTAAACAGAATATTATGTAAAATTTTTTAATTCTGTTTGCGACTGAAGTTCATACAACTGCTTTGAAACTAACAAGACAGGTTATACTGCAGAGGGGTCAGCGTGAGCAGGACAGCAAAACACCACGGGAGGTCGGGGGTTGTCATCGTGCAGGGTGGGTGAGGGCAAGGTGCAACCTCATGTCCATTTAAAACTTTTCTTTTTAAAACTTTATTTATTCATGAGAGAGAGAGAGAGCAGGGAGGAGGAGCAGAAAGTATCAACTCCCATAAGTGCCTTGACCAGGCAAGCCCAGGGTTTTGAACTGGCAACCTTGATCAGTATTCTAGGTCAACACTTTATCCACTGCATCACCACAGGTCAAGCAATATAAAACTTTTCTTTGGACAAATAACATTTAGAAGCTTTTGCTTCTGTAAGTAGATGGCCAGATTCCATCTCCATGCTTCATAGGCCCAATCTTACATGTGCTCACAATTCCACCCTGTGCAGGACGCAGCTGTAATGCTAACTCAGTTCCAGTGAATCCCTGTCAAGGCACTGGTTCATTATAGGATCAAGGTGCAGTGGCCTGGCTCTCAGCTCAGCCAGGACACTGTCATCAAAAGTCACTGTAAAAGCAGCCTTGACACATGCTGACCAGCTTCACCTGGAAGCCTATTATTCCCTTTCAGTTTTGTACATCAGGCAACGTTCTTGTATATAATTTGTGCAATTTGATAACTTTTGTATGTTCTCATGTACATCAAAATTTATATTGTACTACTATTCGCAAGAAATTTGTAGAATCACAAGAAAATGTGTGTCCCACTGGTTGATCTATCTCATATTTTCCAAATGGCTTTCTCATGCCATTTCTTGGGGAGTATAAAAAATTAAAATATTAATGTATGTGGTTCATTAACTCCGAGGTCAGTGCTGATAGGTGCACATTTTCCATTATTCCCAATGACCCCAGTGGTGAACGCTAATGTGGACACTGCCTCATTGTCCCCAGAGCTGAAATTGCATCACACCTGGGATGGTGTGAAGCAACATGGCCCTTGGGAGAGGCCCAGCAGGTGCTGTTTAGTGAAAGGAATAGCTGTAGAAGAGCAGGTATAATAAACCCTGAAGAAAAATGCTCACACAAACACAGAATGTTCCACAAAAATAAATAAAACACAGGGTTTAGGGAGACGCTTTTCCATTTTTGCCTTACATCTTTTGTATTTAAACTTTCAGCAACAGCATTTATTAACACCCCCCCCAATTAAAGTTAGCCAATAAAAAAAAAACTGTATTGCAGATTTGCTACCTCACAACAAACAAATAAAGCTTACTGGATTTGGTGTCTCAGCTCCCCAGTCTGAAATAATGGACTAAGATACCCATTTAGCTCCCTGAACCCTTGCCCTTCAGCACCTTGTCCCTGAATTTTACACCATCCATAGCCCAATTTCTCTTCTTCACCCTCTGGTGAACCAGGACATCGCACGTGACTCAAAGTCCTTTGACAAATGAACTACAACCTAGCATTATGTGCTATTCAAATAACATGAATCAGAGAAGGAACTTGGTCTAGCTTCACTCTCCTGTGCTGTCACGCCCAACAGATCTCAACGATTGCATTAAAACATGGGACTGCTGCCATGGTTTCCTCCAGGCAGGTCTGATGGAGCTGGTCACTTGTGAGACATGAGGTCATGTTCAGCAGGAGAAATTTTGGGAAGCAGCTCTCTCAAAAACAGGTGTGGTGTAGCAGAGGTGTCACCTGTATCCCAGGAAATAGGTGACATGATGTTGGGAACACATCCTTAGCCTCCTGTACTAAGAACACTGGCACTGATTTGAGTATCCGTCCACACTGCTCTGCGGACGCCCTCTCTGATGTGCTTGCTATAAATAATAAATACATGTGACTGTGGTTAGTGCAGTGCAATCTTTCTACTTTCCTTCCCCTGGAATGAGGACCACTTCTGAGCTGCATTATCCTTCATTACAAGGCTCACGGTGTACAATCTCCCTTTCATTTCCTGCCTCCAAAGTGTGAGTACTCGGCATGGATGGTGCAGAACATTTGTAATTCTGTACTTTCAAACTTTACACCGTGCGCAGGTATCCATGTGGACACCCAACTCTGGACAATTCCTGGTAAATAAGGCTACGAGACTGAGAAAGACTCGATATTGCCAAATCAAAAGCATTTTGTGATTGACCTATTTGGAGGGAAGATGAATTACTGAGCAGCATCAGACTCCATCAATGGGTTAATAATTTTATGTGCTATTCTTTTTTGAAAGGGCTTATTTAAATGTTTATCAGTTGTGCAGAGCGAATCGCGCTGGCGATTCGCTGGGGACGGCTCATCATTACCTATGCATGGGAGCGTTGTAGGAAGATTAAAATAACATTGAGTATATTCTGTAAATGAAGGGGAGAACTAACAGAAGCCTCTGGAGTCCATTATAAATTTTAATAATACATCAAGGTAATGTAACTGAATAACTGATCTCTAAGGGAAGAAACACAACATTTGGCTAATATTACAATTTAAATTATGAAAACAAAAAGAGCTTTTAGTTAATCTTGTCTTTCTGCTTTTATTCTTCAGGCTCTTTTTTATTTTCCCTGAATCCAAAACACCATGTAAACAAATAAAAGTACGGGAGAAAATAAACAGTTTGGCATCTCAGTAGATTAATTAATGCGCTTCAGCCTTGGCACCAGTAGGCGAAAATTATGTGCATAAATAATATCACTAATTAAAAAGATGCAGATTAACATGCAAATAATGTTAATGAGGATCTGCCATTCCAGAGTGGATTCGCATAACATCAACAATTTAATGGGTTGGAAGGCTTGTGTTTGCATTGCATTAATAAATTTCAAAGACCTTGCATAAAAAAGTTCTGTTGGAGCCGCTGTGTCCCACTTGTGACTTGTAAATTCTGTGGGCAGTAGCGAGCGCTCATCGGCAGATGCCAAAGTCATTATCTAAAAGACTGTTGAGAGGGTGCCACGTGCCAGCGTGACCAGCTGTTGGGAACTGGGCAGTAGGCACTAACCCATGCCAATTATTCATATTATTTGGGTAGTCTTGATATTTATTTAAACTGATTAATATTTTGTGCTCTGCATCTTGATCTGGAGGGAAATCACTTTAAGCTAGCGAAGTTAAAAAAACAAAAAACCCTTATCAGCCTTTGATGTGTCCTGGAAGTGGAATACATAATGGAATTGATTAAGCAGACATGACTCCGAACCACAGACAAAAACAGCATAGAGTGTCTTTAATGATGTCACATAATGCTGAAATAAAGTATCACAGCATCCAATGCTGAGCAGGTCACAATACGTGGGACTCTGTCTGCAAATGGAAAGGCCGTGTGTTCTTTGGTACAGGACAGTGCTTCTGTGGGTGGGTTCCTAGGACGATGAGCAAAGACTGAGAGGGAGCCCAGTGACTCCCTTCCTGAAACACAGCATAACACCACATGACCTCTGTCTGTCTCCTCAGATGGGCCTCGTCCTCCCCTGACCACGGCTGGGGCCTGAGGATTGACTGTGAAACATCATGGTGTGCAGGGATGGTGCGGTGGCAATTGACCATGCGAGTCAACAAAACGTCCCGCTCAGACCTTCCAGAGAGAAGCTAGCTGTGAGCACTCTAGGAGGCGTGGGAATGGTTCAGTAGCGTTTCTACATGGGACAGAATCAACAGGGCCTAATTGGGAGGTGACCAGTGACTGGGAGCCGAGGGCAAGCCTCGCTCCAAGTCGTTGTGGGATAAGAAGCAGGCTGGTGAGGCTCTGAGACAACACCCCACAAAGGGCTAGGCGCTCCTTCTCCACAGGATGTGAAAGGCAGCAACTGGTTCCTGCAAGTGATTCAACTTGACCTGCTCCCACCCCACCTCCCTGACATGACCCAGTTTCTGCAGCAAAATTCCAGGGCCGACATATGTGATGTGTGTCCGCTGCTCTCCAGAAGGTTCCTCAGAAGCACAACAGACAGTACCAGGGTGCCCTCCCCATGAGGAGGGCTTCCCTCCTTCACTGTGCTGCTGAGGCCAAGCCCAGTGTGGTTTTGAAGGTATGGAGAGTTAGGATAGCGGGGCCTCTAGTATCACAAGTTTTGAATTTCATCTATGTTCTCAATTCTGCCAATTTATATACCATCCAGAAGAAACAAAATAAATACTACAGCTCTTAAAGCTTCGAATCCAACACAACGTGGCCATTTCCCCAGAAGTCCGCCTGTTCCCAGTTAGCTCACACTCACCTTGTATGTGGGAGATAGGGGATCCCACACTCCACAATCTTGACACATAGATAATGGTGAGCTATGGAAGATCACATAGATACAGGCATATTCAGCTATTTGTAAAGTTTCTTCTAGAAGAAAGTGATGTTCACATTCCTGCAAGGCCACGTGCTGCTTACATTGTAATTTGAAGTGAACCTCAAGAATGCATCCTACCCACCCTTGTACCTATACCACCTGACAGGTGCCAGGCTCTTAGAGTGTGCTCCCAGAGGCTGATGAGTGCTGAAGGTAGATCAGCCAGGACATGGTACCGGGTATGGCAGTCAATATCTTTTTTTTTTTTTTTTTTTTTTTCATTTTTCTGAAGCTGGAAACAGGGAGAAACAGTCAGACAGACTCCCGCATGCGCCCGACCAGGATCCACCTGGCTCGCCACCATGGGGCGACGCTCTGCCCACCAGGGGGCGATGCTCTGCCCATCCTGGGCATCGCTCTGCCGAGAACAGAGCCACTCTAGCGCCTGAGGCAGAGGCCAAGGAGCCATTCCCAGTGCCCGGGCCATCTTTGCTCCAATGGAGCCTTAGCTGCGGGAGCGGAAGAGAGAGACAGAGAGGAAGGCACGGTGGAGGGGTGGAAAAGCAAATGGGCACTTCTCCTGTGTGCCCTGGCCGGGAATCGAACCCCGGTCCTCCGCACGCTAGGCCAACGCTCTACCGCTGAGCCAACCAGCCAGGGCCGGCAGTCAATATCTTTACATTATTGACATCTTGACCATTTATTGAACATGATCTGTGTGCCGGGCACAGTATGGAGCCCGTCCGATGCATCATCCCATTCATTCTCACTGAAACCTAGGAGCTAGGACATATGTCTTGCAGAACTACAGATGTTCTGACCTTGAAAATTCCACTCTTCCTTCCAAGCTGCCCAGCCTGCAGTGATGTGACTCTTGGTGTTAGAACCAAGAAGGTTAAGCATTGAAAAGAAGAGTACCATGCATGTCACTTCTAGGCCGATGTTTCCCTCATGGTTAACTAATTGAGCCATACAGAGTCAGTCGTTCCCTAAACTTATTTGGTCTGAAAAAGGTGCTCATTTATCTTCCATGCCCCTCCCTAGATGATCAGCCTGGATTTACAATTTCACACCTGATGTTGAGGAAACGGTGTGCTTTTCATTATTGGTTTCCAGACTGGCTACAATGAATATATACATGTAAATATTTACAAAAGAGTGTCAGCTAAGAGGTATATATTTCAAATATACAATTTGCATACTGGCAGAAAGGCTACTATTGCCATATGTATCAATGCCGTTTAAGGTCTATGATTTTCATGGTTTAGGGTTTCCCTTCGCATATAGCAAAGACATAGATGATAAAGGACAGCTATCCTGTGCCTTGTGTGGATGTAGGGTGCCATGCTGTCACAGTGCATTCACCCATACACTCAAGTAGCTTCTACCACATCCTGTGAATATTGGGATGAATGGTAGAAAATGTGGGACCTTCACTGAAGGTTTTTTAAGACTTAATTGCTTGGCCTGAAGAGAGAGCACAAACTTGTAGAGGAGAAGAGACTATAAAGAAAACAGACAAGGAAAATTAAACACCCCAGCTCAGGTCCCAGTCGGATGCATGTCTGTGGAATGAATGCAAGCTGACCCCTTTCTCTGGCCTCAGCATTTTGACAATCTCTTATTGCCTGGAATTACCTGATTAGAAGGCTATCTCCCAGCCCAGCCCACCTTACTCTGAGGTTGTTGAGGACTATTCTGCCTCAATAATGCATACAATAGGCTAAGAAAGGGGAAGAAGATGAAGAAGGAAACGCTAAGTTAAGGTACCCCTGCTGTGTCCTCCAAACACCAGCCACCTGGCATTCAGCCTGCCCCACCCACCAAACATGACTGAGACTCCCACTTCACAGGTGCTGTCCCTGGAGTTTTTAGAAACAGGTGCAGGAGAAATGAGTCACCAGATGTTCCCACCATTCGGGCCTTTTCTGGGCCATTCCTCTCAGGTGTCCACCCTTTTCTGGGTCAATGCTTCATGTCCAGCATGAGCATGACACTCAGATGGGATCCTCAGTGTGATTATTCACAGAAACACTCACTTAGGCCCCTGAAGGGGTCACTTCCCTTTTACACTGTCTGCAGCAAAGCTCACTGGAACTGGAACCATAGCCTCAACTTTCCCAGCTGCACCCCAGGGAGCCTGGCACGCATGCGGCTGACTGCTGGGGTGACTCAGCTGTCCAACTACCTGTCCCATCACAGATTTTTCTTGAGAAGTTCAGGAACCATCTCATCTAACTTTTGGACTTGTTATATAGAATGTCTTCTTGATCCCTTGTTAGCCCATATGTTTTGAAATAAGAGGGTCCTGTTTTAACCCAGAAAGTATAACCATCTGCAACAGCCCTCAACAGGGACAAAGGACCCGAACTCTTGGGAGTGTGTTCACCATTAAGAGAGAAAAAGTAAAAGGTATTCCCTTCTTCAACAACAAGTGGTGTAAGGGAATTCTAACTGAGCACTCTTTTATCCTAAGTGGGTTTCTGTCCATGAAATGTATTCTTCAGGATGCTGCAAAAATGCCACCTTCTTCATGAGGCCCTCCATGGCTGCCCAGACCCTGGACCAGATGGCCCTGCCATGGGTGACTCTCCTTGGCATGTTTCCTACGCCAGCCATCCCAGGGATTAGAGAAACAATTCCCCAAACAGTGCTAGTAAGCCCCTTGCCATTTTCCTAAAGCAGACCTTTTCTACTCACTTTTCTAAAAATGAGAACAGTATAATAAACCCTCAAAATATAAATATTCTATTTTCTATTTTGCTTATTTCTTAGCTGTGGCTCCCATGCTGCCATGTCTGCTGTGGAAAAATAAAATTAAAAAATTGTTTACTGGACTTGAATATAAGGTGATTCAATGTAATTAAGAACTAAAATTTCCCTTAAAGATTTAAATTATCTTAGTTGGCCGTTGACACGTCCCAAGTTAGCTGGATGATTCTCAACACTTCATTTCACTAACTACCTTGCAATAGGGCTTAATGGGGTTGGAGCACGACACAATCCAGCACATCCATGATGCCAGCTCTCAGGCAGCTCTCCTGGGCACAGGGCCCTGCACTCCTGCACTGCCGGCCCCCTGCCCTGCCCTTGAGGGCACCACACACACCGGAGCTGCTTGAGAGCTGCTGCCGACACCCGCTACTTCCTGCGGGCTGCCCACTCCTGGACAAGGAGACCCCCTCCATGAGGCTCCCTCAGTGCCGGCTTTCCGGGGGTCATTCCCCCTCAGAGGGACTGATTGACACTCAGTTGCTGGCTCTCAGTGCTATATTGATTAAGCTGACTATATGTATTTTGCCACCTCCTGCTGTTGCCAAGAAGGACTGGAACATGGGTGGTCCTGAAAGCTTATGTGTCACTCAAATGCGATGATGATCTTAGTTGCAGTTTGTTGTAAGTCGCCCTTGGAGTTAATATTTCTAATGCTAACAGAAAGTAGCCACCATGTGTTAGTGTATCCTATGACCCAACAGTACACTGAGCATCACACACCCCTGACAACAAATCTATGAGAGAGGTGGGCTGACTACATTTAGAGATGAGCAAACATGATTGAAGGATCAAGTGTCCCTGATGACCAAGCTGCCGTGTGGGACAGCTGGTGGCAGAAGTGACATCTGAAACACTCAGGGGCTCGGTCAGAGCACTGCATTTCTGAAATCAGTGTGTCTGGGGGCAGCCACCTAGAGCCAAGCTGCAGGGAGGACGAAGAGGACGTGTCTGGACCTATGTGTCAGCAAGGAAGAGAGAAATGGCCGGTGCGGACCGAGCTGCCCACAACGTCCTTCCTGGGGGCAGAGCTGGTTCTGCCTCTACCTTCCTCAAGTCTCTGTTCTCGGGTGACATTCACTCCACCTGACACTCCCTTGCCCCAGTTCCCTCTGACAAAATCCTTCCCAGAAAATGGGCTCTCATCAAAGACAAACTCTCCCACGAGGCCCTGAACACAGCTGGACATGACCTTGTCTCCACGAACTCGTAAAGCCTGCACCATCACCCCAGGACACTCCGGTTCTGTGACCTTATGTTGTAATTATTGGTTAGCAGTTCAATTCAGGTCAACAAATATGTGCCGGGCACTGCTGTGTGCTGGCACTGGCCATGCAGTGTGGGAGGAGAAGCAGGCACGGCTGTCCATGGGCTTCATCTGTGGGTGGTTGGCTCAAAGACAGGGAACTCTGGAATGGGGGGCATGTTTTCTGAGGGATCCCCCAGGGGCACGAGGCTTGGGGCTGCAGGAAGGGGCCCTGGAGTCACAGACACCCCCGCCCCACTCCGAGGGAAGTTCTACAGCATGTCATCCAGGTGTGTGATGGGGAGGGCAGGGCTCTCCAGGAGAGCGGGCAGCATGAGCAGATGTCCGGCTGGGAGGCAGTCTGCCTTCGCTACCAGGGTAGTGAGCTGGGGCAGTGAGGGTGGGGGAGGTGTCAGTGGACCTTGGGGGCTCCTACTTGGGCTCCACTTCTGTACACTTCCGTCCTGCAGGTGGTAAAAGCTACGGAGGACTTGAGTGCAGCTCCAAAACTGAGTTTCCATTGCAATAGGTCTCTCTGGTGAGAACGCAGGAGGAGACGAGGCAAGAACAAGATGGCTGTGGGCACAGAGGTTTGGCTTGGATTCTGCTTCTCTACTCAGCTGAGGTCGTGTCCCCTCTGTGCCTCCATCTCTCTGCCTACCACTGGTATTTATGTCCCTCGGGAATCAGTATAAAGATGAAATGTGTTAATGTTGCTCCAGGTTTGGCACAGAACCTGGTTGTTCGTAGAAAGTTCTTTGTACACAAACATTAAATCACAAACAGAAATCCCAGGGAGACAGGTGGCCAGGATGGAGGCGGTACTTCCCTCCTCCATCGCCCTGCACCTGTGTGAGGGGAAGGACCATGGGTGTCATTCTCACTCCTAACTTTCTACTCGTCCTTTGTCAAAAGTCAGGTCCCTGGGAAATGGACTGGTACTGAGATTGATGTGCACAGGAAGCTGGAAGGTTAAGGGCACCATAAAGAGCTCATGGGAAGGAGCTGGGATGAACTCAAGCAATGTCCCTCCTTGATGTCAGAGGCAAGTCTTTCATTCTCACGCTGGCCAGTCATTGAATGTCGCTGCCCTGAGACTGCTTCTGACTGTGGGTGAGGCACTGCTGTAGAGGCAGCTAAGCATTCCCAGTGGGTCTGATGGCACAGCAGCCACAGTCTGCCCCTTGCCCTCCTCGGAGTCACTGCTCTTTGTACTGATTCCACTGCATAGGGAGCAGCACCTCCACGATGCTGCTGGGTCTCCTCTCCTGGTGGGACTGGTGAGAAGCAGGTTAGGAGGGCAAGCTGCAGCCTCCGCCATGCATCTGGACTCAAAGCTGCGAGTGGATCACCTTGTTTCACTGCCTATTGCAGAGTCCTGTCACCCTGTGCTGACATGACCGAGTGATTTTACTGGATGGTGTACTCACAACCTCATCCTGGGTGGTCTTTTCTTCTGATGACCATGCATTTCTCAGGCGTGACTGCAGCATTGGTCAGCTTGCTGTCCAGCTTAGTCTGGGAAGTTTCAAAGGTGCCTGAGAGGATTGGTTGGGTGCTAAGGAATCACCCGTGTTCCTGGTGGGTAAAAGCAGTGTTTCTCCTCCTGCCTTTGCCAAGGGGTGACTCTTTTCCTTGCTTGCTGGTATCTTGTCACAAGGAGCCCAGTAATTCCATATGACAGCCAGAACGAAATATCTAATTACACTCTTGTGAGTCTCTGTGCTCAATGAAGACTGGGCCCCAGATCCCACAGCTGTAGGACAGATAGCACAAATGTCTACAGGTGGTCACTGGGTGTGAGAGTCAGAGGGGCACTCTGACTTCCACCACTAGAATCTTACTGAGGGTAGGGTACCGATCTCATAGATGTACAGGCAGTGTCCTGGATGCAGGTGGCCCATCCCTGAGGGCATCTCATAGCTGGCATCTCAATTCTTCTTTCTGAGTAAGGTGTTTTTTACTCTCTATTAGGGTGGCAGGATGTGAGGACACTGGAGGGTCTTAAGGCCAGCTGCCCACATTGAACTTAAGTTGCTGTAAAATGGTTCCCTTCGTCTGTAGCGATGTTAAGTGGAATCCCACACTAGTGCACCAGGCCCAGGGAAGACCTGGGACAGTAGTGCTGGCTGCGTTCTCGTCAGCAGGAAAGGCAACCCCCAACCAAGAATATGCATTAATTCCAGGCAGGAGGAATCTCTGTCCTAAGGTTGGAGGAAGTCCAATGCTATCACCAATACCAAATCTCCAGTTCGTCTCCCAAGGGATGGTGCCTTGTAGATACTGGTCAGTATTGGCTCAGTATTGGTCTGAGTGGCAGATTAGACATCCATCAGCAGAAATAACTAAAAAGGCCTTGGCAAAAAGGACCCAAGGGTATGGGTCCAAGCTGAGCCTCTGTTTCTCCCACCACGGCTATTTCATTCAAAAGTCCACTGCCTATATAGTTGGCCTCAATTGGAAAAGTCATTTTGTTTGGTTAGTTTTTCAGTGCCTCTTCCACAGTGGATGTCCTTGAATGGACATCAACATGCCACACAATGCCTCTCACTTTGATATCAATCCTGCAGGTTCATCTGTGTGCCTCTGCTCCAGGTCTCTCTGGGTCTAGTATCTCGGCTGCCGGTCCTTCACTAACCAGCTAAATTATTGCTTTGCCACTGCACATGAATCGGTATGTATTCTCACCTCAGGACACTTTACTTTTCAAATCACAAAACCAGATGTATTGCCTGAGGCCTTGCCCATTGGGAAGACGTCTCCTCATGGCTGTCCTTCAGGGCCACCATGTGGGTAGCTACAGTGCAGCTACAGTCCCTTTAGGTTTGCACATAAATACCATCTCTGAACCAAGCTCAACCTTCTTCTTCTTCATTAGCTTTTCCTTCCTCATGTAGGCTCGGATGTGAGCAGAGTGAGAGGCTCTGGTCCACTGATGGTGGAGACACCAGGGTCTGAGCCATTGGCTTTGCAGCCTACTAGCCCTCATAGTCCTGTTTGTGCCTGATTCACCGTACAAGGATTATTGCTAGGCCTACCAAATGGAAGTTGCTATTTATGCAACATGCATCTCAAGGACAGCTCTGGCCTTGTGGTCTCTTCCCATTAAGTTTCCATCTCTTTCAGGGACTTTCAAGAACACTCAGGACATGCTTTCTCCTCTGTGGTAGCAGCTGGAGTTGGATTCCTAAGTCCTAGAGTCTATGATGAGATTCTCCTGTGGGTCTTAACATGACCTCGACACACTGTCACTTTTTAAAGATACTTCTCATGACACAGGTTCTTCCACCTTGTGTGACTCAAACCACAAATGAGTTTGCATCACAACCTGGACTTTCTGTGGGGCCCTCTCTTCCTCTGGACCCCACTCAGAGCTGGCAGCCTCTATGATGCTGGACAAATGGGTCAGAAAATTCCCTAGGTGCAGAATATGCTGCCTCCAGAATTTGAAGAGACCCACCAGACGTTGTGCTTCCTTCTTAATGATAAGAAGTCAAGATGCAATAATTTTTACTCTGAAGAGGATGCCTAAACACACCCCAGACACCCAGACCCTGAAACATCTCCCTAAAGTGGCAGACCCTTAATCTTTGCTTGGACTACCTCCCACCCTCTGAGCACATGAAGCTCTGTTTCATTATGCTTATCTTTTATTAACATAATGTCACTGATGAAGTGGACTATTGATATGTTCCACAAAGTGACCAGATGGTCTGGGCCGCTTTACACTATATCATAGTAGAGACTGAGAGTAATGTAGCCCTGGAGCAGAACCCAAATGGTGCATGGTTGCCCATTTCACACAATGCAACCTGCTTCTGGTCCTCCTCTTTGATAAGGGTGCACAATAATGCATTTTCCAGATCACTGGCCACAAGCAACGTGCCTGGACCCCTCTGCATCTGCTCCAGCAGAGATGCCCTGGCCAGTGCTGCCCTGGCAATCAAGCTCCTCCTTGGTTAAGTTGGCGGTGTCCTCTGGAATAGGACTGATTTTTGTGAAAGCCAGATTTGAATTAACTGGGGGCACATTGGGACCACCATCACCCATACTTTGGCCTTATAGGAGGCACTAATCTCTCCGTTCTCCTTTAACCTTAGCTCAGTTTGCTGCATTGCTTTGAATTTACTGTTCTGGCTTGAACAGGACTTCCTCTTAGTCTTCTCCTGTGATACAGGACAGGGAACCAGAGTGCATCCAGATATTCACTGGGGGACTGGGGAACCGATCCATGGGCCACCGTGGACACAAAAGCACCAGCTTGAGCCTACTTCAGCCTGGACTCTGTTTCATACTGGCACCCACGTGCCCCACTCACACAGGGAAGCCGTGGTGATGCTTCAGGTCCTAGGCAATCAGCCTCCACTCAAGGTCTGCGACAAGAATCTTCATAATGCTTGGGGTTTCCCTTCCCCAGTGGGCAGTCGTCCAGGGAAAGCTCCATAGGTCTGTCTTGGGATGGCCTCGGGAAGCTGCCACACACGCCCAGCTAGTGCAGCAGGCTGCTGCTCATGGGGACACAGCCTCTTCTTTGGTCAACGCATTCTGGGTCTGAAAACAGCTTCTGATCAGGATCTGAGCCAGGGCTTGTGACATTGTATTGGGGCAGTTGCCCACAACCTTCAGATTATTCTGCCTTGTTTTTTGTGTATAGACTGAATGATGCCCTTGTCGGCCACTCTGCCATCTTGCCCTGGTACACCGGCTTTCCTTGACCATCACCATAGCTCCCTGCAGACGGGGCCCTCCTGCTCTCGCTCCCGCCCTCTCTGGCCTTCTGTTAAGTACACCCACCAGGCATCTGGTCTGACAGCTAAACACCATCACTTGCCCCTCTCAGCCTACAATTACCAGGTTCTCAGCAAGGTGACAATACCTCCTGAAAGCAGCTTGGTGCAGAGCAGACAGCCACCTCCATGCATCTCCTTAGAGAACACAGTGGCCTGGCCGATATTCTAACTGTGCTTAGCATAGCTACTTTAATATGCCCATGCTCTGAGCCTTTTGATCCCTCCTCCACCATCTGCCCTGGAGACGGTTATTTCTACTCCACTTAGTATGGGCCATTGCCTCTTCCAAGCTTTCCCCAGACCATATGGCAGCATATTAGCACTATCTCCTGGGGGTCTTTGCCAGGGTGTTCAATGCTACTTTGTGGGGCAGTCCCCCTATGTAGATGAAATCTCCCTTATCTAAGTCCATATTCCATGCTTCTTGATGAGCCCCCTTGAGACCCAGCCCCATGCCTCGGCCAGTATATGTTGGTGGGTCCTGCAGCTCTCTGTTGAGGGTTCCTCCCGGGCAGTTTGGAGCAGGTGAGAGGGGACACTTAAGTATATGTGCACTTGGGCATGAGCATGTGTGTGTGCACGCATGCCTTGTGTCCTGCAGGGAGGCTTCTGCATCATCCTTAATCAAGGTCAGAATACTGGCTTCTAATAGGGAGCAATGGGCTACTTGCGATGGCCCAGGAGATATGAGAATGAGAGATTTTCCAGTACATTGATGCAAATGTCCCCACCTGAATGTTGTGTCCCATTCCTTAACCATCAGGGTAGGCCATGCTGTTGTTTAGCAGTCCCGTTGGAGTTGAGTGTTCAACCTGTTCTAGAGCCTTTTTATCCTTCTGTGTTCTGGAGTTGAATGACTACTTCTCTACCCACTATGTGCGGCTGAGCAGAAGCCCTCTGTGTGTGGCAAGAAGCCCCTCTGGCTTTCACACTCTGTGTTGAAGTGGGGATCAGCCAGCCCCAGCCTTTCTATCTTTCTCTAGTGTATTGATGGCCTTCAGCATCCACCATCCAAGGTCTGGGTCTTGGTCACATAGTCGGTCTTGACAGAATCCACTCTATCCTCCTGCACTGCTGAGTATTTGTAAGGACACAGCATGGAGATACAACTGTATCAGACTTAAATGTTGAAAGGATAGATAAATGACAATGAATGGAGGACAAAAAGACATCTCTCTAACATTCTTAAAGAAAAATTTTAGAATAAGCCAATCAGCCACAGTCAGAGGCTTCTCGGTTTCTTTTGTCTGATGATTTTCTTTATTCTCATCACATTAGAGATCATCTAGATCAGGGGTCCCCAAACTTTTTATACAGGGGGCAGTTCACTGTCCCTCAGACCGTTGGAGGGCCGGACTATTAAAAACACTATGAACAAATCCCTATGCACACTGCACATATTTTAAAGTAAAAAAACAAAACGGGAACAAATACAATATTTAAAATAAAGAACAAGTAAATTTAAATCAACAAACTGTCCAGTATTTCAATGGGAACTATGCTCCTCTCACTGACCACCAATGAAAAAGATGCCCCTTCCGGAAGTGTGGCAGGGGGCCAAATAAATGGCCTCAGGGGGCCATATGCGGTCCGCGGACCATAGTTTGGGGACCCCTGATCTAGATCTTGTTTCTTTAGGCCTTTATAAAGAGTCTCAAAAGCTCTTTTGGTCTTCTCTGAGGTGGTGGGACAATCTCTTTTCTATTCACGTGAAAAGCCTTATCCTATTTTTTTAATACCACTTTTCCCAATACAACTCTCCTTTTGGTATAAATAAGGGGAATATATTTGGCTATCGAAGGCATTTGTACATATTGGTTGGTTTTAAATTATATGAAATTAATGGTTGTTTGTTTGTTTTTCATTTAGCTGCCCCAACCCAAGTCCAAATGAAGATGCCTGGAATAAATATTTTATGTGCCCCTCTCCCAAGCCTTTTGATCCTCTGGCACATTTGCCTGCTGCTCAGCATCAGTAGGATGTTTTCTGAATTCATGATGCCAGGGCTGCCCTTCTTTTCAGCATTAGAATTCTCTCCACCCCAATCCTGCCGAGCAGCGTTGCTTCTCTATCTCCAAGTGACAAAATACTCCCCTCCCCATTTGGCAATAATTTCAGCAAGATTCTGCTAGATCTCCTTAGCTCTTTGGTATTATATTAAACAATATTGTAAATTGACTAGCCCATTTAATAAATGTGTTGTTTGGGGTCCCAAATCAGTATAAAGTTCATAAGCCTTCAGAACTCAATTAAATATAAGAATGTGTCAGGGGTCCCTGAGCCTCTGACAGATTATTCAAGAATAGCTAGTTTTCTCCCCTGGCCCCACACTTGCTGTATTCATCTACTTACCTGGTCTAACCTGGACCATTCCGAGTCAGAGTCTATATAAAATGGTAAAACTGGGTCATATGATGAACTTAAATGTATGACATGGCAAAGGTATTACATCTTCGGCTCCAGTGACACAAAGGAGTGGAGTTTGGAAAGTGGCTTTGCTGCACAGAAGGTGATGGTCTAACCATGAGATCTCCTGGGAGCTTGGGTAGATCCAGACACCTGGTCTGGAATCCCTTGCCAGGACACCGGTAAATGTTTTCTGCCCTCTCACCCAGCACACAAGTGTTGGAAATACCATAGGATTGATGTCATCCATGGCCACTGGCAGGTCCAGGAACAATAATAACAAGGCAAGTGGTCCTCATGGAAGAACTGCAAAGGAACAGGATTATGGCTCTTCCAAAGCAGTTCTCTGCCAAAGACATGACATTCTCTACTTGCATTTAGTTCTGAGACATATTTGCATCTTTCAGCTGCCCAGGAAAAGACACTGTCTCCAAGTCTTTCATTCATAAAAATATATCTCACAGGACACTTTTTCACAGCCTGTGCAGAATTACAAACTTCTGTTATGAAGCTTTCCTAAGAAAAATGACTCCTAGGCCCTGGCTGGTTTCTTCAGTGGTAGAACATAGGCCCAGAGTGTGAATGTCCCAGGTCCGATTCCTGGCCAGGGCACACAGGAGAAACATCCATCTGCTTCTCCACCCTTCCTTCTCTCCTTTCTCTTTATCTCTCTCTTCCCCTCCCACAGCCAAGGCTCCATTGGAGCAAAGTTGGCCCGGGTGCTGAGGACAGCTCCATGGCCTTTGCCTCAGGAGCTAGAATGGCTCTGATTGCAACAGAGCAACGACCCAGATGGGCAGAACATCACCCCCTAGTGGACATGCTCAGTGTATCACAGTACGGCACATGTGGGAGCCTGTCTCTCTGCCTCCCTGCTACTCACTTCAGAAAAATACAAAAAAAAATTGACTCCTGCTAATGGCCCCCAAGGCCTATAAGTTCTCTAACAAAGAATAGATGGGGGGAAAAAGAACAGTGCAGGGCAGCACTGCTTAGACAAGCAAAAAATACTAATGTTAACATTAAAACAAAAGTAACAAGTAAATCAGAAAAAACTAAGAAAGGCATGATTCCATACTTAAGTGGGACATAAAAATGAGGCTAAGAGACATGGACAAGAGTGTGGTGGTTGGGGGGGAGGGAGGGGAAGGAGGGAATGTGGGGGAGGAAAGGGACACAAAGAAAACTAGATAGAAGGTGACGGAGGACAATTTGACTTTGGGTGACAGATATGCAACATAATTGAATGACAAGATAACCTGGAGATGTTTTCTTTGAACATATGTACCCTGATTTATTAATGTCACTCCATTAAAATTAATTTAAAAAGTACACATTAAAAATATACTCAATGCCATGTTTGCTAGGTGAAAGTAGATACAGCCCTGAAAATCAGAAATTTCAATTTCTAGCCTTTGTGATTGTAATGACCAGCCTGTGACTTCCAGCAAGCCAAGTTTGCCATTTGATGCATAATTTTTTTTTTGCATTTAGATATTCTCTCTCTTTTTTATAAATAAATTTTTATTAATTTTAATGGGGTGACATCAATAAATCAGGGTACATATATTCAAAAAAAATATGTCCAGGTTATCTTGTCATTCAATTATGTTGCATACCCATCACCCAAAGTCAGATTGTCCTCCATCACCTTCTATCTAGTTTTCTTTATGCCCATCCCCCTCCCCCTCCCCCTTCCTGTCTCCCTCCTTCCTTCCCCCCCCTAACCACCACACTCTTGTTCATGTCTCTTAGTCTTGTTTTTTATGTCCCACCAATGTATGGAATCATGCAGTTAGTTCTTGGTTTTTTCTGATTTACTTATTTCACTCCGTATAATGTTATCAAGATCCCACCATTTTGTTGTAAATGATCCGATGTCATCATTTCTTATGACTGAGTAGTATACCATAGTGTATATGTGCCACATCTTCTTTATCCAGTCATTATATATATATATATATATATATATATATATATATATATATATATATATATATTTTTTTTTTTTTTTTTACAGTGATTAAAGCCTTTAAAGCAAACTCTTGGCCAATACCACAAGAATCCATATAAGAGTAAAGAGTAGTGTCCTTAACATGTTCACCAAGTCCAAGTTGGCACCAACACCATTCCAAATCCCTGGAAATGCAACCCAACCCCAGTTCAGTCTGTTAGGAGCTGTCACAAGGAGCAGGAGTCCAGGAAAAATTCACATCCAGGAAAAGTTTGCATAGCACTGGAATTGTTGTCACAATTCTATACTTTGCAGCTCACATCCAAGTCCCAGTGACCACTGCTTCTAGCTGGCAATGATTCAGGTAGACTGGAAAAGCCATCTGCAGCATGCGTGGATATGGAGCTTCTGTTCTCCTCTGCCTGGAGAGTTGAGACCAGGTTGCTTTTCCCTGGAGCTCTGTGACTGTGGCATGGTAAAGAGAACCTTGGGATACACTAAGCTGGGTGGCAAAGGTAAATTCATAATAGAAGTTGGCAAAAGGGGGAAAGAGAGCTCTAAATTAGGAGTAGGTCCCAGCCTGAAATATGAGTGGGGCATTGAGGTAGGAGGAATAAAGAAAACACTATATATAAAATATTAAACAAAGGAGCAAAAAATAGGACTATCAATACCCACAACAGAGATCTTCGAGGGAAGAATAAAAAACCTGACTATTCAGGAAAGACATAGTTAAGTGGCCCTTGTGCAAGTGAGATCAGTTTACCTGCTTCTTAGAAGAAATACCCTAGGCTCATCCACAGTATCGTAGATGGGGCCAACGGCCCTGGGCACCTTCAGCTTTCAGTGGCAAACTCCAGCATTCTGGGCAAGGTTAGGTCATAGGTGGCTGGAGCAAGGCTGGAAGAGACTGAACCCTCCCTTAGAGGAGCAAGGGGAAGCCTACCTTCCAGTGTCCCTGTTTCCTCACAGCAGAGGCATGTAAGCCTGGCAGGCTTTAGCTCAACGACCTTCCTTTCCTCTATTGAAGCAGGACCCAGATGGAATCCTATGAGACCCCTTTGGGGCATTGGAGCTCTTAAGGGCATATTCTAAAAGCTGGTAGTTCACCTGATCTCCATTGGGCTTCTTCCACCTCTTGGTACCTTAAAAGCCATGCTCAGAAGATCTCGCTGAGGGGTTTGAGGATTCCCATCCACCTATATAAACCTTTTCTGTATATCTGGAGCTATTTGGAAAAAGACAAAACAGTGTTATTAGTTGGATCAAATAAAAGAAGGTAGAAGTTTACAGGAGAAAAAGATCTGGCATCTCCTGTTCATCAGCATTCAAAAGAAATTTAAAATTTTTAAAGTAAAAAGCATGATATGGTAGACCCATAGGAGTTCCAGGATATGACTCCCCCCTTTTAAATTTTTTTAAATTTACCTTAAAATATTTGCTGGGTACACTTTAATAATACCTTGACTTTAATGATTGTAAGAAATACCCATAATTTGAAAGGTTTGATTAAATACAGTAAATGCTTTTGCTACATATGCAGGAGCATTGTCAGTTTAACCAGTTTAGGAAATCCAATAATAGAACAGTGCATACAGACAATGAGCTATAACATGCTTAGCAGCCTCTCCTGTTCTGACAGAAGTTACTATAAATCCAGAATAGGTATCCACTGTAACATGGACATAGGACTGTTTGCCAAATGAAGGTATATGAGTAACATCCATTTGCCAAAGTTGTCCTGATAGAAATCCTTGAGGGTTAACTCCAAATAAAGGGACAGATTGTAGGATAGGACCCCTTGGACAGGATTTACCAATCTGCTGTGCTGCTTCCCGAGAAATAAATTTAAATAAAGAAAATTTATTTTTTCATTTACTTACATCCATAAATGACATACTTTGGAACAAGTTTCATAAAGCTCAAATTTTTTCCTTCATTCATTTTGTAAAATGATATTCTATGCTCATTTTTCTAATTTATTCTAACTTATCTCCAATTTTATTTGAAAAATGGACACGTGATCTAAAACATGACAAAAAAGATTTTTTTTTCTTTGAAAAGAGATTAATGCTCAGACTTACTTCTGATCAAACTGAGTTACACACAATATTTTACATAACACTCAATGACCAGGGGGCATCTTTCCATTTCAGGAAGAACAGGGGCTGTAGGGAACACAGGTGGACAAGCATGCATTCTGCAGGGGGCTTCACCCTAAGCAGGTGCACCAAAGCACAACAGATGCCCTGTCACCAATAAATGAGGAAGTTCATGGCATTCCTGGTGGCAAGAACATAAAGGGGGACCTGTTTTGAGGAAGAATAAAAACTCTTTATAATCGTTGAATATCGCTGGAGGCAGTCACGGCCATTCAAGGGGGGTCTACAGAAAGAAAACACCCTAAGTGGTACCAGGAGAGCTCAGAGGCAAAAAATGAAGAACTATCCTTTCTGTGCCGTCTGAACCAACGGCCAGAGGGACCTCAGGAACCAAATGGTCCTCTGTTCCTTGTGCCTCTCAGAAGCAGTTTTGTAGGGCATGCATGCTCAATAATTTTGCCTTTGTTCTGCACCCCTGATAAAGCATCAGACCAAGAGAGGTGAACCCTTAGATTATCAGGTGGCTACTGGTCCAGGAATGACCCCCTGGCAAAATAAATGACCCCTGGTGACAGTATATGACCCCCTGGACTAGTAGGTGAGCCTTGGCACAGTAAATGATTTCCTGGCACACAAATAATCTTGGCTTAGTAGATGACCTCCTGACATAGTAGATGATTTCCTGGAACAATAGGTGAGCCCTGGCACAGTAGATGATCCTAGACCAATATATCACCCCCTGGTACATGGATGATCTTGGCCCAGTAGATGACCACCTGGCATAGTTGATGCCTCCTGGAACAGAAGATTACTCCTGGCTCAGTAGATAACTGCTACCTCAGAAAATGACCCTTGGCTCAATAGATGACCAAGACTCAGCTCGAAGTGAGTGATAGCTCAACTCTGAATCCACCTTGGTGGAACTGACTGACATAGGTGTGTGTCTTTAACTTGCATGATGAGTGCCTGGATGGACCCTTCGTGGCCCCTGTGCTGCATGCTTAGGGTGCACAGAGAGAAGAAGTCCCTGCCTGGAGGCATGTGAAACCCTGGGCTGTGAGTCAGTCCTCTTAGATAAGTGGGTGTCATGCCTCCTCTCTCCTCCCCCTTCACACACCAACATGCTGAGATTTATTTTTAAGATTTCTTTAAAAAAAATTATTCCAAGGCTAAAAATAACTCAAACATTGCTCACAATATTCTATTTTGCATATCCTCGATAAAAGGTGTTTATTGTGCAAAGTTGAGTGGACCCTGAGCTGCCATGGCATTATAATTAAAACACATAAGATTTTATTTTAAAACAAAAAATGTTCCAGCCATGTTTTCCCTTTATAACATGAAACTTGATAACCTTCTTTAGGGAATACCTAGCAAGCTCCTGTATTGCTTACATTTTCCTCAAACCTTGTTTCACCCCAGGTTCTCCCTGTGTCGGGATGATCTCGGAACAACACCTGCTAGGAAAGTTAGGAGCAGAGGACCAGGGAATACTTCAGGGGATGCCTAGCCTGTATCATGCTTGACTGAGAATGCACAGGGGTGGTAGATGCAGCCAGAGAAGCACAATGACCTCTTTAGTTGGACATCTCGGCAGCTGGTCAAGAAGTTACGCGGAGATTTGTTCCGTGCTCTCAAATGTCCTGGGGATTGAGTAGACAACGCACAAAAGTATGACAGGAAGATGATGGATGATGGGTCATAAGTCTCATTTCAGCCATACCAAGAAAACACCACGCTTGTGTGTTATGATGGTCCACTGGGCAGACGGAATGGGCAGATGTGGGTTGCTGTCTAGGTATGCTGCACACTCACTCAGAACACAGAGCTCTGTGCAGACAGTGCTTGAAAAGCTATAATGGATGCTTGTAGGATGGACCTCATGGCACAGAATCTCTGAAAAAGACAAGGTAGATTATCTGATTTTAGTGTAACAATATCACTTTGTTGAAGGTGGGTGCTAGAACAGGAAAAAGAAAGTATTTCTTTTAGTTTAAAATGAAGGGTTATGCTTTTTTCTTTCTTTTCCCAAACTTGTCAAAATAAGCTGGTGGTTGGTCTTTCTTAAAATAAAAATGTAATGTGCAATATGATATGTAATGAAATGACATTAGGTCTCAATGTCATTCTCAGTGGAAAACAAAATGTAAAAGGTGTGGAAAAGAGAAGAAACTTGATGAGACAGTTCATACTTTTGAAATTGCTAAATACTAGAAAAAACATTTTGTGTGTGTGTGTGACAGAGACAGTGAGAGAGACAGATAGGGGCAGTCAGAGAGGAAAGGAAAGAGATGAGAAGCATCAATTCTTAGGTTGTAGCTCCTTAGTTGTTCATTTATTGCTTTCTCAGGCGTGCCTTGACCAGGGGTCTACAGCAGACTGAGTGACCCCTTGTTCAAGCCAGCAACCTTGGGCTCCAAGCCAACGACCTTTGGCCTCAAGTCAGCGACCATAGGGTCATGTCTATGATCCCACGCTCCAACCAGCAACCCCATGCTCAAGCGGGTGAGCCCGTGCGCAAGCCAGATGAGCCCAGGCTCAAGGTGGCAACTTTGGGGTTTCAATCCTGGGTCCTCTGCATCCCAGTTCACTGTACCACTGCCTGGTCAGGCTAGAAAAAGTATTTTTAGAGAGTGTTTTTTGCGATGTTTATTTATTTATCCAATAAATAATTATTGGGTGTTGGGCTGAGAATTTGGGACCCAATGATGGGTGAGTCAAGCATGGTTTATGTCTTTGCTAGCATCCAAGCTCGTGATGAAGACCTATCTAATCTTCTATAATTTCAAGTAGCACATAAAATGTATAAAATGATAGCTGTGATTAAAGTATTAGTGGAGCAGATCGTCCTGGTCTGGGAGTCGGGGACAGTTTAGTGAGAGAGGAAAGGTGACGAAAGCTGAATAAGAACTGAGACGGTAAATCTGAAGGGCACAGCCCTCTGGGCAGAAGAACTGAAACAGCAAGCTAGTTCACTAAAGACCACTGAGCCACATGGATGGATGACTACAGGACTTACCAAAGAGGTGGTAGGCAGGGACCAGGGCTTGAGAGAACTGACAGTTTGTAGCATTGGGTCTTTATGAAAAGTGCTTAAATGAGGATAATTTGACCCACTGTGTTCATCACCTGACTGCAGAATAATCAAGCATGAAAGGTCATCAGTTAGGAGACCTGGGCCATTGTCCAGGTGAGAGACAAAATAGCACCAACTAAGATGAAGGCCAGGGATATGCCAAAAAGAAAATGGACTGAGAGATATTGCGAAAGCAACAGCTCCAAGCCAAGTGCTGGATTCTGTGCAGAGTAAGGGAGAGAAACAAGTCCAGAAGAACCCTCAGGTTTCCGTTTAAGAAATAGCACGGTGATGCAATTCACCATTTCAGGGAAAATTTAGGAAAAGAAGACAATGGGTCATTTTGAGAAGTGAATGCCTTGGGCATCCACTAACAGATGATTCAATTGACACTTGGCTAAATTCTTCTAGAGACTGAAACTGTGGTCAAGCTAAGAGTCAGGCATGTCCTGGGACAGTGACCCCATCTTGGGAGGGATATATGCTCACAAAGACATAAACCAAGATTGACTCACAAAATTTTATGTCAAATATGTTGGGATATAATTGACATAAAACGTTGAGTAAATTTAAGGTGTACAGTGTGATAATTTAATACACATATATTATTTTTATGTTTATCACATTAAGTTAATTAAAACATCCTTTACTTCACTCAATGACTGCTATTTTGTTGTTGTTATGGTGAGAAGATTTAAACTCTACTCTCATAGCAACTTTCAAATATACAAACCAGTAACGTTAATTATAGCCATCATGATCTGTATTATTAATAGATTGCCAGAACTTATCCATCTTATAACTGGAAGTTTGTACCCTTTGACCAACATCTTCTTATTTCCTTTACCCCCAGGCCCTGGTGACTACCACTCTACTCTCTGTTTCTATAAGTTTTGGGGTTTTTTTAGATTCTACATATAAGTGAGATCGTAGAGTATTTGTTTTTCTGTCTGACTTATTTAACTTAGCATAATGTTCTCCAAGTCCACCCATTTGTCACAAATGGCAGGATGTCCTTCTTCAAATTGTGATTTTAATTTCTTTGGATATACACGCAAAAGTGGGATTGCCGAATCACATGGTAAGATCTGTTTTTAATTTTTTTGAAGTGCCATTCCAACCTCTGCCTCCATGGTCAGGTTGTCTTCTCCTCTGTGTGCATGGGTCAGACCTCCCTCTGCTTTTTCTTTGTAAGGGTACATGGGATGACCTAGAGGGCAGACCCAGATACTTAGGATACTCTCCTCATAATAAGATCTTTAAGTACATCAGCAAGGCAAATTTTGCCACATTCAATGATGCTCATAGTTCTCAGGGATTCAGAAAGGGATATCTACTGGGGACTATTATCCAGGCCACCACATGAACTAAGCACCAGATTCTATGTTACACCCAGGGAAAGGGTTCAAATCTGGTGCAGCTCCCATTCTCATGGGCTAGACCTGAGCCCTACTTTCATGCAACTAAAGGTTCCAAAGCTAGGCTGGCTGCAGGCACAGCTGGACTCAGGCTGACATGATGCTGTGAGGACACCCCCTCACCAGGCTTTGGTTCTCTGCTCCTAGTGGATCTCTCCTAAAGAGGTCCCCCCAGACCCAATTGTATGCCATCTCAGTAGTAATGTATCCTACTGAAAGAAAGCTTCTATGTCATATTCAACAAGCCATTTGACTGATCATTATTGGAGCAGCCATTGCCATGGGGATGGAAAACCTAGCTGGCAACATCTGGGTTCCTTGACCTTAGATGACTCTCAGAAGATGGTGCCCCAGGAACTGAGAGTGGTAAGGGGGCCCATGCACACAATGCCTAAGATTCTGTTATAGAATAGAAGATTGGAAAAAGTGTCCAACTCATTCTCCCCTTTCTCCACATTCCATTGCACACTGCATAGTGACAGGGACACCCACAAAGTCCATTTAAATAAAGATGTATAAAAGTATTGGGCAGTGCAACCCCAAAGACCTCCCAGACTCTGACTTATAAGTAGAGATTTGGGAAGAGAGGTCATTTCAGCTCGAAATTGCTTTCCATTTAGCAGGAGTAGAGACTAAAATAAATGGTACTTAAAGAGATATCGATAGATGTAACCTGGGTCTGGGTCTGATATATATCAGCTCACAGGCAGCTTTCTAGAAACATCTACCCTTACATCTGATTGGCCACATCAGCCATGTAGCCACAAGGTGCTACAAAAGAGCACGGGAAGTATGATCCTCTTCTTTCTGCCTTGCCTTCCAGAACAAGACCGGTGTTCCATTACTGAGCGGAGAATGTTACTGAGTGGCAGCTAGCATGCTCAACTCACCAGCTCTGTAACCTGATTATGTGAATTATCTCACAGTTTTGAAACAGAATTATAATAAGCAGTAGTTACATTCTTTATGTTGATGAGTTAGAAACAGAATGTTTTTTCCCCAGTCATTGGTTACTGGTTTTAGAAGCTTATAATTGTGTAGTGAACAACTATTCCAAGTTTGCTTTGATTACATACAAGAATACTTAGGAACTGTTTATCTGCCTACAAAGTCAGGAACAGACATGTAATTACCACAATCATTCTATTATGTTTACATCACTTCACTTTCAAAAGTTAGATGATGTGTACAAACACCAGGGTGACATGCACTGTTAGCTAAGTGCTCAGAGGCCAAATCCCTTTAGTGAGAAAACTCAAGGCCAGAAGGCTGAAGGCCAGGAGAAACCGGATTGGCTTCCAGTGGCCTGTTGGGAGTCAGAAACACAGAAGTAAGAGACTGAGTGTGAGTGGCTGAGGCTGGGGTTCATGAAAAACATGCAGTGAACAAGAACATGGTCCAGAGCATAGGAGTAAGACAGGGCTCTGGGCTTAGGAAGGGACGGTGGAGGCTGCCCGAGCCAGGACATGTCTGGTTTACACTCCCACTTCCCCTGCACTGTCTGGGACAACCCTGTGCAACCTACTTAGTCATCTACTTGACCACAAGACAGCTCAGAAGGGTAAGTGAAGGTCCACTTTTAACAGGCAACAGGTTTGAGGACCTACAACTCTGACAGGTCTCCCCCTCAGGCTCAGAATAGGGCTGAGAAGTTTTCAGATCTGAGGATGTAATGTCAGATAAACAACCTGTTATTGTTCTCACCATCTAGTGTTTTGGGACTGTGATGGTCTATGCATGCATGGGTCGACTTGACCGGACCACAGGGTCACCCAAATATTTGGTTCCATGTTATCATGGGTGTGTCTGTGGGGAGAGATGAGATTAGCATTTGAATTGGTGGAGTCAGTAAAGCAGATGGCTTTTCCTAGTGTGGGCATTATCTTCCAATCCCTTGAGCATCTGAGAAGAACAAAAGGCAGAGGAAGAGAGAATTTTCCTTTCCTTCTGCCTGACTGCTGAGCTAGGACATTGGTCTTCTCCTGCCCTTAGACGTGGACAGGAACTGCACTGCCAGCTCCCCTGGGTCACCAGCCTGCCAGCAGCTGATTGTAGGACAGTTCATCATTATGTGAGCCATTTTTTCATAATAAATAAGTAAATATATAATATATATTAATTACTATAATGCAAGAACCATCTTGATCTAGAGTTTGGGAAGGAACTACTCAAAATCACCTTGGGCTATTGAACCTGTTTTAGTCATTGAGAAGCAGAAATTAAACCTGTGTGTATGGAAGTGCTGGGGTGACCTTGTAGAACGGCTCCTGCTTTCTTCACAAAAGAACACAGGAGAAGGAGCTGGTCGGAGTGTCCCTTGCCCTCTTCTCTCTTCCATGGATGTGTAGCATAGTCAGTTAAGTGGCATTCCCCCAAAATTTATGTCCACCCAGAAGCTCAGGATGTGACTTTATTTGGAAGCAGGATCCTTGCAGATGTAAGTAATTAACTAAATTCACATGTACTTGTCTTGGTTTCTATAAGAGTGGTCCTTATAAGGGGAAATTTGGGCACAGACACAAGAGTGAACACGATGTGAGGATGAAGG
Source organism: Saccopteryx bilineata (assembly GCF_036850765.1). Taxonomy (NCBI): domain Eukaryota; kingdom Metazoa; phylum Chordata; class Mammalia; order Chiroptera; family Emballonuridae; genus Saccopteryx; species Saccopteryx bilineata. The sequence continues at coordinate 272,732,089 of NC_089490.1, read as the reverse complement.
ATTGAAATGATGTACCCACAAACTAATAATCACCAAAAATTCCAGGCAGATGCCAGGATCTAGAAAAGGTGAAAATAACCCTCCCCTGGAACCTTTGGAGGGAGCGAGGCTCTGCAACACCTTGATTTCAAACTTCTGGTCTCCAGAGCAATGAGAGAGTAAATGTCTATTGTTTAAGCCACCCAGGCTGTGGCACTGTATTACAGCACCCCCAAACCACCATGCCTGAGATGTGGTGGGTGCATGGTGCTAAGAGCCAAAGGCATTAATGGAATGAGGTGGGCAAGTTGAAGTTTTGTTGTTTGCATTTAAAATGTTTTATTCCAAGTTCGAACAGATGCATTATCTGGGCAGGTGACTGTATGGTCCCCACCATTGCTCAAGTGAGTAGATTACGTGCCATGGTGCTTCATGGAAGAGGTACCATGGGCCATTGTGGAAATGAACCTCCCACGAGCAGCTTCAGGCATGGGGAGGGAGCATGTGTGAGACCAGATTTGGGGGGGGTGAGGGAAAAAAGAGGAAAGCCTGCTGTGCTGAACAAGCTTTCCAGGTTTTCCTCCCCGGTTTTTCAGGTCACTAGCTGAACCATTGGTGGGTGATGAGCTCGCTCACAAAGAATCCCCTAGGCCTCTGCAGTCCTGCTTTGCTGATTCCTGGAGCCCCGACACTCTCTGGATTCGGTCAGCTGGAGGTAGAGCTGACCCTGCTCACATCGCCAATGATATCCTTAGGGTCTCATAGGGGATTGGCGGCAGTGGATCTATTTTAAATATCTTCATTTCATCTGCAACGCACTTATAAAATGATCCAGAGCTAACTGTGCATTATTACTTTCAAAAGATAAAACATTGATTTTCTAAAAAAAAATTATTTTTAAATTTAATATATTTTTTAGATCTGCCAATATAATATTAGTTCACATGTTAAATTTTCTATGTCCTTGGAGATAAATTCAGCATCATAAAAAAGAGGAAATACTTTTTCCAGGCCCAATTTGGGGTTTTTTTAAAAAAAACAGCATGATAATTCTAGTCAGATCAGGGGGTGGTTATTATGGTTAAGTTTCTGAATATTCCAATGAGTTGTATGTTCTCTGTGACAGTGACTTCTCACAGACTGTTGTTTATTCCACCTCAAATTAAAACAGAACTTATTTTTCTCTTGCCTATAAAAGTTTGCTTTTGAAATAACAATAGCCATTTATTGTATGATGTCATACATAAATCAGAGTATTGGGAATTTTAAACCAGTACATTAAAATTAAATTGCATTTTGTCGGCTTTAATATATAAAAGTTTTGTTTATGAAGCCATAATTATTAAAAACTTAATCTGCACACCAAACTCATGTGTTCCCATAAAGATGTAATATTTTTTCTTGATTTTTACTTCTTCACTGAACCTCATTCACATTATGGGAGTCCGGTCTAATGCCATTTAGTTTTCTTTGTCTCATAGTTGACTCTATATTGTCATCAAAATCACACCCATTGAAAAAAAAGTGATGATTAAACATCTTTCTGTACAAGTGTTACATAATGTCACATATCTATTACTAAGACGGCCTATTTCCTGTGACCAAAGAGAATAACCTAATTTGAACTAGAAGAACAGAATAGAATTGTTAAACAATCCTTTGCATTTTAAGCAACATTTAATTAGAAACACACTTTAACCACCAAAATGATAAAAATCCAAGAGATTAAAATTTGAGTGTCAATTATCATAAAATTCATCATTGTAATTCTTATTAAAACTCAGTGTTTAGATAGGTAATGATTTTATAATATGCCAATTTGCATGAGGGGCCCGGAGATGGCTTATTATTTCGATTCTACACAATTACAATTCCAGCTCCATACATCAGAGCTCTTAGCAATGTAAAATCACTGCGCTAATTAATAAGCCATTTACTGACTGCAGCTAGTTATGGTGGTCCTGCAGCTGACCTCGCGGAAGACGAGCCATCTCTGAAGTGCCTGTGTGTAGCTACAAACATAATGATGTGCCAGGAGGGAATCATTAAAAATAATTTACACAAGCCTTCATTTACAAGATCTTTTGATAGCATGCTTCCCCCGGAGTTTAGATCCACAGTGCAACCCCTACCATTTGGAAAGTGCCAAGCAGGGGAGTGAAGGAGGATACCTAAGTGGTTAATTAAGAGCCATTCGGACGCCACAAGAGCCTCCTGAAAAATCCCTCTGATGTCTGCTGTGTCAAATGTCTCTCACAGGAAAAGCCACAAGAGGCAGCAGCCATCACAGGCTAATTACTGGGGACGAGGAGCAGCTGAGAATGGTCGGCCACAGAGCCTGAGCCATGAGCACCCAAGCTCAAGATTGAGCCAAGCCATCTTTTGTGTTGCTGGACTGCAGAGGCAGCGTGATGAGCTGGTGGAGGGATGGTGGATGACGGTGCTGGAAGGACAATGGCTAGGCATAATGACAGCATTTCCCTTCCAACTTTTGAATTTCCCTTAATTTCTTTAGAAAAGAAGTCCAAGGGAATCATTCATAAGAACAGGGAATTCTTTAGATTTAGTCTTAAGGAAATCAAGCAAACACATAGCACGTATTTCACAAAAGCCCACTGAAATAGCCAGAGGCATAGCCTCAGTTGTATGTGTGCGTGTGCGCACATGTGCATGCATATACATAGCACAGCAAAACAAAACAGAACACACAGAAAAGTTCTAAAAACCTTTGAGTTAGACAAAACAAGTACTGATTGGTGTACAAAATAATTGCAGAATCGCTGACTCATTATGATACGAGATGGGAAACTGGTTTCACAAGGAGCAGAGGGTTGTCTAAGGAGGCAGCGTGTGCAGGTGGTGTCAGAGGGGAAGGGACATGGACAAGTGGAAGCCTGACATTAGCCCTCTTACCATAAAAAAATAGAAACCAGCTCTTTAAAAGCCCAAAGATGTGAACAAGGCATCTGACTGGTTAGAAGGAAGATTTCCCTACTGCGGAAGCGACCAGTGACAGATGATGGGGTCCAATAGTGTGTGTCTGTTGGACAAGTTACACCAACATGTAAATCACTAAATGTTCCTGCTCAGCTTTCAGCTGTCCGTCCATGTACTCGCCAGAGAGTTTAGAAGCAGTCACCCCTGAAAGATTTTGTTCAGAAATTGGTCAGCCACTTGCATCTGATTCAGGGGGAATGTGTAGATCCATTGTGTGGGTTTGAATGCGAAGCCAATAAGTACGTATGAGGCTCAGTGTTAACGGCAAACCTCAGTCTGTGTTAAATGCTTATTTCAGAAGCAACGCGCTGTCAGGACCAGGGAGCCTAGTCCCCTGGAGGCATTTAGGGTACGGAAATAAAAGCACGTTGTGCTTGTCTTTAAATAACGTGTGTGGGTTTCCCAGGCTAAACTCTAAAAGCACTCCATCTTGAAAATGCTGATAGGTTTATGTATGTCATTAACTGTTGTGAAGTTCGTGCGAAGACGAGCTCAGGCATTTAACTGCAGAATTTTCATTGTAATCCCAGTCTTTTAACACTGGCTTTTGCCATGGAGAAGAGATTCACATTTAAAGCATCCTTTGAAGTCCAGGCAGTCATTCCAAGACAAAAGGAAACAAGACAAAAATCAGCCCATGGCCTGGGTGGAATTAACGCCCAGCTCCACGGCAGGGAGATTTCACATGCACGGCCACTGTGCCTCAGCAGGCCTGCTGAGTGTGCAGAGACACAGGTGTATTTAATCAATTAATGCAGGTATTTATCTTTCTAGGTAATTGTAAAGTGGTTGCACACCTACCCGAAGCAACTAAGAATTATTCTGGTGTAATAATCCACTTGGGTTTGGTATCGACTTTGTAATAGGAGGGGGGAAATAACACACGGAGATATTGTGCATATAATCCATGCTGTCTTCCATCTGACGGGGGGATGCCTGGGAAACATGACTGCAACAGGCAGGCATGATCCTTGATGTGCAAAGCTAAAATCCAGCCACCCCACCCCTCTTGACCTCTCTCTCGCATGACTTTCTAACTCAGGAGAGGAAAAAGGCGGATCCCTCAAAACACACAAAAACACCTGGTTGAGAATAAGTGTCACTTTCTGTGTAGAAATGTCTGCTAGACCCAGTCGAGGAGGTAAATAGAAACAATTCAACCGTTAACCCCAAAGAAAAAGAAAGAAAAACCAAAACATCAGAAGTTTACGGCAGCCAATATAAATAATTGTAATTAAGACAGTTCCCTAACCAGTGGAACCCTTAAGCCCTGTGCCCGCTGAGAGTAATATGTTCACGCTTTTAAAAATTACATACTGTTTTGCTTCAAAAGGCAAATAAAGTATTCAACAGATTAAGGCTTTTATCATAATCTTAGCCACCACTTCTCCACACTTGTGCTTGAAATGGTATTTCCCAGTTTTCGGGGCTACCGTATCCGGTGGCTCTTCCGGGGCAGATTGCTGTTAGATTAACTCCAACACTTGATTGATATTCCTCACAGATATGTGCTGACGCACACTGCGATGTATTTTCAATTGCACTGAAAAATAAATCACTGCACATAAATATCAATTTGATCTGTGACATTCACAGAAAAGCTAAGTGGTATTAGTGAGTCTCTTAATTTTATAAATTTGATTAGAAAAGTTTAGTGTCACACTTATCCATGCATTTGAGCAATTATTGGCTATTCAGTCTGTTTCCCTATCATCAAAATAGAGAAGATAGGCTGAAAAATGCTTTAACATTTAATTTTAGCTTGTGTGTTTGTTTACTTATACAGCTTAGAAAGAAAATTTAGTGTTACCAGTGATGTGAGCTCTCAGTTCTTGAATTCAGCAAAGAGTTCAGAGCCAAGAACTCTAATGCAAGAGAAAGTTTATTTAACATGCAAAACAAAAGTACACTCGAAGATTCAAGTGGACTGTGTGGAAAGCTGACTTGCCTTTTAGAGAAAAAGTCACAGAGGCAGAAGTGAACCAGCTGGGCTGTATGGATTAAGAAAACAAGTTACAAAGGCAATAATAATAATAATGGCCCTTAGAGTTTAGGAGAAAGAAAGCAAAGCCACACATGTGAAGACGGAAGGTGCATTGTGTGTTCTAGAGAGAGGGTATGCACTTGGTCTTCTGTGGTAGAGGTTTTTATCTGTTTCTAAAGGCAAGGAATTTAGGGAAGGTCTCAAGGACGGATCTCAATAGAATATACAACAACTTTTCAGGTGTGTCCTTTAATATACTGATTCATCAAAATGAATATAGTGTCAGCATCGTGGTCTCTACTGATTGGTTAGTGATAGGGTAGGGGGTCACTGGACATTGCATCTGGTCCAGCCAAGGCATCACTTCATCAGGGTTTGCCGCTTTTCTGGGTCTGGAACTGAAACACATTTGAAGCCAAAACTCTATCTCATGGTCAGCAGACACAAGGCTTTGTTCCTAAGATTATTTGATGCTGATCAGAACTTTATTGTCCTGAGGGCTTAATGCTTCAGGGTGTGGTCCTGCAAAGGGGAAGGAAGCAGGTGAGTCAGGGTGCTGGATGAGGCCAGTTTGAATCAGCTATCTGCCTCAGATTCCCCATCCCACTTACCAAGGGATTTTTCCTAGTTTCTTATTATCCTACTTCAAGACAAATGGTGGAAATGGACACTTGGAACAAAACTTACTGGCATCCTCCTTTGCAGGCACAGAGAAAGACCAGCCACCAGATATGTGGGGGGAGGTTCACTAAACGGAACTTTTCCTGGCTAAAGAAAATGGATAAAACCATCACCTGGACAGTACAACTGTCATTTAACCTTCCAATTCTCTCCCACAATAAAGGAGCCCTAAAAACTTTCAAATTATTTTATTGGTATTTCCAGCCAAGTTCATCTTGAATTGTGTGGTTTTCAAAAGCTGATTTCTTGATTTAATAAAATATTACTATTATTATTATTATTGTTATTATTACTATTATTACTACGTATTGTAAAGGAGCCCCAATTCCATTGCCAGGCTTTTCATAAAGGTCAGTCTTCTGCAGAGGAGACATGGGAGCAGCTAGTTCTAGGAGAGATCAAGGAAGCCCTTCAGGAGGGGGTCCCAGCGCTGCTCCACAGGTGATGGCTCTCAGCTGGCCCCCTGCTTCCCTGTTGAGCCCAGGACCACCTGAATCGTGCCTGAGACCGAGGGATCCGCCGTCCTCCAGGGGTGCAGACAGACTTCAAAAAGTTGCAATTAAATGGGAGCAGCAGAGATTACAGAGCGATATTAACTATCATTAAGTGATTTCTGTGTGAATGAGCCAAGCATGCCTTCCCACATCTAGCTGAAAAGGCACCTCAAACCTGCAAGTTTAAAGGTAATTTGATAAATACCTGCACTTGTTGGGGTATTTGTCTGACAGACAGACCGCATGTATCACCTTCACAAAGACATCAATGTGGCTAAAACTCAACGCTCCCATTGCCAAGGGACAAGCGCCAGCCTGTCATACGAAACCGCACGGATCATCCCGAGTAGGGAGGCGGCGCCTGTCTGCCCTGCTTTAAAGAAATTAGCTCAGTTTTCTTAAAATAATAAACAGAGGTTTCTGGACTTGAGAGGCCCGCTCACTGATATTGTATGTAAGCTTTTGATCTTTTGTTTTCAGTGTGAGCATGACATGATATTGGCAAGGGAAAGAGGCTGCTCCCAGGGAAGGGAAGGCTCGGCAGAGGGCACTGTGCGAGGCCGCGGCCGCGGTGGCTCTGCACAGACAGGCTCACGCTGCTTGCTGGCGACTCGCCAAGGTCCTGGCTGCATCTGCCGTCACCACTACTGGACCAGGGGCCAAGCCCCAACCCTGACCTCTGACAACACGTAGAAGCTGGAGAAGGGGGAGCCCCCACGCGGGGACAGGAGCCTCAGTGACCATCCAGACTCTATGGAAAAGCCTGGAAGCCATGGTGCATCCTGGACTGAAGTTTGGACACTGGGACACAGATTTGGGGGCTAGAAGAGACACTCATGAATTTTACTTATCATATGCACTGACTTTAAAAGTCACTTGAAAAAAATAAATATAAGTCCCCTGAAATTATTTGTTTATACTTTTAAGAGAAACTCAGTCTGTTTTCAGAACCACAGAGTTGAGGACGGCAAACATTTAAACATTTAAATGGCTAATTCAAACACTAGCAAAATACACTACCAGAAATATATTGCAATGAAGTCTTACAAATGAGGTCTTCTGCCAGTGTGTCTCCTCTGGAAGCCACCTCGCATCTTTTTATAACATCATTTAAACCTGATACAGGTTAATTATTAAACACATTTCATTAAATACATACTGTTTTTATGAATGCAGACAAAGTGATGTTGGTTTAATTGGACGACCTGGGGCAGCCATTTTTATTTCCTTTCACTTTAATAATTAGTATTCAATTCATGCCCTCTTAATGAGATGAAAATGAAAGTTTCCACATTTAATGCCATGTTTTCATGCTTGCCACGCTTCAAGAGTTTTCCTGAATAAACACCAGTATCAATGAGCAGCCAGAAAGGGCTTCCTTCAGGGACACGAGGTTCGTTTGCAAATCTCCCCACGCTGTGCTGTCCGCCTTTGGAAATGGGAGGACAGGGGACAGACACTGAGAGATGGTCCCCTCGCAGCCCCACTGTGTCCCAAATAGAAGCCAGAGCAACCTCCAGATCATCTGGTTACAGCCCAAATGTATCTCTTTTCTGAGATGCTATTTCTTTTTGCTATTTTCAGTAAAAATGAATGAAATATTTTCAGCCCATTAATAATCTGGCTTTCACTTAAAAAAGAAAAAAAAAAAAGAAAAACTCAAACCCAGAATTGTCACATCACCCTGTAAACTCAGAATGATTTTCACAAAAGGCACAGTCCCTCTCTGGCTGTGGGTCCCCACCACATAGGCAGGCCTTGGTGTGGAGTCCACTGTGCTGAATGAGAAACAGGGTCACTGCCCACATGTCCTCACCCTGCACTAGGAAAGACACAGCTCTTACAATTCTATCATTACACAAAACCAACTTTAAAACTATGCTCTCCCTTGTTAACACGACCTAAAACTGAACGTGATTGAAAAAAAATAAATGGCGCTATCTAACAGCTTAAATTTGGAGAAGAGTCAAGATACTGTTGTGTTTGTTTGTTTGTTTGTTTGGTTTTCATTTTATGGCAAAGCGCCCTGATGACCAACTAGCGGGACTGAACTGCAGAGAAGACTGCCTGAAATACAAAGTCAAGTACAGCATGTGGTTGGATTTTTTTTTTTCTAATAAAAAAAAAATGCGGTGTTATTTTTAGGACAGCAGCCCCTTGCCCTGAGCCCGACGGCTGCCCAGGAACACCTCGCACACCACACGGCATTCCCACTTCCCTCAAAGTTTGCTCCCGGATTGAGAAAGCCGAAAAGGCCAGAGCCAGTTATTTTTTGCTTGTTTCTAATATTTTATCAGGACATAAAACAATAATTAAAATAAAGTCTCTCTGCCATCCTCTATGTGGGAGAAGAGAAGACATTGACGAGAAAAAGAACACCCTTCTCTCTCTTTTCCAAATTGCCCTACAAATAATTTCTGCGGTGAATTGCATTGGCCACAGTGCCATGGCGGTGAAATCAGAAGGGACGCCAAGACGACTGCTGCTCCAGGTGATGACTTTGCTAAAGAAAAGTGTCTTCCCTCATTCTAAGTTACAAAATGTATCCGGCAAGCGCCCTTATGAGGGTTTAACAATATTCAGTACACAACTTTTAGTGGCAAGTGTAGCCACTCGTTGTCATCCAGTTATATGGAAACAAGGACTACTGCTTGGGATCAAGAGCTGGTTAGATAACCAATATAAAGATGAATTTCTAAACAATTCTTTCTGTCCTAGCATTATATACGAGCATGTTTTAGAAGTCTTGCTTGTGACTGGTAATTTAAAAAAAAAAGACACCTTCAATTCTTAATGCAAACAAATAGCATTTGTCCTTCTCAGGCATATGCTAGTTCAACACAGAGATGAGGGGATGTGTGCAAAGGCAAAGGGAAGTGAATTCCGTGGGGTCATCAATCTAATTCATTTCTTGAAATCATATGCACAAAATGACAGCACTTTCTATTTTCAAACAATTAAGTTACAGTGTAGAAAAAAAGAAACCTAAAACTTTAAATCTGCCTTTTTATGTATTTACTTAACAAATATCTTTAGATAATATAACCACAAACACATTCTACTGGGCTAGGTGTTGAGTGAGGTATTAATTTGGACAAGCTCTGCTTCTTCCTCTATAAGAAAGGAAAACCGTATGAACACACACACACACAAATATACACACACATGTGCACACACAGAACCATGTGTATACACCACATGAGACTACCCCCAAATACTAGCAGTGGTTATTTCTGAGCTGGAGATTATGGGTGTTTTTAATTTTCTTCATTTGGCTTTTTCTTACTTTATCACCTTCTAAAAAGAATAAGTAGTGCTTTCTCTAATCAAAGAGCAGTACAATACATACTATTTTTAAGGAGTGACAACGGGGAGGGCAATGTTTTGGTATGGGCAACAGGAAGCCTGAAGGACCGCTGAGGACCCTCCACAAGTACATTTCAAGTGCTCAGTGCCTGCTGGGAAGTTGTAGAGGATAATAGGCAGATAGGAATTGGGTGTCCATGGGGAGGGTCTGACTGCTAAGTAAAGGAAGTGAGGTACCTTGTAAGGTCACTGAACAAGTCAATACAATTATACACAAGGGCAAGTTCTTCTCAGAATTATACTTTTCTTCTATTATCTCTGATTCCAGTGATGGTCTTCATTTTCAAATTTGATGTCCAAATTTTATTTCATTAAACCCTAAAAAGAATGATGGTTACCAACTTCAAAATAAAATAAAAACTATAATTCCAAATCCAAATTAAGCTAATTAGCAAAATGATAGGAACAAATTTATTTTCTTTTCTCATATTTATGTATTCTCAATGCACTTAAACTTAATATACTTAGATTTAAGGGTATTCTTAATGTTCTTCTTTATATTTGATATCATTCCATCTCTCTCTCTCTCTTGCTCCTCTTCTCCCCTCTCCTCTCCTCTCTTCCCCTCCCTTCCCCTCCCCTCCCCTCCCATCCTCTCCTCTGCTCTCCTCTGCTCTCCTCTCCTCTATCCCTTCCCCTCCCCTCCCCTTCCCTCCCCTCCCCTCTTCTCTCCTCTCCTATCATCTCTTCTCTTCCCCTCATTTCCCCTTCTTTCTCCTCCCCTCTCCTCTCCTTTCCTCTCCTCTCCCCTTTCTATTTCTCTATCTACTTTAACTATGAAGAGGAAAATAAGCTATCTGAAGTAAAAGACCTTATATTTCAATTGCTCACAAAACTAAACTCTTAATAAATGTCACCCAGTAGTTATAATTGAATCCACTCTAACCCACCCAGCCCAACACTGAAAGGATTTATACATGAAAGCAGTCAAATGATTAGCTTGAAGACACTCTTACACATAGGTTGTGATGGCATCCTTAACCTGTGAGCACTCTTTCCTTTAATGCCAACATTGTGAAGGAATTTCGGTAGAGTCCTAAAAGATTGTTAGGATAAACCAAAATCAATTTTATTTGTCAAGGGATGAGTAGCACACGAGGAAAAAAAAATACATTTTTAAAAGAGAAGTAAATAAGATCTTAGATCAGTGTGGCATTAAATGCTTTCAAATATTGAGTTTGGCAAAACTAAAAGCTCGGTTATTTTTTATTCCAAGAAAGTATCCAGGGCACACCTGCTGACACTCAAGGGCAGCTTTAGCTCGGCCCCAGGTACAAGAGGAAGAGATGACTGTTTCTCAAGTAGAAATTCGAGGGATTTTTGAGGAATCTGTACCACTCACCCTGGGACCTGACCTATGTAACAGGACTGATGGGAAATCCCAGAGCACACGTTTGCTTAATTCTGCCACCCCCAGTGGCTTTCCTTCGCCTGGGCACCTGCATCGTTTGCAATCTAGTCAAAAGGTCTCTAATCCATTTGACTTCTCAGTGTTTTAAAGGACTACCATATATTTATAGAAGTTTTATATAGCTTTAAATCTTAGTACATCAAGCATGTTGGAATAAGTTGCAATTTTATATAAGAATAACCTGAAAGACTTGCAGGGTATTTAAATACTGTTATTCAGTCAGAAGGTACAGTGTCTCATACACTGTAAGCTCCTTTAAATCATATAATGAATGCAATAATGGAAATTAGAATCCCAATATGCACTGCTGTGTCTCCTTTAATCTACATGTGATTTTAAATAGCATTTCCTGAGAATTTGTTATTTGGTGAAACCTGTTTTGAGCTTGAGAATAAGTATCGTTCAGGATCAGTTGTCATGATATGAGACATTTTTCTTATTAAAAAGAGGATTTATCAGGCATCACCCTCCCTCCATTGTTGCAGACTATGTAAATAATAATAATTATTATAATAAAGGCATAGATCATGATAATAATATGTACAACATTTTCCATCCCCACACAAAATATTGATTCTCCATGAGAAGGAGAATAATTAAAAATAAAGAAACAAATTGAGACCACATTCACAAGGGAACACATATCTGGTAATTCACAGTGAGATTATGTCTTTCCCTTCTATGTTTGGTCTCATAGTATCACTATTTTAGCCCCCTAATCTTGGAAAACCAGAAAGTATAATTTGAATGTTAAAAAAGGAAAAACTAGCCAGAGCCAGCTTTCAGGGACACAGTGACTTGCCCCCTTACACCCTGCTAGAAGTAAGCCACGCAGCGCCATATTTATTTGTTCGTTTATTGACCAGTAGTAAAGTGAGCAACTTTTATGTTCCAACTACTTTGACAGACACTTTGGGAGATGGAAGCAGTCCCTCTTTGATGAACACAAAGTAAGATACCCATGCATTTATCATATAAAGGACCCCAAAGGATATTTTTCATAATCTAGCTACATAACTTTCAACATTTTTCCATGGACAAAGGATGCTGAGTAATGTGTAATAAATGTATGTATAGTACAACAATTTAGAGAAATTAAATGATGGAAATATTCTAATTTTTTTTTATTTTCTTTTTCATTTGAATCCACACAGCAGTAAGTCATCTAGAATGGATCATCTCTCTCCTCTTCATCTTCAAAAAGTAAATTATTTTTTCTACGATTGGACTTGACTCTCCAACCTATGAAAGAATGTCACCATTGTCTCACTTGCTTTGTGATGAATGCGGATATCTAGGATGTCAGGTATGTCCTCTGAGGTGGCCACAGGTGGCCTCTTGGCCAGCTGCAGCATATGGGCATGTGGGAGGGACACTTGCTAAAGTACAAGGTGGCACTGAACACTGGTGCAGAGAAGCCCTTCCCTCCTCCTGTTCAGCGTGCTTCCTCATAGTGGTCACCGGTGACATCAAAGCCGCTTTGGGAAAGAAACAGAGTAAACACTTGAGATCACCCGGCGACTCAAACATGCAAGGTTTTCGGTGTTAACTACACACCAGTCTGACGTGTCCAGTGAAATTAAGGTTTTGCTTTCTGTTTATTTTTCATTTTAAAAATGTCAGAGGTTGGGGTGGGTGAGTCCTGTGTAACTTGGCCAGTGGATAGTACATCAATAACAAAACCTCTGTCTGCCTCCTCCGTGTCCCCGCCCAACACAAAAGACAGAGGAGAGACGGCACAACCTGGGATCAATTCCATAAGCCTGAGAAGAGGGGAAGAAAATAAAAGTTTGACAGGAATTTATAAATACAGCCTTGGTTAAGTATATCATCATTCATAACACCATTAAATCTATTTCAATAAACAAAAACATGCTTTACTTATCCCAGGAATTCTTTGTGAAAGGAAAACATTATGTGAAAAATAAAGTGTTATTGCAAACACAGTTAAAATCTGGAGTGAGGTTCTGAATAAACAAATGAAATTGCAATGGAATATAGTGTGCCTTAGAGCCATTTCTTGACAAAACAGTCATCTTATTTACACGCTTCACAATACCCCACCATGGATGTCGACGGAAAAAAATAAGGAGAAAAATAATTAGCATATTAATCTTTTTTATGCCGCCATCTTTCAGATCCAGAAGACCATGGTGTAATTTAAATCTAAACGCTTTCCTGGCATTAGAATTCATTTTAGATGGGTCAATTGTTCCATAATAAAGGGATAGAAGGTGTACTTCATGCAAGAGATTTATGTTTGCCATTTGTTCATATTCATGTGCGACTGAATACCCTCAATTCAAATGGTGATGGCTGTTCATATCAGTCGGGCGCCAGCCACACAGATCACTAACCGGCAGCAATGAATTTCATTTGCAGGACAAAAAATACGGCGAAATTAACTCCAACAGTTTATTGATTTTTGCTTAACAGAAGCCAGTATAACAGCTCTATTGCCCTCATAATGATTAGTGACAAAAGTTTAATTAAGCAATTATGAAGCCAATAATAGAGTTGTCTGGCCCGCGCAGCTCCAGTCCGCTCAGGACTTATCTCCCTCCTGCACATCAGAGCAGCTGGAATGTGCTTGAGGAGATTAATGCCGAGAACACAGATGCCTACTTTAATTCTGCTTCACCATGCCGTTTGAATGGAGCCGGGAACACAAGCTCCCCTTTATCAAATTACAAGTCCGCTTTTCATGAATATGTAGTTTCAAAAAAAATCTAGTTGTGGCTTCAAGGTGTAATTATAAAGACATACAACAAAAATGACACACAATTCTGTTTTAGTAATCCCTGCTATGAAATATGCATGATAATGTATTACTGAATAAAGACTTAACAACGTTCTAAGAGGCTTTGCCATTGTACCGTTATCCAAACAATTGGCAGCCTTTTCCAAATGTTATGTGAGATATTGTCTGACCTTACATCTTTGTTTTTCTTCCTCTTAAATGTATTGTTTCAAGCTTATTGTATTGTTATTTGTCCATAATGCCATTAAACCCGTCTTATCTGTTTGTAAGAATTCCCAATTTATTATGTATGCTTAAATATGGTAATGTAAAAATGTGAGCTCCTTCCCCACATTAATCATTTCATAAAATATACACCGTGTCCGGAAACCTGCAAACCTGGAGAGCAGGAGGCATCCGGGCTGCTTTCCCCATCCTGACAGTTCTGCACGCGCTGCCTTGCAAGAAGCTTGCTCCGTGCACATTCTAAATACCTTCACTCTCGAGAAAGAATCTGGGGCTTTTCTGCCTCTGAAGCAGCAAATGATCTTGGCCAATTTTGCTGGCCCCTTTCTCTTTCACCAGAAGAAGAAACGGTTGTGGTCTCTCCCTAAAGAAAGCAAGCATTTATCGTGCTACCACCCCGTAGAAACTCATTTGAGAGGAAGACATAAAACAACAGTATGTATGTAGATAAATACATAGGTCCAGAAATCCTATTTTCAAACTTTATATGTGACGACCTGAATTGCTACATTTCATTTAGAAAAACATAAAACAAATTCACCCATAGGTTTTTGTCACTAATAAAATGTGCCTTATCCAAATGATTGCGATTTATTTTATCAAAATCCCCTGACAAGACATTTGTCTTCTTGGAACTGCCTAGAACAGCTGTTTCCATATAACAGCAGCTGGGAAAAGTCAGCAAAAGGTTTCTGGGCGGCCTTGCCACTGCCCGCTGGCTGTTTCCTTCCCCAGCCACCACCTGAGTGGCCAACCTGTGTCTCACTGGTGACATTCACGGTCCTCCTGGGCAGAGTACCACAGCACAGTCAAAAATGCTTGCCTGCCATCTCTGCATGGTCTCCCCAATACCTGTTCGGGGACCATGGGACAGATGATGAGTGCTCACCCTCAAGCTGCACGAGGGAGTAAGGTGTCCCTTGCAATATTAGAATAAATTTATCCTCTGTTTTCTCTTAATAGCAGAATGTGTCTGTTTTATTTTTAGCAACTATCCAGGTGACTTCGGAGGGCTTTGCAATGACCGGTAAACTCCCTCAAGGTGTGAACAGGACAGGAGCGTGCTGACGGGCAGGGGCCAGGCTGCAGCAGTACATGCTCCCCTGCCCTCATCAGTAGCACATCCTGCAGCATAAGCTATGTCTCAGGGAATTTAAACCTCCGGAAGTTAAAGCAAGTTTCACAATGGCATGGATTCCTCTGACGCTCCCTGCCTGGGAACACACTGTCTTCAGAGACAACTGCCTCTGTTTATTCCTCCAAAATCAGAGCAAATGTGGGCAAAATCAATAACTTTATTTTTTTATCTCTTGGTTATTAATGAGAGGAGGTTTCTTCTGATTCTACCTCAACTGGTACCCATGATGTTGATTTTAGAATGTCTCTAATGCTTGCTCAATACCACTCTCCAAGACACGAATACCAAGACTTAAGTGATCAGATTTTTTTAACTATTCTTTTGGCATTCATTAAGAATCATTCAACCTGTAAAGAACTGAAAGAAAATCCCAAGATATTAGAAAGATAATGTTGTTCTTCTGAGTGGTTAATTGCTAGAATTTTCTAAACCTGCCCATGTTGCTGTCTTTGAAAGCCCAGCAGACCCCTTCCTAAAGGATGAGAAGGCACATGTCCCTACACTCTCCGCAGAGAGGACCTCCCCTGGGAAAATCAATAATAGTGCCTTATGGATAAATTTTAGAGACAAAAATTAGATTAGAATGAGCTTTGAAAGGCTGCCTAGTCAAAGTAATCGTGGCTACATTTTTATTTTTCTCATTAATATGAATATCCAGAATGAATGGTCATTAAACATATGTAAGTTTCTCACAGCTTCCAACAGCTCGCTTCATTTTATGGTTGGATTTTGAAAGATAAAATAATGTATCTGCTTTCCTGAGATCAGTCTGTGGAGAGCAGACTACACTTCTCATTCGTTCTGGAGGTTGGGATGGCCTCTCTTTCCACAAAGCTGGTTTGCAGGGAACGGCTATTAATAGTCCCGCTGGAGTAAATGTTTAACCATTCAAAAATTAGTTCAGCCATACCTGCGACAAGTTGTGAATTGTTTAACTGAAGAATGCCATCTTAATTAGTCCTTGATATAATTTACTTGTTCTTGATTCACAAAAGGAATGTCAGTAATTAAGTAAAAAAGGTCTCACACAAGCATATTATTTTGACAACAATACAGAAAAGAGCCGATGGCTGCAATGTAAAGTTTGCTGATGGCATTTCATTCACCAAGGCAGCGTCCTGTACACAATGGTGCTGCAGTGCGGCCGCTCAGAAAACGCAACGTGCGAACTCTCTGTCAGTTCTCAGAGCAATGGTAGCACAATTAAAAACCCAGGCGCATCCATTTCAAAATGGAATTGCCTGTCATGTGATAAAACTGTGCTTTCTTCCAGACGCATCTGTTTCCCTCTGATTTAGAAAATATCGTGAAGGCCTTTATTCCATCACTGAAATTAACAAAGGACTCATTTTAGCATTCTGGGTACGGGCAAGACATCTATCTGGTGACCCTGTTCTGTGCCTGAAGACCACCTGCATGCTTTTCATCCTTATTGCATCTTTTTACATGTACTTATTTGCATTTTTTTATTGCCAAGTGTTAATTAATGGCAATTAGCTCTTATTAGCAAAGGGTTCTAAAAGCAGAAAGATGATTTTAATTTTATATATTCAATCCATCACTTTCCTAGATGAATGCAAAACCATTCACCTTTGCATATTCACTGAATCTTGTGCCATGCAGTTCGAACAGTAAGATGGGCTTTAAATCTGCAAATTAAATATTAGGTGCCCCCTATAGTAATACATTAAGCATGATTGGCTTAGGTAATGTGGTGAGTATGTGACAGAAATTATATCAATCCAATATACTTGTTCCTGGGTATGCCCTCTCATATTTTATTGTGAAGAGTAGCAGATGAAAAATACAACTGTTTGCTAATAGGACTCACGTCTTGTTATGGGTGCCGATTTCCCGTTTTCCGTAACTCACCATGATTACTTTTTTAGAAGCTTTCACTTTCCCCCAGCTGATCCTCCTCTAGTTAGGCAGCATTAATGACACTTCAGTCATCCTGGCTTTCAAGCCGAGTCCTTCCACAGCGAACAGAGAGTTGACATTTCCTGACATTTTCCCAACTAATTACAGGACAAATAATTAAGCATGTTCTCCTATGTAACAAATGAAGGCAAAAGCCGTCTGTCAAGGCTGGTGATTGATGACACTCCGGGAGACTTTATCTGATGGGTCCTGCCATGCGATGGAGGGGAAGCAAATTTATTAGAATGAACAATGCAAATTCTGAGTCATCTTATCCAGTTATGCGCCAAAGCAATATCCATGTCAAGGTGAATGTGACAATGAAAGCAAAATATTTGCATTTTGTGGAGCAGGTTGAAGGGGAAATCAGAGCGAGAAGATGACAGGCCTAATTATTTTGGCTCATACAGGCTAGGACAGCTGTTTCTGGTGTCCTGAACAAGGCTGTCACACAGGTAACTAAATAGGTCTGCATATAAGTCTGTATCCAACACTACTGAGATGTCTACCACTAATGACCAACGCTAATGTTACTGCCATCCCTGAAAAACAGAAAATGTGTCACCGTGCACCTTCTGTGTGGCAGTCAACATTTCGCTACATAATTACTTGTTAGTGAATTAATTCCTATCTGTCAGTATCTATGCCAGTGTCATTTTTAGACCATTACAAAATTATGCCATCACTATAGCAACTGCAAGCACAGTTAAAAGGCAAAGAGTTCAGATACCCGGGAAAAGTGCCTAGTTAGGCAGGAGATAATAATGTAGAATCAAGTCACCATCGCCATGCCTACCTTCCCAATTTTCTTTATTTGGATTACATGTTTGATCAATGATGATGAAACAATAATTTCAGGTATTCCCGATTTAATCCACAATGACCATTTCCTATAATGAAAGCAGCAGTCTGCAATAGCGTCTCTCTGAAGGAAGGGAGCCCCCACCCCCAAGTCAATTAATTGGGTGCTCAAAAGTGACCTGCCTAGTGTCAACTCCCACGGAGCCTGTATGCAGATGCCTTGTGCTTGGAAGCTCCTTGCCCGCCTCCCTCTCCTGCTTTATGCACAAGGCATTTCTGTGGAGTCTGTATTCAGATTCCTCTCTGTTTCCTTCTGCCTGCCTTTGTGCATGTTTCTTTGCTCCTAAGCGCTGCCACACTGAGCTTTCAGCTTCATTCCCACTTAGCAATTCAAGATGCCATCACACAGTCCAATCACTCCTTGCTTTATTCAAATCAGCATGCCACAGGACTCAGATCCTGCCTGCATTAAGAACGATCGGCAACCTTTTGGACCCTAAATGCCCCTGGAGAAATACATTTTAAGATGAGAAGGAGGGAGATCTTATGAGTGACCAACAAATTAAAATTTTAAAAAGAAATCCTTTGAATTTTAAATAAGAAAATAGAAAAATGTAAACTATCCTATAGAAAACTGAATCTATGCTCATTGATTTTTTTTTTGTTTTAATTAATTAAAATGTTACCAGTCTGGGGATAAAGAGCTCCACTAAGCTACCCACATAAATTCATCATGTTTGTCTGTAAAACAAGGTCACTTTTGTTAAGTGCAAATATTTTACTGGTGTGTTTGAAATGATATTTGGCAGACATGTGACTCAAAATGGCATCTTACGTCTCAGTGATTCGGTTAAGAGGTTACATAAAGAAAGGAGAATTTTAAAACAAAGGTAGAAAGTTCTTTAGGAACACTCTCATTTTATAAATCGCCATCTTAATTTTTTGTCTTGTACTGCATTATGTTTAATACTTCATAACGCAACAGGAAGACAAGGAGATCTTGAATATGTTTAGATGCTTATTATTATTTGGTGGTCTATTAATAATACAGATGAGAAAAATAGGGGCAATATAAAGATTGGGTTAATAATTTTAAATGACCAAGGTGACTCTCCAAACAAGAAAAGGTAGAATTAGACCACAAAGGAGGTTGTGAAGATTCCTTAGGGAGATAGGCATAAACGCTGGCATTTGATCAGGATGAAGAAATAAAACCTGTTCTTGGTTGAGGGAATCTCTGAAAGCCCCAATATGTGAAAGCACAGTACTCATCTCAGTTCACTAACTTCATTTTAGAAGAAGGCCACGTCGCTTTGCCACCTGTAACATTTCAGGCAGATCACTAGAACGAAGGTAGTAAGTCTAAACCAAGAGAGAGCCTAACTTTCAAGGCAGGCTCTCCTAACATGAAAGTAGCGAGACATTTAATCTGGGTTCTGCTTAGCGAGGTTAAGCCATCAGTGCCTCTGGTTACTGCAGAATCCTGAATGGGCAGAAATCAATCATTTCCCTGGAAGGGCCTCCGAGAGCACTCCCTCTGACAGTGCCATTGACCATTGTTAGCACAAAGGCAACAAAGAACAGTGAGGTCTATTTTAAAATCATACTCAATTTTGCACATTTTTGTGTTTCCTGGGCACCCCATGTGCTATCTGAATGCTCAGAGCAACACATGTCTTCTTAGGCACAGATCACTGATTGCTGAACCTGGGAATACCGTGTTTCAATTATTGGAAATTTATTTTGCTCAAATTACACACATAATGACTAACCTAAAACCAATAAAGTATAAGCAAAATATATCTCATATTTGTAGTTTGTCACAAAATAGTCGCTGATGAGTATAAAGGAAGTGTGTAAGTCCACTCTAATTGAGAAGCAGGTGTTTAGCCATGTAAATAATGCAATATCTTGATAGAGATTGTATACAAATTTGATACAAGGAACCAATGAGATAGTTTCTGTCTAATGATCCTAGTCAATGTAATTAATGTATTCTGCTACATTACATTTTAAGAAGTGACCATTGTGTAATACACTTTGAAATATGCACAAGCTAATGGGATAAGATACAAAAATTATTATGCTGACAGTAAATCATATTACATTCCTAATAAGCATTAAGTAGATAACTAGGTCAAAGCAGTATTATCTTAATTGATTTTTCAAAAGAAACCTGACAGAAAAATGTCAATGCTCGAATATTTCTTCATGCATCATTAAAACAAGATTGGCTTTTAACAAAAGAAGAACCCTTCACAGAATTGATTCTTGCTTTGGGCTGCCTGCAAGTGAGTGTATTACATAAAAATCTATACAGGATATTAAAACAACACCACTCTGCAAGACAGTTACAATTAAAAGCTGACACCCCCCGACATGTTGGCCAAAGTGGTTTGCCAGAAAATACAGGAAAGTCTTTCTATCCAGTGGAAACAGTGCAGGAAAACCAGACACATATACCGTTGGGGAGAAAGACACTGATTAGAGGAGTTTCTAATTAAATCACAACACCCATTACTTATCTGTTTTGAAACTGCATAGTTATTAACCAGTCACACAGGATTACTGGGGAAACCCCGGCCACATTACCTGGGGTTTTTAATCAGACTGTGTGCCCTGGGAATTTCCCGCAGAGCTGTGGACAAGGTGATGTTACAGCCATCACCCCCACATATCACCTTAGACAGAGACATGATGGTTGAATCCACCTCTCAGAGGGAAGACATGCTAGCTTTAATGCAAATGAGGCATTTCTCATGTTTGCTTGCAACTTGTGGTGAAGTTTAATCATGGTTGCAAAGGGTTGACTGGGTGCAGCTCTGGGGTGGCTCCTTGTCCCAACACTGGAGGTGCTTAGCAGACATCCCACTGTTGTCTGGACATCACACTGCCTTTCCTCCTGGGAGCATCCACCTCTTAGTAAATCTCTGTGCTCCATTTTCTCAAATGAAGAATCAGGGACATTGGTTCCATTGGCCTAAAGTGCATCCATGAAGCAAGATGCACACTGAGACTGTTATTAACCTCAGAAGACACCCCAGGTGGGTTTGTCACACAGCCGGGCGTGGCCAGGCCGCCCCTAGGGACACAGTCAGCAAGAGGCACCTCCTCTGAAAGGGACATTGTTGGTTACAGATGAGGCTTCACTAGGAGGAAGTTTTAGGCACTGGTGAGATGTTTGCTGTCCATCCACGATGAAAGTTTCAACACATGAAGGGGAAAACAAAAAGCAAAAATGAATATTTTTTTGTTTTTAATGCCAGACGAAAGGTCACTGGATAGTGACACACACTCCCTGGGGGCACTCTTCCTCTCAACCACTGCACACAGCTCCTCCGGGCTCTCCTTCCCCTCTTGTCCTCATGGTCCAGATCACTTCTGTTTAGGGGACTAATCCCATGGGCACAAGTAACCTTGATTCTCTGTGTGTGTGCTCATGTATGTCCTCCTGTGAGAAACAAGTGAGTTGAGCGACCTTGAACAAGGGCTGACGATGTGTACAAAATGCACACTCTGGAATTAGGAGTGCCTTATTCAAAGCACTGCTATCTTTAAATAATTGGCAAAAGGACAAGCAGCTAAGAGCTCCATTTGTGGCTCTGTTAGGAAGGAATTTGTGCTCTTCTGGCAAAACTTAGTGGGGTGGTTGGTATGGTTTTGGATAAATCACCTTACTTTCTAATAGGGTCATCTAAGTACTTTCTTTAACAGTAAACTGTCTGCCCATGGATTGCCTATGACCTGGGACAAGCACTGAACTTTCCTGAGCCCGGTGTTCATGAACACACACGGATGGGGACACGTGGGGACACCATGCACATGAGGGAAGACTCAGTTCTGGTGAGGAGGCAAATGTGTTCAAGCATCCAGAAATACTGGCTGCTTCCCCGCACCCCAGGTCAGCAGTAATGGCAGTTTCTGCCAGAAATTATTTTATAGACATATTCTAACATGCCTTGTGTTATTCTTTGCTGTGGGGGCCTGGACAACCCCAATACCACATGCTTGTGAACTGCCCGGTAAGTGCCAAGTTCTGGGGATAGAGCAAAGAACGCAGCCTTAAGACTGAAAGCTCAGGGACCTGGGGGAGGCCCCTGGATGGCATCCACCTGGCGATGAGGCTCTGGAGGTTGTATAAGTCCAGGAGGAGGGCCAGGTAGCTGCATTCATGCCCAGGAAATAAATCAGTTCAGGAATTAACTTTCTTTGTTGTGCAATAACTACAGGCCAGTATGGTCACATTACTGGATCATGGGGTATAATTTAATGTGCAAACTACAGTGAGGCCCCTATTTCAAATGAGAAATCTGAGTCTTCCATGGTCAGCAGGCCACAGTCTAAACATGGACTTGGTGCTCTGAGCCACTCTCTTGCAAGGGCTTGTTCAGGATGTGATGGTTCCTTCCCATCTCTATGCCTTTCCAGGACAGGGAGATGGAACGATGGAGCCCCGGACCCTATCTTGTTGCCCACCCTGCCCATGCTAGGAGTTCCCAAACCCTGCTCCAGCCCTTCCTGCTTACAGTCTGTAAGGGAAGAGAGTGGTACTGGGAATGTCACAGAACAGGAACCTAGACAGATCATAACTGGGATCTCATCTTGAACAAGGGGCTTTACCCTCATAAGAACCTGTTTTCTTATCTTTAAAATGAACAAGGGAGGCTTAGTTGTTAGGATTGCTGAGGAGATGAAGATTATGTAGCAAGATCATTCACCATGTGGTAGGACCAGTCTGTGATGCTTTAGCTGCTTCACAACCTCACTCAGTGATTCCCCACTGGAGACTCACTACCCACTCCACAACTCAAAACCTTTCCACCAATCTGCAGATTGGATGTGTCACACTGACCAGCCATCACTCTATACCTGTCACCAACCCACGCTTGCACACAACTTACACTGTGAATGAACTGAACTCAAGTTTCTCCTTGACTACAACCCCAAAAGTCCTAGTTCCCCATACTCCCCCATAGAGCTCCCCAAACCTGTAAGTTTTTCCTCCCTTGTTTGTGTAATTCCACTGCGGTTCTTATTTTTGTCCACACAATGATCCAGGGATGACTGTCCCCTAATTTCTTCTCTCTAGGTTAGATTTAATATTGATCATTCTCTTCCCATTACAGAATGGTTTTGGTCTGCCAAAAATGTCTACTCCCCTTCAAGAGTTTATCTATATGGCCAAGACCCAATAGTTAGATAATTTCAAGTACAGGTAAATTTTGACTTTCATTTTCAAAATATTTCTAGTTTTCTTAAATTGAACTATGAAAACATGATACAGATTTTTAAAAACTCTACCAAGTTTGAATTTAGCGAATGTGTGCAAATAAAGAGCAACAAAGAAAGTCAAGTGGTTCTTATTAAAATTTTAATTGATTTTCAAATGAATACATAAAAATAGTTGTAGGTTGTTCATCTTTCAGTCAAAATGTATTCCCTGAATAAGGATCAAATGTCTTTACTTGCTTTTGGTTTTATTCAATCACTCTTTGAGATAGACTATGAAGTATTTTTAAAGAACTTAGGACAGTTGGAACGGCCAATGAGAAAATAGTCTCTAGTCTGCTTACCTTTCTTTAAAATATGTGTTTATTTTAATGTATATATTATACATATATATTTATTATTTTAGCAGAAGGTATACCTGTAGTGCCTGTTCAAGCAATGGGGAAGTGGATAGAGCGTTGGCTTGGGATGCTGAGTACCCAGGTTTGAAACCCCAAGGTCACTGGCTTGAGCATGGGATCATAAACCTGACCCCCTGGCCACTGGCTTGAGCCTAGTTGTGACTGACTTGAAGCCCAAGGTCACTGGCTTGAGCAAGGGGTTACAGGCTCAACTGCAGCCCCCTGGTAAAGAAATATGTGAGAAAGCAATCAATGAACAACTAAGGTGGACCAAATATGAGTTGATGCTTTTAATTTTTCATCCTTCCTGTCTGTCTGCCCTTGTCTGTCTGTTTCTCTTTCTCTCTCACATGCACGCACTTAAAAAAGGGGTATGCCTATAGTGATTATGGATACATTATCATTTTCAATTCAATTCCTGTCATCTACACATAAGTTTCTACAATAAACAAAGGTTTTCACTTGAATTTTGATTTAATGGAATTCCACATTTGCCATTTGAAGACCACATATCTCAGAAAGATTTAAGAGGTCACATGCAACTATAGTTGATCTGCATGACTTTGCTGTCACAAGTGACTAAGACAATATTACAATACAAAACAAACCTCTGTGCACTAAGGAATTGTGTGATGATATTGCATATCTACTAAAATATAGGAATAAGTAATATCAAGTTACTAGTATTAATCAGGTGTCAGTATAATATAAATTGTACTTGGGTTCACACTTTCTTTCTTGAAAAAAGAATTACTTTTCTAATTTTAATAGTTGGTACTATCTTCATTAAGGGAATAACACATGAACATGAATTGAATAATCCTGGCCTTGGCTGGTGGCTCAGTAGCTAGAGTGTTGGCCTGGCATATGAACATCCACAGTTAGATTCGTGGTCAGGGCACACATGAGAAATGACCATCTGATTCTTCCCCCCTCTCTCTTCCCCTCTTTCCCTCTTTCCACCCCACAGCCAGTGGCTCAACTGGTTTGAGCATCAGTAAGGCGCAGAGGATAGCTCAGTTGAGCTTCAGCCTCAGGTTCTAAAAATAGCTTGGTACTCAAACATCAGCCCCAGATAGAGGTTGCTGGGTGGATCCCAGTTGGAGTGCATGCAGGAATCTGTCTCACTATCTCCCTTCCTCTCACTTAAAAAAATAAAAATACATAAATAAAAGAATAAATAATTCTAAAAATTAATAATTTCCACCCAAAGTTAATTGTTATTTTATTTAAATTACTTGTATAATCTAAGAGCATTAGTATAAAACAAATCAAACTTAATGATTACAAGATAATTGTTGAACGTCAGTTTCTTCCTTTTGACTTATGTTTTCAAATCAGTGATAATAAATACGTGAATTATTATTGAATTGATGGCAATTTAGTGATAACTAGACAAAACACATTTGACAGGATAATAAATTTAAATGTTCATTGATGTTTTACACACGCACTCCCCTCAGGCTCACTGGATACTGTTATCTGCTTAAGCCCATAAGGTTATAACTTTCATTCTTGTGTCTCAGGGAAAGGATGCCACAGCAGACTCAGGGAAAAAAATAAGACAATCTCTTCTTTTGGGTTTGGGTGCTCTTGAGTCACATGGCAGAGAATGTTATCTTAAATAATAAGGCTTGATCATGAAAACCCTAGATGTTGAGAATTTAAGGTTAAGCCCCAGAGGATAAAGGCACAAGTTTTATGTAACTGGCAATAAAGTGGGAATTCTTACCAAAAAAAAAAATCTGTCAAAAATAAAGTTGACTTCTTCTCATTCCAAACATGATGCATGGATGAAATACAATCAGATAGATAAATAAATGATAGATAGATAGATAGATAGATAGATGACAGATGATAGATAGATAGATAGATAGATAGATAATGAAAAGAACACAAGGCAGACCTCAAATGAAGGAAACTAAAATTTCCAGGCATTATAAACTAAAAAAAAATGCAAAGACTGGTGAATGTGGGGCTTTTGTGAAATTGACCTAGGAATACAGAAACTCTATAAATTCTAGTCCTAGAGCTCAGGCACACCCATCAACACAGGAGAGAATGTCATTCAAGGCAGGACCCATAATAGAGAACTGATATAAAACAGATACCCTGTGATATTTAGTCATTATATGACTGAGGGGGATGATGAGGAAGAATCCACTGTCTCAAGAAAGTAGCAATATAGCTTATCGCCTGCCTGTTGCATGACTTATATCCACCTCTTTTCTAAAATTTCAAGCTGTCACCATGAATGAGTAGGTGTAGGTTTAGAATTTGCACACTTGTTGTACAAGGTTCTTAAACTGATAAAGTAAAAAACAACTTATTTTCATACTGTTAAAGTTCTTGGAGCCCTAAGTGAACAAACACACAATTGTCTCATAAGAATATTTCCATGCATCAAGGTAACTGTAATTAACAGAGAAAAAAAATTGTCCAAGATGAAGATAAAGATGAACTCACAATTTAAAATAAAATAAAAAAATGGGTGAAAGTCAAAAGATACAGCAAAGTAATAAGAAATGTCAATAAGTAAACAGTTTGAAGGGAAAATAAAGTAAATATGCTTAAAATTATTATAGCTATAATGACTAAAATAAGATGGAGAAAAGGACACTAAAAAGAATAAAACAGTTTGAAAGGAAACAAATAGAACTCTACAAGTGAAATTAAAATCATTGTTAGTAAAAACATAATAAACAACACCCCAAATTTAAGTTAGTAACTGAATGAATAAAGATGATCAATGCTCAGTCTCTCTGCCTGCCAAAGGAAAAAGTAAATTCTCTTTTTTAAAAAAGTAACATCATTTAGATACTCTAAAATGTTTTATTCACAGTATCTGGTATTTATTCAAATGTTACCAAATGTTAGGATCAAAATCCATGAGAAAAAATTATAATAGACTCACAAGTGATTAAGACCTTGAAATTTTCAGGTAAGGACTATAAAATAACTATGAATAATGTAGTGAAGAAAAATTTTAAAGATAAAATATGAGATCAGTGAATAAAAAATTTCACTAGAAGATTGGAATTTAAAAAAAGAAAGGAGAAATATTTACACTTAAGAACACAATATGAGAAACTAAAAACTCAATTGATGAATTTTATAGCATATTAAATGAGAGAAGAGAAAGTGACACAATTGAAAAATAACTAAATGAAATACTTTCACTAAAACAGGAAGGGATTAAAAATAATAAAAGAAAAAAATAAAAGTAAAAATTAGAATGTCAAAGACAGTACCAATGTATATATAATTGGATATTTAGAAAAAAAAAAAGAGAAATGTGGCAGAAAAAAATATTTGCAGAGATAATGGCTAAGAATTTTTTAACTCATAAAAAATATGAACCCACATATTCCAAATCTCTAAGGGCCACGGGTAAAATAAACTCAAAGAACTTCACACCTGGCAGTAGTATAGAAACACTGCTAAAAAGAACTCAAAGGGAAAAAGTGTGGTGTGGTATCCCATTAACCCAACCTGAGACTGTTCAACAGTAATGATAGGAGAGAGAGTGCTACGGAGTTGCAGATTTAAATGTGCTAGAAGAAAATAACTGCAAAATTAGAATTCTATAACCAGACAGAATGTTCTTCACAAAATAAAGTAAAAAACAAACAAACACACAAAACATATTTGCAGAGAAATAAAAACAGCAAATTTACCACCACTAGACTGACACTAAAAAAAATTAGAGTGGATTTTTTGAGTAAAAGGAATGTGATCCAACGTAGAAGAACAGGGCACAGGAAGAAACAAGAAGTACTAAAAAGGACACAGGTATGACTAAATATAAATCAATATTACTGATGCAATTAAAAATGGTAATAGTCAAAACATATTGTGGGTATTAATATACCAATAATAATATTATATTTATTATTATAAATGTAGAGTCCTTAAAGTGTAGCCAAGATTTAAAGTTGGTCATATATAGATAAGTAAAAATTACTATTGTGAAAGATAAGAAAAGTACTCAGAAGATAGCGCTGAAAAATAAATATATGAAGAGTATAAAATGACAAAGAAAAAGATTTTCTTTTAAAAACACTTGAATAAGAATATTCTGAAATTAAAGAAATATTTACATACTTAATTTGAAAACCGCACAGGTAGTAGATATACAACGTTTTAAAAATCCACATTTAGACCCTGGCTGGTTGGCTCGGTGGTGGAGCGTTGGCCTGGCGTGCAGGAGTCCCGGGTTCGATTCCCAGCCAGGGTACACAGGGGAGGCGCCCATCTGCTTCTCCACCCCTCCCCCTCTCCTTACTCTTTGTCTCTCTCTTCCCCTCCCGCAGCCAGGGCTCCACTGGAGCGGGGTTGGCCCGGGCGCTGAGGATGGCTCTGTGGCCTCTGCCTCAGGAGCTAGAGTGGCTCTGGTTGCAACGGAGCGGCGCCCCAGATGGACAGAGTGTTGCCCCCTGGTGGGCATGCCGGGTGGATCCCGGTTGGGCGCATGTGGGAGTCTGTCTGACTGCCTCCCCGTTTCCAACTTCAGAAAAATAAAATAAATCTACATTTAGATGAATGAGTGACTGTACAAAACAGAAGAGACCACAAGAAAAGCTTAAACACCTAAATAAAAGGACACACAAAAACAAATTTTATGCAATTTTATGATTCCAGTATAATCTTGACACTAACCCCCCCCCAAAAAAAAACAGTAAAAAAGTTAAGATAGAATAATACCTAACTTATATTCAACTTTTTAATGTATACACAGTTGGCCCTGTGCATCTGTGGTTTCACAGTTCATGGATTCAGCTAACCCTGGACTGAAAATATTCTTCCCTCTAAAATCCCAGAAAGTTCACAATAGCAAGACTTGAATTTGTCACAAGATGCACACTGTTCTGAAGCCACATGCATACATTAAGGTGGCTTATACTGCTGTCATCTATTGTATATGCAAAAATAGATTATATGCAAATATCATATCATTTTCTGTAGAACACTTGAGCATCCTTGGATTTGGGTATCTGCAGGGGTTGTGGAGTGGGTCCCAGAACTAATTCCCTTTTTAGATAACGAGGAATGACTATTTAATATATATAGCATATATATTTAATAAAACTCTCACAAACAAAATCTAGCGAGACAGTAACCTTGAGATGGATAAAAATTTCTTAAAGAAAAAATATGTATAAATCATAAAAAATTATTGATATCTGGCTTTTTTATCATTTGTGACTTTTTATGACAAAAAATAATTAAGATTAAAATATAAGCAATATATATATACATTAAAGGAATGTATTTTTTACCCCCAAAAAAGATTATTGCACTTAGAAAATATTAAAAGCTTTACAAATTTATAAAAAATGTACAAATATAAGCAATTCACAAATAAAGAAATTGTATATTTTGCCAAATCAGTAGATGCTCAACCTCACTAATCAAAGAAACATAAAGTAAAATAACAATAAATAATAGTTTATTCAGAAATTAACTAGAGATACAAGAGATTAAATCAGTGGTGGTAGGACTGTATGTGAGCACACCTACTTTGCAGGAAAATCATATATGACCATAAATCTGTTACTCAGCAATTATAATTCTAGTAATACATTCTAGAACAGTGGTAGTCAACCTGGTTCCTACCGCCCACTTGTGGGCGTTCCAGATTTCATGGTAGGCGGTAGCAGAGCAACCAAAGTATAAATAAAAAGATAGATTTAACTATAGTAAGTTGTTTTATAAAGATTTATTCTGCCAAACAGCGGAAATCCGACATAAAGTACTTGATAAGTAATTATTACTATGTGCTTTAACTTGCTGTAACTCTGCTTTATAAATTTTATAAAGTAAAGTTACTTCCCTACTTTATAAATCACCATTACTGTGGAACCGGTGGGCAGTTAGAAAATTTTACTACTAACAGAGATACAAAAGTGGGTAGTAGGTATGAAAAGGTTGACTACCCCTGCTCTAGAGTAATGGTTTTCAACCTTTTGCTATTGTTGGGTTCCCACTGAAACTACTGTCAAATCATATGTACAGATTTATATGTATTTATACTACGTCCATACAACTGTAAAGAAGTCGTTTCTATTATGTTCTTTTGTTTCTTCCTGATTTTTTGTATAGTTCAGTGAATCAATTTATTAATATTACATTAAACTTAATTACTAACATGATTGGGATTATTTCTGTCAATATATACTAAATTTGTCATTTATCATGTTTTTCTTTTTTTTGGTCTACTTTTATTTATTTATTTAAATCATGTAACAATTTTGATTTGTATAAATCACATTTTATTCTATCATCTGCCTCCTGTATTTCTTAGTCTTCTTTAATTAACCCATATTTCATCCTCAACCTGTTGATACACAATTTTGTTTTCAAGAACTGTTGTTGGCATTTGCATTATTTTGAAACCATAGTTGTCATAGTCACTCATGTGACTATGGGGCTAACCATTTGTTCTTTATTGTAATAATAATTTTTTGTTCTTACATTTGCAATTTTGATTTTTTTAAGAGTCAACTGGAGGATGCTTTCAGGACTTTCTTTTCCTCGATAATTACATATAATTTACTAATTCTTGAAATACTTGAAAATATGGATCTTTATATTTAAATGGCAACTCCAGTGAATACAGAATTCTTAAGAAAAATATCCTTTCTTATTCACTTTTGGTTAGTTTTAGATAGTTTTTACCCTCCTTCAGAAGGCCCTGGATTCATAACACCTCTGTTTCCTGATATGACTCTCACAGGGGTCCAGTTCACTGTCCCTCAGACCATTGGAGGGCTGCCAAATACAGTGGTCCTCTCACTGACCACCAGTGAAAGAGGTGCCCCTTCCAGAAGTGCAGTGGGGGCTGGATAAATGGCCTCAGGGGGCCGCATTGCGGCCCACGGGCCGTAGTTTGGGGATGCCTATGGATGTTATTTTCTCTTCACTTGAAAATAAAAATGGACAGAATATGATTGGTCTTAAACATACTACTTCTTATTTTGACATAATTATTTTTAAGGTACACAGAGATCTTTTTTAGTCCAAAACAATTTTCTAGGTAATTTATTGATGTTGATATTGTTTATATGGATATATTCACAATTTACTCAACTCAGTAATTGCCGTTTCAAATGGTCATAATTACCCACACGGTAGAACTTCTTGTCATCTACTATACAGTGTACTCCAAATCTTTTGGGGGTTTTTTCCTAATCATCCTGGAAGAATCTGAAGCTTATCCATCACTGATTCAACAACCTAATAGGAACTCTCCTCCTTACGTGTCAAATAGGAATTTAATTGTACTATCAACTTCGGTTTTCTTTTTATTCATTCCTCCTCTAATTTAGATTATCTCATATATGTCTCTTTGTTTGACCTGTCTCCTCCTGTGGTACCTTACTGTTTTTCACAACTGCAATTTTTTGTCTATTCCAAAAGGAAATGGGAAAGGGTGGGGGGGAGACTTTCTAACTTGCCCTTCTGCTACCTGTGACAAGTAATGTAGAGGTGGACTTTTCCTCTTCATTTTTGTGAGAACACTGTACGTCCCCTTTGCCATAGAAGCTAGTTTAGAACACAGGTGTCTACTTTTATTTGTGCTATTCATGTCTGAACATGGTGGGTGGGTTGAATACTGGTCTATGCTCACCTGCAGGGAACCTAGTGCATGTTCAACCCTTTTGATCACTTTGCAGATCCCACACTACACACTCAACCAAAAATGTAGGTTGATATACTGTGGCTAAAAGTTTCAGGGCTTTAAACGTATTCGCTATTGGGGAACTGAATGGCCTGAAGTGGAACCTATTCTTATTCCCAATGTGATTTTTTTTTTTACTCCTGTGGAGAATCTTATGTGTTCGCATATAGCACACAAAAAAATCACACCCTCTTCTGTCCCACACTGCACCCATAGTGTGCACTATTAGGCCAACCTCTTCCTGTACGCACACTTGCAGAGAGCAGGACTCTGACTGCCTCTTTCACCTGAGAGAAAGGAGGGCATAGACCACCACCTGATCTCTTGGTCGAGATCATGTCCAGGACCCAGAACTCACAGGAGGCATTTGAGTGAATGCATCCTTTCACACTGCTCTGGGATAGAAGGTGGAATCTTTGTCCAGGGTGAGATTTCATAAATCCATGCAGCCAACGACAAAGTTATGGAAATTCATGCAGATTTGTTGTAACCTTACCTCCTTGTGTATCATCTTACTTGTTTCAGTGGCATTTTAGAAAAGACAATATCAAGCTCTTACATGTAGCTCCACACCAAATTTACTCAGCTTTTGTAAAAGTTTTTTTTTTTTCTTAGTAGCAGCAAGAACACTTCCCGAGGATACTAATTTAGTTTAAATACCAGATCAACTCGCCATTTTCCAGGTTTCTATTCTGACTTAATTTTTTTTTTTTTTTTGTATTTTTCTGAAGCTGGAAACGGGGAGAGACAGTCAGACAGACTCCCGCATGCGCCCGACCGGGATCCACCCGGCACACCCACCAGGGGCGACACTCTGCCCACCAGGGGGCGATAAGCCACTCTAGCGCCTGGGGCAGAGGCCAAGGAGCCATCCCCAGCGCTCGACCCATCTTTGCTCCAATGGAGCCTTGGCTGCGGGAGGGGAAGAGAGAGACAGAGAGGAAGGGGGGGGGCGGTGGAGAAGCAAATGGGCGCTTCTCCTATGCGCCCTGCCGGGAATCGTACCCGGGTCCCCTGCACGCCAGGCTGACGCTCTACCGCTGAACCAACCTGCCAGGGCCTGACTTTATTTTTTATGAATAAAACAACCAACAGTAAAGTAAGACTATTATTTTTGATGTTCAGAAATGGAAATTCATTATTCTAATCAACTTTGGAAAATTGTATTTCACATTATAACCCATGGATACGGAACCACCGCCTCCCCTCTCACTGTTCAACCCATCGTGAGCACACATGCTCACCGACTCTTTACTTTCTTGGTAATGCACCAGCCAAGGGCACCACTAAGACCCTTGATTCCTTCAAAATACCGTCCACCAGTGTAGGCCTTACAGGATTTGTCATCTTACATGGATGTCCTGAGAATCAGAAATATATTTGTATTGCCAGATCAGACACATTGTTTTGTTTTGAAAGTCCACGCATCACATCCAAGTATGCAAATATGTTGAATTTCTGACAGTCCTGGCCTTTGTATTGGTACAAATGAAAGCAATCACTCACTTGAAGCCTGCAGCTGAGCTGCCCAGGACAGTTGAGAACCCAGTGCCCAGTGATAGACTAGAATGTGCACTGAAATATTCTCAGATCAGAAGCTTCTGAAAGTTTCAACTCTTCTTTAAAGTTGTTGAACCATTATTTTAAGCTTCTTCATGTAATTTTCTCTTACAGAGCCAGAGGTGATTCTGTGTTAAAATATAATTCTGTGTTAAAATATGATTTATGGAAGTCTCAATCATAGAAAGTTTAGCTATTAGCCCTGGGAGCAAGGTGGAGTTTCCATCCAACAATGAAATTATATATTATATAATATAATATAATATAATATAATATAATATAATATAATATAATATAATATAATATAAATTCAGATCAGCTCTGCTAGACCAGTCAGGCTCAGGGTCATTGATATTTATGTGCCTGCCAGTGAGAATCTAAGGTTGTTACTTTGCAGCAATATTGTAGTGGAGACACTGGTACCCCCTTACCCTAGGCTGCAGAGCCGTGGGGAGACGGACTGCTTGTCAACATGGCCACCATCAGTGAATGGCACCTTTACAGGGCCAGGTCCCCAGACACTCCCTTCATGAGGACTTGAATCCTAAGCCCAGTCTGCAAGGACAGTAAATGCAGATGGGCAGCATCTCCCAGGAAGCTGCTCTAGGAATGTGATTCATTTGTAGCTGCTCCCTAAAAACCAGCTGCCACGGTGATTTCTGCCCTTCAAGCCTGATTCTTCCATGAGGCGCCACTTCTCTTCTAGAAGGCTCTCGGTAAGATTTTGTAGTCACAGTCTATTCATTTTGCTGACATTCCAAGCTCTGAGTGTGGCTGCTGCATTAGGCACTGGGCTTAGACCTGGGCATGCAGTGATGAGCATTGAGTGAGAAAGGTCTGCCCTGCTACAGAGGAGAGCAGGGCGCGAGTAGGAATCTCTCCCGGATGCCTGAGCTTGACTCTTAGCTCTATCACATTAGGTAGCTTTGAAAAAATACAATATATTACTTACTCTTTCTTAATCTCAGTGTTCTCATCAGTAAAGTGAGATTAATAACAGCATTTATTTTAGAAAATTGCTTTGAGGATGTTATGAGACATACAAGCAAACTTCTCAGCATGATGACTTGTCTTCATCTTCTCCTCTCCCTCCTGAAGTCTAAAGGAAGAGAAAGCAATTGAACAAGCAGCTAAAATACTTTTTTCACTAAGATGAAGTTAATGGCCTCTTCATTGGGACCACAGAAAACATGGCACAGGGCATCTATCCTAGGTTCTGAAAATCCAAGAAGACTTCCTGAAGGAAGTATCAACCATCCTGAGAACAAAAGGACGATGTGGGCATTAGTGGAGAGAATGTGTGGGGAGGAGGAGGAACTGCTGCTGCCAGACAGAGCCGGAACTGTGGGAGAAGGCTGCACCCTTGAAAGGCAAATGGAGTGTAGCGTGCTTACTGGTGGACTGGGAAGAAGCAGGGGTAGAACAGGGAGGACGGGACATTAGGTGGTAATCGTGGTGACCTGTGAGGTCTGGGAGGCTGTGCTTAGAACAAAGGGAAGAGTATGACATGACGAGACGTGTTGTTGAGCATGATTACTCTGATGTAGTGGAGACAGGGTCAGGAACCAGGAAAGTGGGAGATGAAGAAGCAATCAGGAGGCTGGTGCAGGGGCCTAAGCAAACCTGAATCGGGGCCTAGACTGGGGCGGTGGCTGTGGAATGGAGAAAATATACAGGTTGGAACCATACATGAAGCAGCCACCGTGTGATGACCAGGCTGCTGTGGGAGAAGAGGAGTATGGTTTAAAATGCCAGTTAGGGAATAAAAAAGAACTAGCACATTGAGGGTGGGAAGTAGGGAAGGTATGGGAAGCTTAGTGTTGGACACTTGAAATCTGTGATGTTGTTGTGGGACAGCTAAGAAAACGTGGCTGAGGGACAGCTGGCTCTGTGAGTTAGGAGGTCAGTGAGAGATCTGCATTGGTGTTAGAGACCCTGGATCTCTGTGGAGTGGCTACTCAGCACTATGAAGTGAACAGGAGGACGACAGAGAGAGTCCAGGGGTGATAAGGGCTGAGCAGACTGCCTGACTCACGCCCGCATGCCACATCACTGGGCAACTACCCTCTCTGCAAGCTGACCACCTCTTTTCTGCGCCTTCTGATCTGTGCTGGATTTAGAAATCATTTCACAGGTTTATAAAATGTGTGTGAGAAGTAGGTGCTCTTCCAGAGTGGCAGCCCAAGGGGCATCCCATGTGACCTGCTGGTGGTCTCCCTATGATGCTGTGGCCTCAGCAAGTCTGTGCAGAAGACGTTCATGTTTGCTTCCTGATTCCTGGCCACGCTTTCCAGGTGACTTTGTTAGTGGTTTGAGCCTCAAATTAACAAAATTTAATTGTGATATTTTTATATCTTAAGAGAATCAGGTAGAAAGGAGAGGTGGGCATATCCTTAGAGTTTAAGAACATTCCTCAGTGTTGGTGTGATTGATGGAAGAATATCACTCCTAGAGGACTCTTGTATCTAAAGTTATCTGAAGTCATTCTTTCTCTGGCAAATGGCAATTGACTCAAACCAAGGCCATAACTATTTATTGAATAGCTCTGTTCCCATCTCTGTGGCTGCTGCTCAAGAGACTGGAGTCACATGTCCGATGACATCTATAAAAGATAAGGAATCTATCCATCACCTTGTCTGTAATCCTCCACATATATTGAGTGAAGGCAAGGTTGTGTTCCATAAGATAAATCTCAAAAAATAAAAAAATAAAAAATTGTCATCAAAAGCTTAGCTTCTGAAAGCCTAGCTACTGAAAATACAGGCCTATCAACTCTGCATTAATGCAATCATTCTGTGTATAGAGGGCACACACACGGACACACACACAACACCCAGCACCTTCTTTGTTTCAAATATTGTGGGGGTTTTAATTATTAATGTTTTTATCTTTATCATAGCTAATATTTTTCAAGTCATTTTGTGCCAGACTTGAGAAATGCCTTATGCACTTTGTCTCATTTAACAGTCATAAATACTTTTGACGCGAGAGTGCACATTCCACAGATGAGAAAGAGCCCAGGAGTCACAGACACATCAATTTTCTCATGAGTGACGGAACAGTGAGCATTTCAACCTAGAAGCACCATGAGTTTCTCAAACTCAGAATATCTCAAACCAATCTCATTACCCTCCCCTGAGGAGAAGGGAGGTCCACACCCCTGACTTGCTTATTTATGTGTTAGCTGTTCCTGCTTCCCCAGCCAGAAAGAAAAGCACTGACACTAACCAGAATTTGCAAGTCTCTCTGGGTCTCAGTAAGTCCCGAACTGGGGCCAGTGAACCTTCTACAATAGCCCCTGAATTTGATGACTCTGGAACCCATCCCTCTCCAACTTATATGAACTATTGTAGAAAGAGCTGCTGGCCCATTCAGTCCTTCCCATGTCTTCTATGTGTTTGCCTCCTGCTACCAGCACAGCCCTTAAATAAGTGGCATCAATGGAAAGAGAAGCTAAACCTAATTCTGAACTTGAGCAATGACTGCAACCTCTTCTTCTCTTACACCTTTGATTAATACAGAAAATGCAAATCAATTAATCAACAGCTATGGAGAGACTTGAAGTCAGGTCACCTGGACAGACCTTCCCACCAAGGCCCATTCCATGAAGAGCTGACTAAAATTCAGACTGCAGGCCCTGGCCGGTTGGCTCGGTGGTAGAGTGTCGGCCTGGTGTGCAGAAGTACCGGGTTCGATTCCCGGCCAGGGCACACAGGAGAGGCGCCCATCTGCTTCTCCACCCCTCCCCCTCTCCTTCCTCTCTGTCTCTCTCTTCCCCTCCCGCAGCGAGGCTACATTGGAGCAAAGATGGCCTGAGCACTGGGGATGGCTCCTTGGCCTCTGCCCCAGGCGCTAGAGTGGCTCTGGTTGCAACAGAGCGACGCCCTGGAGGGGCAGAGCATCGCCCCCTGGTGGGCAGAGCGTCGCCCCCTGGTGGGCATGCCGGGTGGATCCTGGTCGGGCGCATGCGGGAGTCTGTCTGACTGTCTCTCCCCATTTCCAGCTTCAGAAAAATACAAAAAAAAAAAATTCAGACTGCAAATCAGCAGGTCTAAGCTGAATCCGCCTTCTTTACCAGCTAGTCTGCGGACCATCCATTAAGTATGGTAAGTGGAGAGGCTCTTGTGTGACATTCTACAGATCCCCTGAACAGCTGCTGACACTATGGCTAGCACTCAGCCCAGGGATTTCTCTCACAGAGTAAATTCTTCCTGTCTCTCCAGTGAGGAGGTTCCGGCAAAGTGTGAAGGCTCTCCCTGCAGCTCCAAGAGAGGCAGCCTTGGCTCTCTCTGCTCCCAGCCCAGGCTCCTGGGTGTCCTTGTCCTTTTGCTGCTGCTTTAAGTGCCATACTGCCCACCATGGCCAAGGGCTGAAACCTTGTACACAGATAAACACAATGTGTGATGTCCACATTGTCACCAAGAGAAGAGTCAAGTCAATCTGAGGAAGGCAGATGGCTTCCAGTTAATGAAGAGTGTGAAGAGAAGCTGAGATAGGTGTTGCCCTTGGACGAAGAGTAACACTCTTCTTTAAGAGCTAGAATAAGGAAGAATAGTTTTAAAGGGGGAGAACATGGAAACAAAAGTGCAAGCACATTTAGAAAATAAGAAGTAGAACAGTTTTTCTGTAACAAGTTTGTGGTTGCAAATTGTGGAGGATGCTGAATTCTCAGCTTTGATGAGCTCTGAGGGAAAATGATGCTAGATAGACTTTTGTGTGTAAATTTATACATGGATTTTTAAATGTCTATGAAAAGGCAAAAACCTAAAGTAGCCAAAATAATCATGAAATAGAAGAACAAAATTGTAGGTTTTACATGTTTTTATTTCAGAACAACAACCAAGGCAGTGTGGTGTAGAGGTAGTGAAAGTCCAATGATGTAGGGGACAGATGAGTGTCCTGAAATAGTCCCACGTTCATGATAAAATTGATTTTTTTGTATTTTTTCAAAGTGAGAAGTAGGAGGCAGAGAGACAGACTCCCACATGCGCCCAACCAGGATCCACCTGGTATGCCCACTAGGGGGCAATGCTCTGCCCATTTGGGGCATTAGCTCCATTGCAACCAAAGCCATTCTAGCACCTGAGGTGACGTCTATGGAGCCTTCCTCAGCACCTGGGCCAACTTGCTCCACTGGAGCCTTGGCTGTAGGAGGGGAAGAGAGAGATAGAGAGAAAGAAAAGGGGGAAGTGTGGAGAAGCAGATGAGTGCTTCTCCTATGTGCCCTGGCCAGAAATCAAACCCAGGACTTCCACACATTGGGCCAATGCTCTACCACTGAGTCAACCGGCCAGGGCTAAAATTAATTTTTAACAATGCTGTCAGGGAACACAGTGGAACAGAAAAGTCACTTCAACAGATGGATTTGAAACCACTGTATATCCATATGGAAATATAAACCTCATCCCTCACCTCCCAGCATACTCAGTAATTAACGTAAGATGAATTATAGACCTCAATATAATACTTGAATCTATATAGCTTTTAGGATAAAATATATGAGGAAATCAAAACTGTGAGGTTGGTAAAGATTTCTCAGATAAGACATGAAGGGAGTTAACCATCAAAGAAGAAAATTGAAAAATTAACCTTCATCTCAATTAAAAATTTGTACTATTGAAAACATCATTATAAAAATGAAAAGGCAACCACAGAGCAGACATGTTTACTACATTACTACACCTGTGTTTGACAAGTGCCCTGCATCCAGAATATATAAAAAATTTGATAAAGAAAAAAAAAACAGCCTAACTATCTGAATGAACAAACTATCTGAATGAACATTCCCAAAAGGAAGCTATATGAATAGCCAGTAAGGGCATGAAAAGGTGTTTAATCAGTAGTCAACAGGAAAATGCCAATTAAAGCCACAATAAAAAAAACTATTTCAGACCCAACAGAGTAGCTAAAATTAAGAAGACTTACAATGTTGGCGAGAATGTAGAGCAACTGAACTCTCAAGTGTCATTAGAATTCTGATAAATTCCTCTTTGAAAAAATATTTGTCATTTTAAAAATTAAAGTCAAATGTATACTTATTCAATAGAATAGCAATCCCACTCTTAGGTGATTTGGATGTGGGTCATATATGTGGGCATAGTTGTTGAAACTCATTTACTGTCTGTGCATTCACTGTTTATACCCAAAAGTGTGGGCAGAATGGACAATTGGGAGGAGAGCTGAGAAGATATGTTAGTTGGAAAATGACAGAGGTTGACATCACAGGAGCTTGGTTTGGGTGGTAAATGAAACAAAGAAAAAGGTATTTCTTTGAGATCCTTCCAAAAAATTGTCCTAACCTTTTTTTTATTGAAGGCAACTAATTTTGTCCTAAAAGGAGAAGCAACTTCATATAACAGTTATTTCAGTCCACATTTTTATGTATCCATTTGGAAAAGTGTCTGTGTATAAGTATATTTAATTATAGCCATAATCTTTAATATACTTTTGTTCTTAACTCCAACTAAACCCATATACCCACACAATCTCTAAATTGCATTTAATGTTCTTTGTAATCTTTTCCCCAAGCCATCCCAAGTAAAGATGCAATCTACTTAAAAGGAGTATGCTAACTAATCAGAAAGCAGGTCTCAGCCTAGTTCCTCAATAAACTCCTCCAAGTTAATTGTGATCACTAAGTTGTTTCTACATAGAAATTCTGGAATCTGCCCCTCCCTAAACCCCTACCTTCCTACACACAACACTTATCTGATCTCTTTGTTAAAGTACTGTAAGAAATATTTACAAAGTCCCTATCATGTGCCTGACATGACACAAGAATAAGTAAATCAAAAAGAAAGACATTGCTCTGAGGACATGGCATCACAGAAGCTGGGCTCCTGGGCTTTGGGTGAGTGGGACGCCAACACGAGTGACATGCTATAGAGGTAAAGGGAATGTAGGACATACTGAGCAGCTGCTGGCCCATAAAATGACACTGAAACCACACCCTGAGAGCTCATTAAGTGATCATTCTCAGGTGGTATCCCATAGAAACATATGGACTAAAATACTACCACAGCCCTTAGGTTTTGTGATGGTATCAATGAATTTTGAAAATAAAAATGTATGAACTGAAATAATTGAACTTAAGTGTACTTATAACTACGAGAGCAAAGCCCAAGTCAAGCAACAATAAAAACAAATATTAATAAAAAGAAGTTGCCTAGGGCAACGCTGGTTTCAACTGCTTCCCATGCCTAGACTTACTCTGAATATACTTAAGCCAAGCTATATGTGGTTTTGTTTTGCCAAACCATGTCTCATTTGTGGAAGTCTAAGACAACAGCACACAACACAGGGCTCATTCTTTGGTGTTCGAAACTGGCTGTGGCCACACAAAGAAAGGATATGTGCCCAGAACTCCAGGATGCCACCTTCCTCAGCACCTTCTTTCCAGCCAGAAGCCCGCTACCTCGTTCTAGAATCTCAGATTCCTGAATGGCTATGGGCCCTGGAAATACCACTGGTGAACAGGAAGCAATTTGAAGCTGGACCACAGATGAAAAACAGAATCAGTAAATATTACCAGGGACCTCAAAGAGGACAGTCTCTGCATTGATTTACTCCAGTGAAAAGACATCATTTGACTTTCTAACAAAACTAAAGTGAATGCCACAGAATTATGTGATGAAACATACCAAAAGAAAAGAAATGGATTTTCTCTAAAATTTTACATGACATTAACAGACTCTCCAGAGAGAAGTGAGATCCTGAGCTGTTACCACATCTAAATATAAGGAATATTGATTAATTTTTTAAAACTTCTATATGAAAGTTGACAAGAAATGAAAATAACTCACCACAACAATACTGTTGACATTATTTAATAGGGCAAGAAACTATTTAATTTAAAAATTCATGCACCATGTAATCTCATATAATCAGACCAATTTGTTCCACTGGCAAGCTTTAGATCTGATCTATATTCAATTTTGGCCCAACTTTCCCTGGACATTAAATTGAAACCGCACCATATTCTCAAACTAAGATAAATGCCACTAACAAACATTATAGAAGCTTTTGAAGCTCAGTTTTAAAAAATTAGATTATCTACTTTATAATGTTATACTTAAATTGCCTAAACATACTATTATTCTTATGTAGAGATATTGAAAACAATATTGATGCTTAAAGATGACAGTATTTTGTTTTTAAAGAGATCAGAGTACTTTCTGAGTGACCAAATAAAATAAAGATATTCATGTTGAGTTACCTTAGAATGGGCCAGTGGTTACAAGAAAAAGATTAATAATGTGTGTGTATGTTGAACTTATTTAACATAGGCTCTATTAATTGGAAAATAATTCCTGGCTTTGGCCGGGTGGCTCAGTGGATAAAGGATCAACCTGACGCACCAGAGGTCACAATACAATGAGAAGCACATATAAGAGGCAATCAATGAGTACACAACTAAATGGAACAACTAAGTGAAATAATGACTTGATGCTTCTCTTTCTCTCTCTCCTTCCCTTCCTCTCTCTAAAAATTGATGAAAATGTTTAAAAAAAAATCTTGATATCTTAACCTTACTCAAAAAGCTTAGATCAACAA
This sequence comes from Saccopteryx bilineata, assembly GCF_036850765.1. Classification (NCBI taxonomy): domain Eukaryota; kingdom Metazoa; phylum Chordata; class Mammalia; order Chiroptera; family Emballonuridae; genus Saccopteryx; species Saccopteryx bilineata. The sequence goes on along the minus strand of NC_089490.1, from coordinate 272,690,908 downwards.
TTAGACTCATCTTATTTCCGAAGTTGTTGCCTTGTATGTTGTTCCATTTTGTGTGTTTATAACTATACACAACAAGAACAAAGTGCAACTGTATTGAGAAGGCTACAATCATGGTCAAGTCAAGGCCAAGTTCTCTTCAAGTCATAATCTCTGACTAGAAAAATCTCTGATTGCTGGTTGATATTCATTGTCAACTGTCCACTTTAGCAGCAAATAAACAGACAGAACACATGCCTACATGAAAAGACACTGTGTTAGGCATCTTGGAATGGAGAAGGTCAAATATCAAGGCTCCTTGCTACAGGAGCTCCTCTTACAGAACAGCTTTATCATTAAGCAGTCAGAGGGATATACTGGCCATAGCACCAACTCAGCAAAAATACACTGACCTCCTGGGGCAGAAGTCAATGCTATTGGAACTCCCTGCTCCCCCATCCTCAGCCGGCGGGGCAGATGGTGCTGTGAGCCCTGCCCTGTTTATCCCATCAGGCGTGTGGAAGCACATTTTAAACTGCACCAGCTCATATATTATCTATGGGGCTAAGCTGGGCCACACACCCAGCTCTATCAGAGGAGCTAAACTTCTGTCAACAACCAGAGCAATTGTGTAAATGCCATTTTCTTGACATAAATAACAGAAACATATGGCCTGAGACAGGAAGTGGGGACTACCTGGATAGATTGATATCCTGCTCGACAAGTGACGATATTTATGACATGATGCAGCCTGACAAGGAAAGAGGAAGGGCAGCCAGCTAATGACTTTTTCATGAACTGTGTGACAACACATGCCGAGCACTGGAAACTTTCACTCTGCTGCTGGTCCTGCTCACCTGTTGCTAAACACGGCTGTTAATGAGGAAGAAAATGTTTTTCTCCAAAAGCAAAAATGTGTGCCTCTGTTCTGAAGCAACAGTAAGGCCCCATAAATCCTCACACAGAATCTGTTGTCAGGATAGCGCTATTCTCACTCAAAATTTATCCTGGAAAACAATTCATTTCTTACCAGTTTTTGCCATCTTTACATTTTGTTGTTCAGTGATTATATGCTCATATCACATCTCAAGCCAAAGAGTGTAACTATACCTATTCCATATCTTGAAGGAGTTACTCATATTCCCATACTGTCATGAAATTACCCAGCCAGCTGAAAACACCAACTGCAAAAGTTTCTCACACACGATGGGCTCAGCTATCAGCTGCCCTCTAACTCACATATTGGCGTGGGCTCCACATATTGTCGTCCCCTCACAGATGCTGTCTGCAACATGCATTTGTTTTGATGCTCAACTTGAAGAGCAATATTGTTTGAATTGAGTTTAATTTCACAAATATTAATTTACTGTTTTACATGAAGTTCTGCAGTAGATTCTGAGCTTGGTAAAGTCAAGGGAGTGCCATCAAATGTGAGCACATTATGCATACATGAGTAATTCTAATGGAGTGCAAATTATAACAGATACTTTGCTTCACTTGTTTATTTTCTAAGGGATCATTCCCATCAACCTAGAGCAGGGGTAGTCAACCTTTTTATACCTACTGCCCACTTTTGTATCTCTGTTAGTAGTAAAATTTTCTAACCGCCCACCGGTTCCACAGTAATGGTGATTTATAAAGTAGGGAAGTAACTTTACTTTATAAAATTTATAAAGCAGAGTTATAGCAAGTTAAAGCATATAAAAATAATTACTTACCAAGTACTTTATGTCAGATTTTTGCTAAGTTTGGCAGAATAAATATTTATAAAACAACTTACTATAGTTAAATCTATCTTATTATTTATACTTTGGTTGCTCTGCTACCGCCCACTATGAAAGCTGGAACGCCCACTAGTGGACGGAAAGGACCAGGTTGACTACCACTGACCCAGACACAGATTGTTTTCCTCATTTAAAAAATATACAGCCTGACCTGGTGGTGGCGCAGAGGACCCAGGTTTGAGACCCCGAAGTCGGCAGTTTGAGTGCAGGCTCATCTGGTTTGAGCAAAGCTCACCAGCTTGAACCCAAGGTCACTGGCTTGAGCAAGGGGTTACTCGGTCTGCTGAGAGCCCACAGTCAAGGCACATATGAGAAAGCAATCAATGAACAACTAAGGTGTCGCAACAAAAAACTGATAATTGATGCTTCTCATCTCTCTCCATTCCTGTCTGTCTGTCCCTATCTGTCCCTCTCTCTGACTTGCTCTGTCTCTGTAAATAAATAAATAAATAAATAAATAAATAAATAAATAAATAAATCACATGAAATGCATGAAGTGTGTCAAAGGTCCACACTTAGAGTAATGAGATCAGTAAGTCATGGGCTGAAATGTACAGTGTGGTCACTATAGTTATTTTTTTTTAAGATTTTATTTACTCATTTTAGAGAGGGGAGAGAAAGAGAGAGAGGGCAGGGAGGAGCAGGAAGCATCAACTTCCATATGTGCCTTTGACCAGGCAAGCCCAGGGTTTCGAACTGGCGACTTCAGCATTCCAGGTCGACACTTTATCCACTGTGCCACCGCAGGTCAGGCTATAGTTATTAATACTATATGTCATATTTGAAAGTTGCTGAGAGTAGATCTTAAAAGTTATCATTACACAAAAAAAGTCACTTTGTATGGTGATGGATGTTAATTAAACTTATTGTGGTGATTATTTTGCAATATAAACAGAACAAATATTAAATCATATTGTTTACCTGAAACTAGTATAATTTTGTATGTTAATTACATGTCAATTCTATGTCAATAAAAATTAAAAATTGGAACAATACCAAAACATAATTGCCCCCAGGACAAGAGAAATAAAATAACTGACTTAACCTTCAACATATTAATTGCACTAAATGTAAATGTTCTAATCACACCAATTAAAAGACAAAGATTGGTGAAGTGGATTATGAAAAAAAAAGTGAGCCAATTGTGTATCTATAAGAAATTCACTTGAATTATAACAATATAAGCAGATTAAACAAAATGGAAAACCATGAATCATGAAAAAATAATCAAAGGAAAACAAAGTTGGTGATTATATTAATAATCATATAAATGGACTTCAGTGTAAGGAAAGTTAACAGAGACAGAGGGTTAACTTATATAATGAATGATAAAAGGGTCTATTCATCAAGAAGACATAACAATCTTATATGTCTATGCATCAAACAACAGAGCTACGAAATATATAAATAAAAATCTGACAGAAATCAAAGGTGAAATATATAGAGAAATTGAGAATAATTATAGTTGAAGAATTTAAGACCCCTCCTTCAGCAATGGATAAAAGAACTAAAAAACAATTGAAACAGAAGTCAGGAAGAATATAAAATAACTCAACCACATCACAGCCAACAAAATCTAGTTAACATTTATAGAATACTCCATCCAGAAACAGCAAAATATACATTTTTTTCTAGTACCTACAGAACATGTGCCAGTTAACAACCATATTGTCTTAAGATAGCTGTTATTAAAAACAGATAGTAACAAGTGTTGGATCTGAATGTGGAGAAATTCAAATCCTTGTGCACTACTAATAGGAATGTAAAATGTCTAAAATGATGCAGTTTCTCAAAAAATTAAAAATAAAATTTCCAGGCCCTGGCCGGTTGGCTCAGTGGTAGAGCGTCGGCCTGGCGTGCAGAAGTCCTGGGTTCTATTCTCAGCCAGGGCACACAGGAGAATCACCCATCTGCTTCTCCACCCCTCCCCCTCTCCTTCCTCTCTGTCTCTCTCTTCCCCTCCTGCAGCCAAGGCTCCATTGGAGCAAAGTTGGCCTGGGCGTTAGGGATGGCTCTGTGGCCTCTGCCTCAGGTGCTAGAATGACTCTGATTGCAGCAGAGCAACGCCCCAAGATGGGCAGATCATCGCTCCCTGGTGGGCATGCCGGGTGTATCCCGGTTGGGTGCATCCTGGTCGGGTGCATGAAGGAGTCTGTCTGACTGCCTCCCCGTTTCCAACTTCAGAAAAATAGAAAAAAAAAAAATTCATATGACTCAGCAATTCCATTTTTGGGCTCTCAAAAAAATTAAATAGAAGGTCTCAAAAAGATATTTGTACACACATGTCCATAGCAGCATTATCCACAATAGCCAAAAAGTGGAAGCAACTCACATGTCCATCAACAGAGGAACAGATAAACAAAATGTGGTATAATCAGAGTGGGGCAAGAGTAGGTTTACAGTTGTGAGTACATAAAACAGAGTTTATTCTTGTATTATTATCTATTAATTATTTTATTTTTATATGAACAACTATAAACCTACTTTTCCCCACACACTGTACATGCAATAAAATATTATTCAGCTTTATAAAGAAAAGAAATTCTATAACATACCACAACATACATACATCTTAAAGGTATTATGCTGAGTGAAATAAGTAAGTCACAAGAAGACAAATATTGTATGATACCACTTATATGAGAGGCTTAGAGTGATCAAATTCATAGAGACAGACAGTAGTAGGGTGGGTGACGGGTTACGATGCAGATGGAAAGTTAGTGTTTAATAGGTATAGAGTTTAACTGTGCAAGATAAAAAGTAGTTTTGGAAATAAGAGTGGTGACACCTATATAACAACGTGAATGAATATATTTAACACTACTGATCTGTACACTTGCCAATAGTTAAAATGGCAAATTTGATGTTATATCTATTCTACTACAATTAAAAATAATACTACAATAATAAAAATGTCAAGGTTATTTTTAAAAAGAGTCATGAGAGGTAAAAATGGTGTTAAAAGTGGTGGGAACTTAACTCATGGTATATTCACATAATGCAATTATAACCCCAAACACCAGATGTTTGTAAAGTAGAATTTGCTAAAACTAATGAAGGTCCAGTGTTCTTTATTCACAAAACTCTGAAGAAGTCCTTTGATCAAAGTTTCATGTAGTAACTTAATATTGATTTTTCTAGCTGCCTCTGTTAAAAATATAACATAATTAAGTACCTCCAGTAACATTTGAAATGCTCTTTATCCTTAAGAAGTAGAAAGAACAGTTTAAAACCTTCAGCAAATAGGCTGGACGCTCCAGTGGCCTGGGTGTGGCCCCAATGCCTGATGGGGCCACAGGTGGTCATGATTATCCCCAGACTAGGAAAATAGACATCCCAATATCAAGCCACAGGCAGACCCCAAAAATGAAGCTCCCACTGAGGTTGGCCCCAAGCAACATCAGATCACAAGCTCAGGTTTGGAAAGATCTGGGCGGCATGTCTCTGGATTTGAGAATGAGAAAGGACAAAGAAGCTGCCTGAGGAAGCCGCTGTGCTTTCCCACCTGTGTTAGGCAGTGTTGACGGATGGGGCCAGGTCTTTCCGAACGTGCTGGAAAGTCTTCCACGGGCCTCGCTCAGCTTCCCCTCTCAGGACACAGGGCCCAGCCAGGCCGGCAGAACAATATGGCTTTCTCTGGGCAATGCCCTATGGGCTGATCAGTGTCAGGTTATGTTATGGTTTCATGGAAGACACTTCAATGCCGGTTTTGTGAGCAGCTGTAGCAGAACCAGAGCGCTAAACAAATACGGAGGCCTCTGGGGCCTTCCATTTATCAAATGGTCCTGACAGGAGCCCTGCCCAGGGCCTGCCCAGCCAAACCGCCTGTCTCTTATCCACATCCTCCCCTTTATTATTTTAAAGTATCTCTTTAGTCGGCTTCCTTTCCAAACAAGTGTGGTTTTCCCCAATGTTCACAAAGTCATTTTGGATCATCAGAGTGAGGACAGGGGTGCCCAGACAGTTTCAGGAATTCCGGGCCCATCTCAGTAACATCTTTAACATGGAAACAATGAGTCCTTATAGACATAACAGAGCCAACTGTATTGGAAGGATTTATGGCTCATTCAGGCTATAAACTTCCAAGCTGTTAAATTTAGAGACATTCAAATACACCAGCAAGAAAAATATGTATAAGACATAAGCCTTTATACTTAGTAGGAGTGTAGAGCAGAATATCCAAAGGATGACATGTAAAAAGTGTATATACAGTGTGTGTGTGTGTGTGTGTGTGTGTGTGTGTGTGTGTGTGTGTGTAGAGAATGTGTGTGTAAAGCGTATGTGTGTATAGAGCCCTGGTTGGCAAACCGCGGCTCGTGAGCCACATGCGGCTCTTTGGCCCCTTGAGTGTGGCTCTTCCACAAAATACCACGTGCAGCACTACCTTGATAAGGAATGTACCTACCTATATAGTTTAAGTTTAAAAAATTTGGTTCTCAAAAGAAATTTCAATCGTTGTACTGTTGATATTTGGCTCTGTTGACTAATGAGTTTGCCGACCAATGTAGAGCATTTGGGTGTGTATGTGAATGCTTGTGTATGCAAACCTTGGTGTAGTTGGAGGGACTCAAGTGATCAATACCTCGAAGCAGGCTAGTCATGATAAAATTCCACATCGGAAGATCTCATCCTGGTGAATTTCGTCCTCCCCAGGAAGTTTGGCCACATCTAGAGACATTTTTGATTGTCATACCTGGGGGTAGGGAGTACTCCTGGCATCTAGTGGACTGAGGTCAGGGACACTGCTAAAAGCCCAACAGTGCACAGAATAGCCCCAATGACAAAGAATGATCTAGTCCCACATCAGTAGTTCTGAGATTGACAAGACTTCTTCAAGTAGATTCTGAGATTTTCGTTTTAAACAGCCATGAGCCTGACCATGATGTTTCTTTTATATTCAACCACCCATCATAACAAAGCTTTGAATACTTTTCTTTTACCTAGAAAACAAAAAAAAACTCTCAAGAAGTAGCAAAGAGCTTATTAAAACTTCTAAAAATGTTCAAACTGGCTGAATTTTAAATGTTGTTGTAAAGGAAATGTAGTTTTTATATTCAACACATTCTAGGACGTGGCTCCATACAGTCCCGGGCATTAGGAAAAGGCTCCTGCAGTGGAGCTGACACCAGGAAAGAGAAAACTGGAGCTAACCGTCACACAAACCATGCATAAATACAACTGTGCAGGGCACCTCAATGGAAGCATGAAGAAGGGCCCTCACTTACACTGGGCTGTCAGCACTTGAAATTCAAACTAAGACCTGAAGCAACCCTGAAGGGAAGTGAGGGTGTGGTGTTCGCTCCAGAAAATGTGGAAAGCCTGTGCAAAGACCATGTGGCAGACAGACATATATACACTATCCATACAGATCTGCCTGTCCTGCAATGACCATCTACCTAAAATATAGATAAATACACCTGAGTATACATATACCCATATATCAATATTTACATTTAAATTTATTCATTGTACGTGTTTGTGAGCACCTATGATGTTCAGACACTGTTTTAGGAATACAGCATGAAGAAAAACTAGCCCTGGAGTCCTGTCTGCATGAAGCTCATACTCAAATGGGAAGACAGATAATACTTGAAAACACTTCTAACATGGTCAGAAAGCTCTTTGACATTAGCTCCAAGCAATATGGTTTTTCCGGGAAGGCCGTTGAGCACTGAATCTACACTGAGCTCTGGAAGGACTTGTCCCTGGAAAAAGCACAAAGCAGGTGTTAGGTGTGGTTTTGCTTCCTTGGAAGAATAAGAGGGAGGGAAGGGACAATGCCTTCCTCTCTTCTGGGCAGATTTCAGATGATGCTTCAGCTTTTTCGGTTCAAGCGAGTTGGGACAAACATCCAGAAAACCTTCCAAGGCTTTGAGCTATATCGCTATATTGGTGTTGGCATGTGATGATTTGACATTAAGCGTAAACAGCAATTGGGGCCTAAACATATGGATTAGGAAAAATGGCAGGGTTAGGGATCAGCCAAGGTCAAGTAGGACTTGAGCTAGAGAGGGATTGAACTGGGGCTGAGTATCCTTGTCTGCTGGTGCTGCCACACTGCCCCTCCAGTGTCGCATGGGAAAGGCAGACTTTCTGACCTGGATGGGGTCCTGCAAAGGAGGTCTTTGCAGGCAAAGCAGAAGAGATTATCAGGAGAGCTGACTTTCTACACTGCCTCTCCCATTTGGTCAGGGCTTATCTTGTTTTGAGGACAGGTAGATTGTGCAGAAAATGCTAAATTCTATTTATATAAGGAACTGAATCTCATTGGTGAGATTCTAAATTCTAAGTAAAAGTGTTTGTTATTTTACATGAGTTTGAATTTTGCTAATATTGAAGAGTTTTGGAAGTCTTTTAAAACTACTTTCTGTAAGCTTCAAAAATCAACTAGAGAGGCATGGAGATTCTTTAAAAAATCAACATCTTTGAGCTATAATTTGCATGTAGCAAAATGTCCCCATTTAAGTGTATAATTAAATGAGTCTTAACAAATGTATACACCCAGATAACCACCAATGCAGTCAAGATTTAGAACATCCCCATTCTTCCCAAAATTCCTTGCTTCCCATTTCAATCAACCCCTCCCACCTCCTAGTAAATTTAAAAACACAGAGATATACAAACATTATTAAAAGCCTTATGGCCAGACCTTGTAGATTTTATTTTCGACCTTTTATACACAGTTTAGGTTGCATTTTCAGTATTTGGTTACAAAAGATAACATAATATACTAGTTTCTGAACTTGGTGAGAGACACAGGAATCCTGAGAATTTGAAGTAGGGCCACTAAGTGAAAACTTAAAAAGCATTTGTTCCCATGGTTTGCCATCTTGTTGCTATTCTGCTGTCCTGTAGAAAAGCCAAAATATAAGAAACTGGACTTAGGAGAAAGGAACAGTTGACCACCTCATGTATATTCTATTCGCAATTTTCCACACTATTTCTGAAGAAGTCCATGTACAATAGACATATAATTTTGCTCCTATGGGACGTTTGATTTGCATATCATTGGAAATGTTTGTGATATATTTACATAAATCAATTTATTCAATGATATGTAAATTGTCTGGCCTTTAGAAGCAAAATTATATGTTTATTATACATAACAGAAATCATATGTACTACACATAATACAAAACATACAGAATATATTTACATAAATTAGCAACACAATTGAAGAAAATGAAGCAGCATGGTGATGAAGCCAAGGCATGAGACTGGTCCCCACTTGGGTTGGTTATGATCAAACTATGTCAGTCTACTGCATACTCAGCTCCCGTGATCCAAATGAGCAGGGGAGAAGCTGGTGAATATCTACTACCTATTACCAACACACCTAGAGTCGTTCTGGACAGAACAAGCAGCATGCAAATCCTGCTGACCAGGGGTTAAGACCTTCATGTAAGCTGGACTCATTACTGTGCTGTGGGTAGCAACTAATCTCCCAACTCTTTTCTTGTTCCCTGGGTAGAAGTTAGGTTTGGGGGCGGGGGAAAATATTGTTTTAATGAAACTAAATTGCTTACAGGCTAGAATTATTTAATGCAATTAATAAAGTGCAAACATACAAGAAGTACTAAATAGTGACCTAATTGTGGAACTACAATTTCCACCATATCTGCTTAGGAGTAATACAAAATAAACTTTGTGAAGTAGCTCCTTGAGTGCCAGAAACTTATATAGTAATACAGAGTATTATTCCTGTCAACCTGAAAAAAGAAGTCAATTAAATGGACATTTGGAGATTTAAACTGTATGTCAATTAAGCTGACAGTTGTGGGGGACTACTTCTGTCCCCCACAGTAATGTCAATTATGCAGGGACCAGCACCTGCATAAAGAGACTGATACTTTCATTCAAAGAAGGTTACATCCAGCAAGGATGACCACTCTGGCCTCTCCTCCTTTTGAAAATAAAGAAACTGGCTAGCCTGACCAGGCAGTGGCACAGTGGATAGAGCATCAGACTGGGATGCAGAGGACCCAGGTTTGAAACCCTGAGGTCACCAGCTTGAGTATGGGCTTATCTGGTTTGAGCAGAGCCCATCTGGTTTGAGAAAGGCTCTTCAGCTTGAGTCCAAGGTCGCTGGCTTGAGCAAGGGGTCATTCAGTCTGCTGTAGCCTCCCAGTCAAGGCACATATGAGAAAGCAATCAATGAACAACTAAGGTGCTGCAACAAAGAGTTGATACTTCTAATCTCTCTCTCTTCCTGTCTGTCTGTCCCTATCAGTCCCTCTCTCTATCTGTTTCTGTCACCAAAAAGAAAAGAAAAGAAACTGGCTAGTTCTTAGTGGGAGAGGTAAGAAAAGTGGATGTAATTTTATTTCTACACACAGACGCCTCAGATGCTCTGAAATCGAGTTCTTCTACCAGGAGAACATTCTCTATGCCTGTTTTTGTACATGGAGGATGCTCACAAATAAAAGGGCCCTAAAACATATTTGCATGTTAGTATTCATGTATCTAAAAGCTGCTTCAAGGCTTAAGAAGATTCTCCTCTAGCCTTTCTCTGAAAATAGCTTCTCTATTGATTCATTTCACTTGAAAGTCCACCCAAACATTATTTTACCTTGAAATTTTGTCTCCAGTACATATGCATTTGTGACTCAGTCTTTATTGGCCAAGCAGGGATTAATCAGTTAACACACATACATCATTATCTTCTCTTCCGTCTCAGAACCCCTTCTAACCTCCACACAGCACCCCACTGGACCCTGGTGATGATCCCATCCTGTCTTCTTTTGGGGTCAAGATCCTGGGTGCCCTAGAGCCCAACACACAGGTGAGCTCAGTGAATGTGTACAGAAGAAGTAAATGAGTGAATAACTGAATGAATGAGCAGGATATCCTTTCCTGAGAACAAGGTTTTAGAGATGCATCAAAAAGGGCAGGAGACTTCTTATTTTCAGCCCAACACACAATGATCTTGGAAATCCTCACTCCCATTCACACAAGAAAGAAAGCTAAAAAACTAAAAATCAATCATTCTTTTTAGATCCATCAAATAAATGAGGCACAGGCAAACTTCTGCCCCAGATTTAAAAGGACAGAAAGGCAGATACAGAGAAATCTCAAGCAGAAACCCACAAGCAGAAGCTGAAACTGAAGCCAGTATGGAGCAGGAGAACTTAGACTGTACCTGACAAACCACTGGGGGCTCAGCATGGAGGGTTTGGGAAATGAAAGCTCTGGGAGTAGGGGCCACTCAGTCCTGGGGGGCACCCACACTTCTGTGAGTTTAACCTCTAGGAGCTCTTCTCGGTCCTCAGATCAAAGAAACATCCCTTGAACTCCCAGCAGGGGGAGCAAAAAATAAATGGTCAATTAAAAATGTGTCTAGAATAATCTATTTTTAATAAGGCTTGCTCTCAAAATAAATGGTCTTACCTAACATGCTGGGGTTTAATCAGAGTCCAACTGACCTGAGGGAAGGGAAGCACCCAACCCCAGTCTCTCAGCTATCCTGCCCCACTTACGGGGGAAACAAAACAAAAGGAAACTGCAAAGTTTATGGGGAGTGTCTGGCCCAGGCCCCAGGTGAAAAGGGGCTGAAACAGGTGGTGAGAGGCATCTGGGGAGAAGAAAGGTGGGCAGAGGAGGAGCCTAGAGTACTGATCCTGACTTCCCCTAAGAGCACTGCACCTGCAGGCTCCCTAGTCCCCCACACCTTGTGTCTGGTCTGACAAGAGGGAAGAACCCAGGAGCAGCATGGAGCCACCTAGTCCGGCTCTTTGTATAGCCATTCTGCTGAGGGCATGGCACTGTCTCATGTTGCCTTCTCCAATTTTTTTTCTTCTTGGTTTTGAAGCCCATGCTATTTCCACTATATTACTTATTCAACAAACATTTACTGAGTGTCTACTATGTATCAGGCACAGTAGGCAATGGGAAACAGAAAAGTTTCTATCCAACTAAATCACACACCCAGTGGCAAAGATTGAGCAGTTAATCAAAATTCGGTCTCCTCTTCTTTCTGTACTCATGGCTGGACTATATTTCCCAGCTTCCTTTGCAGTTAGGTCTTCAGCCCACTGAATGTGAGTGGAAATATGAGTGACAATTCCAGACCTGGCCCATAAAAACCTCCCTCACATGTTTCTCTGCTTAGATGACCTTGGAAGCCATGTGTAGAAAATGCCAAATCTGCATTTCCCGATGAGGAACATATGATTTGGCCTGTCACAGGAATAAGAAATCAATTTATACTGTGTTTGAGACATGACACATTTAAGAGTTTATTTTTTATAGCACTAGCAATATATTAATTAACTCATTTTCCTACATGAATATTGCTTAGAATGGTTTTCTTTTTACCAAAAGAATTAAACTTTCCTTCTTATTAAACAAACCCACTTTCTAGAGACAAATTTGAAAGTGTAGTGGCATTATATGGAGAACAGGCCATTACTGGCTGGAAGGGGCTCCTGCTGGCTGACCTACTGGTCCAGCACTGCCAACACTGAGAAGGTAACTCCCCCAAGTCTGACTTTGCAAGTCTTCTCCTTTGATTTGCAGCATTTGGAAATCAAGGGAAGAGAGCTTCAATCACAGTAGTACAGCAGCCCTGGAAAGAGCCAGCCAGACTCAGACTCATCAAATAACAAGAAATCCAGTTCTGCCTTGTTACGGCTTTTTAGGGTGTAGGACTTATCCAAACCTCCTGACCTAAGGGTGGGTGGAAAACCTCAGTGAAGTGTAGTGAAAACATATGCAGTGTGACCTGAACCTTGAGTGCCTTTCAGAAAACTGGATTTGGTACCCATTTGATGAGCAGACACACGAGGCCATTAAGGAGGCCAATGAAACACACTACAATTCAGTAGCAATGACTTAACCGTGGTAACACCAAACTCCCAATAAAAACTTTGTCTGCAAGCATTTGCTGCTTTGTGTCACCAACATTTTATTGGATTCCTAGAATTAATGTCCTCTGAATCACAGTGTCTTCTTCTTGTAGCCTCTTCATCTTAATTTCACTCTGTGGTTACTCTACAGCCCAATGACCAAGAGTTCCCAAAAGAAACAACTACCTGAGTCGCCAGATCATTAGCTTCAATGTCAAAATAGTAGTTTTACTAAATATGTCTGAACTTCTCCTCATACAGAAACACAACGGCTCTTTCCCACATGACACAGAAGTCACATTACTACTGTGTTTGGATGGTTATGGTTCAGGACAAACTATTCTCCAATTTCAAGAGCAGGAGGTGATACAGTTACAAAATGTCAGAGAGAAAAATTTAGTGATTCTTTTTTTCCCAGCCACTGTCAAAGGCTGGGTCTTTGTCACTGAAATGTAGGATATAGGATGTAGAATGTACCCCCATAGCGAGGGGACATGACACAGTGTGAGTCTTGCTCTGTATCTGTGAAAGACACATATGCTCTATTTGCTCCTAAGTGTTCTGACTGGCTGGACCTTGGCAGCAATGATCATGTAGGTTCCAGAATCAAAGGGCCACAAAATTGTTTCATCAGCCACCTCTGCTCTGCATATGGGTCCACCAGACAGGAAACTAATCAAGGTAATAATAGATTGTGATTAGACAGAGTGTATAGACGTGAAGGCCCCTTTCTGGGCCAGAAAAGGACTGCAGGCAGCAAGTCAAAATTGAAAAAAAGATTTGCTCTCTTGCCACCAATTCTAAACTAGGAAATGATCTGTGTCTGTTTTTTACTGACACTTGCAACTATATATACACTATCACAATCTCTATTGGAAACAGAATGATGTTGGCTAGCTCTTGATATGGTCTGGGTATTAGGGTCACTAAGAATGACTCTGATATTGTTTTTTGGATTTCAATTTAGAAGATCTGGGGTGAAGTCTGGTGTGGGCATTTTGCTTCCAAGTTGCACAGTTGAATTTGATGAATCAAGGCTACAGACTACTGATCTAGAACCCAGTGTCTCCCTCAGGGAAGAAATCTTTTCCTTAAGTTAACAGAAGATGGTATGGATACAAACGGAGGCCTCCTTAGGGGAGGTCTTGTCATGGCATAACTGGATTGCAGTAGCCTTTGGCTCTGCTCCAAATCCAGCCACCATATCTGGCTCCTGCAACCACTGCTAGAGTGCCTGTGTCTCTGCAGGTCAACCAGAAGCCCAGTGCATTCTGAGCTGTTTCATTTAGTCCCTATCAATATTGCAAGGAATCTGACTCTTCCCACCCCAGACATCAGGAAGATGGCAAGATAGCAGACATATCCTGTGTGCTTCTGAAAGTTTTCTGTTTGAGAATCTTAATGCATATTTGCACATATATTTAAAATATTAATATTTAAAATGTAATTAAAAGATTTAAACCCATTTTAATACTAAAGGAAGACAAACAATAATGCCCATCTGAGTCTTTCAAGATCTTAAGAGAATTGATGGTCATTAATATTGAGAGAAATCTCTATGTGCCTTGTTGTCTTGGGGACACCCAATGAGGCAATGCTGTAAAGTACAGGACGAAGATTGGCAAACACCCAGCACTGTCAGAAATGCTCAGAACATAGATGGAGATAGCAGGTTTGGTTGGACACACTTCGGATAGGAGAGCTGATATCCAATATGACCTACTGTGCTTGTCTGGGCATAAACCTGAGGGGAAAGACCTGGATTCTTCAGGACCATGGGGAGTCTTTGGGAATAAAGTCTCACCTTCTTTTTGTCCCCATGGCAGCTTCTCATCTGAGACAGTATCTCTAAACATTGGTACTGTTGACGTTTGAGGTCAGACATTTCTTTGTTGTGGGGGCTGTCCTATGCCTTGTAGGATGTTTAGAAACGTACCCGGGTTCATCCCAGTAGATCCCCTCCCCAGATGTAACAACTGGAATGTATCTAGATACTGTTAGATGTTCTATAAGTGATAAAAATGTTCCCAGTTGAGAACCATGAATCCTGGAAGACATTGAAACCATTGCTTTGCCTTCAGTACCTGCTGACAAGTCAATAAGGTAAGAAATTGGAGACTCTCCCTTTCTGTAGGATGTTACAAACAGCCAAACTTCACCATATGGTTGGAAGAGAGCAGAATGACCACCTCAAAATGTGTCACTTTGGCATGAAGATTATTTTGAGCTACATCCCATTAAAACCCAGCAGGTTCAGGAAAAGCTCTTTACTTCCCCTCAGTTGCCTAAATTTCCATTAGGAAGGGATCCTGGATCGGGAAGAGAGCTATTACCATAGACACTTTTTCACCTAAGAGACTTACCAGAATATTTTGTTTTCCAACATCTCCTTCATTTTTCTGTGCTTGTCCCTTCTTTCTTTTTGTGTCCCCAGACTCCACTTCTTTCCTTAGATCATCATGTTATATAAGCCTCAATTATCCTGTTGCTATTTGGACCCCACATCTGGGGGGGGGGTTCCATATCTGGGATGCTCCCATATGTACAAAATTAGTTTTCCTCTTGTTAGCCTGTCTTAAGTCAAGCTGATTATTAGACCAGCAAAGTATCTAGAAGGTTATAAAGAAAACTTTTTCCTCCCAAACATGGTACTTCAAAAGTTCTAAACAAAAAGTAACAATAACACCATGTAATTTCTGACTTCCATTTTTAAAAGAAAATAGATATTGTTTTCCCATTTTACTGACATGAAAGACAGAAAAGCATTTGTCTTATTTTAGCTTTTTCACACTCTTTCTACTAGGAAATATTAAAATCACTCAAGCCTCATATAGAATAAGAGGGTTTCTTTTTTTTTT
The DNA here is from genome assembly GCF_036850765.1 of Saccopteryx bilineata. Classification (NCBI taxonomy): domain Eukaryota; kingdom Metazoa; phylum Chordata; class Mammalia; order Chiroptera; family Emballonuridae; genus Saccopteryx; species Saccopteryx bilineata. The sequence goes on along the minus strand of NC_089490.1, from coordinate 272,675,446 downwards.
TTCTCCTATTTATTTATTTATTAGCACGATAGGGAAAGAGAGAGAGAGAGAGGAAAGGAAAGAAATGAGAAGCGTCAACACATAGCTGCGGCACCTTAGTTGTTCATTGATTGTTTTCTCATTTGTGCCTTGACCAGGAATGGAGTGGCTCCAGCCACGCCTGTGACTCCTTGCTCAAGCCAGCAACCTTTGAATTCAAGACAGTGACCATGGGGTCATGTCTGTGGCCCCACGCTCAAGCCAGCAGCCCTGCACTAAAGCTAGTGACCCCATGCTCAAGCCGATGAGCCCATGAACCTGGATCCTCAGCATCCCAGGCCAACACTCGATCCACTGTGCCACTGCCTGGTCAGGCAGAATAGGGTTTCAATGGTACCTATTCAAGTATCCATCAATCTGAGAAAAATAAACTATTCTACACATATCTCCAAATGAATTTTATGTGAATATAACTGAATATATTTATATATTCTCCTATAAAAGGTAAAAGTTTCAAAAACATCCAACCCAGTGAGAGACAGAGAAAGACATGTGCACACACACACATGCACAGAAAGAGAGAATGAGAGAGAGACAACAGGCCCAAAATGGAGTCACTTGTGCTAATCCCCATGTCAGTAAACCGAGACTTCATACCTGATCTAACTGCAGTTTCAGCTTCTCCCAGGAATGTGATCAGTCTGTCTGGAATTTCCTGATCCACACCAGTGATCTGCCAGATAAACCTCAGCCTTTGCCTAAGGGAAGGTGATCTCGCCTCAAATAATCTTCTTTCATTTCTCCCCCCCCCCATCCTTGTTTTCTGCTGCTAAAAGCCTCCTATTTTGTACAACTCTTCAGATCTCCTTTCTGTGTGTTAGATGGGATGTTACCTGTTTTCATGAATCCTTAAATAAAGCCAATGAGATCATTAAATTTGCTCAGTTGAATTTTTTTTTCCATAGACTTGTTGGTAACAGTGGAATCTGAAGTGAATTGTTGTTGGCTTTGAGGACAATGAGAAACGCAGGTGAGCTACCCCTAAATTCTCTGTCTTCTTTGCCATCTCTGAGGGCCGTGGAAGGTTGGGTCCTTTTTATTCTGATCTTTCCAGTCCCCATTTCCCTTTGTGTCGTAAACTCAGTCCAGGCCACAATTCTTTTTTGGGGGGAGGGTGTCTCCTAGTTCTGATCTTTCCCTATAGTCCTCAGTCCCTTATCCACTTTGCAGTTCCCATTTTGGGGATCAGCTGGTTTAGTCCTTTCCCCAATCCCCAGTTCCACATTGGGAACTGCTGGAGGTATGCTGTCTGCAGTAACATCTAAACCCTGGCCTTTGATTCTGTCTCCAGATTCCACACTGGAAACATCTCATGACAGTTGCAGTCTCCCTTAGTTTGTAATCATAATGCAGTCCCCCGCTCACTGGGACTTGCTGGTTCATACCATTCTTTAGTGCTTAATTTGCTAGTTACTGTTGATGTTAATGGGCACCTGCAGTGAAGACCATTGCCAGATTATCTCAGAAGGCAAAAGGCTGCAAAAATTGGTAGGCATGGGGTAAGCACTTAAAAGTTGTTAAGTGTTCCCCAACTAACCCAGACTCTCATGTTAGAATAATGTGGTCATAGAATGGATTAGATGGACACTAAGTTACCAGCCAACTTCATGATAATTAGCATGCAATTAAATACATAGTAAAATATTTCCTAATTCACAACTCAGTGGCACTTCTCTTTTCAGGTTTCAAAAGTGTTCCTGCAAAAGTGCGTCATCTTCAAAGACATTTGCAGACAGTATTTTTGTCAAGTATAAGTTCCTGAAAACTAAGATCATAAAACTGAACTGGTAAAAATTTCCAGAACTAATTTTTGAAAAGTCTGTGTTCAATTGGAACAAAAATTAGTAATTGGAATTGAATGAACTGAAGAAGATGACTATAATTTTTGTGGCTTCTTGTTTGAAACATTGCTGGTTCTCGCATGTTTTGTTGTTCGAGGTTTAAAGAAACCCTTTCTCTTAAACTGTATATGATGTGCAGCAAATTGTAGACAAAGATAAAACAGTTCCTTTTCCTCCCTGATCTCTCAGAATTCGGAAACACTTCAGTGTTATTTTTATGGCACTATAGTTAGTTATTTACATACATTCCATAAGAACCTGGTTTTCTTTTATAACAGAACACAACTGAAAATCAGTATTACCAAGGCTTTCACTAGAATATCATATCTGAGAGAGAGATGTGTAAACTCAGATGTGACAGAAAGCTTTACAGAACTTAAGGTAGACTTTATGAAGCCAATAAAGTCCCTTAAAAGAAGAAGTTTGGTATTTTGCTGACTGGGTTCTACAAAGCAGTCTTAAAAAGAGCTTGCATAGCCTGACCAGGAAGTGGTGCAATGGATAGAAAGTCAAACTGGGACACGGAAGACCCAGGTTTGAAACTCCAAGGTCGCCGGCATAAACATGGTCTCATCTGGCTTGAGCACAGGATTGCTGGCTTGAGCGTGGGATCATAGACATGACCCCATGGTTGCTGGCTCAAGCCCAAAGGTTGCTGGCTTGAACAAGGGGTCACTTGCTCTGCTCTAACCCCCCTGGTCAAGACACATATGAGAAAGCAATCAATGAACAACTAAGGTGCCAGAACAAAGAATTGATTTTTCTCATCTCTCTTTCCTGTCTGTCTGTCCCAATCTGTCCCTCTCTCTGTCTCTCTCTCTCTGTCTCTGTCACACACACAAAAAACAGCTTGCATAATCAATTTATTATTCTTGCTGCCCTTATGTAAAAACAATTAGGCTAAGGTTAATGCAAATAAATTAGGTTTGTTGTGATCATCATTGGTAAAAAGAAATGGGAGATAGAGGAAAAACTTATGTTCACTTATTTATAAATATTAGATTCTAATTCTGTTAATTGTCTTGAGACTTTATTATTTACTGGTAAACTGGATTTCATCCCAAATTTTTCTAGCTTGCTTTCATATCTGGCCATGACTCTCCAACCTATTATTTCCAATTCTCTCTTACCTTTCTGAGTTTGACACGATTAAAAACAAAAACTGCCCTTGAATCTCCTTGGAGAGGACTACAGCTGGTCTTTTCCACTACCCAGATGGCAGCCAAACTTTAAGAGCTTGAACTTTGGGTCCATAACCAATTTAGAAAGGGCCTCTTTACCCTCTAGGAACTGTACACTGGCCGGAGACCTCAAAATCAAATTGACTGGGAAGACTGTAGACTGTTTCCTCCCAAGATGCTGAATCAAGACTCCTCACCATAATGAAATACAACCCTCTCTTCCATTTCTTCCTGCTACTCTGGAATTGGCCTGGAAAGAGAGCCCTACCACCTTGCTCTCCCGGGCCATTGCTAAGGTGAGTAACCCAACCTTCAAACAAACATTAAATTTGGCAGGATGCTAATAACACTATAGTTCTTCCCATCACCATCTTATCCCTGACTTTCAATGCCTCATTTCCTCTCGAACAAAGTGGTCCCCTCTCTATTATTTTTGATACCTCAACCCAGGTGTTCCATTCCCCTGTGTCCGCTTAACAACCCAAACCCAGAGAACATTGTGTCCAGCCTCTGAACAAAGAAAAGAAAATAGGGCAAGAGGAACCAGAATAAACATACCTGGCCTGACCAGGCGGTGGCTCAGTGGATAGAGCGTCGAACTGGGATGCGGAGGACCCAGTTCAAGACCCCAAGGTTGCTAGCTTGAGCGCGGACTCATCTGGCTTGAGCAAAAAGCTCATCAGCTTGGACCCAAGGTCGCTGGCTCAAGCAAGGGGTTACTCGGTCTGCTGAAGGCCCGCGGTCAAGGCACACATGAGAAAGCAATCAATGAACAACTAAGGTGGCGCCACGAAAAATTGATGATTGATGCTTCTCATCTCTCTCCATTCCTGTCTGTCTGTCCCTATCTATCCCTCTCTCCGACTTTCTCTCTGTCCCTGTAAAAAATAAAAATAAAAAATAAACCCATCTGTGTAGTCTACAAAACCTAAATTTTACCAGCCTTTATCACTGTCACTTTTTCAATTCTGAGCCACAGACTCAAATGGAAATTACCAAAAAGCATCCGTGATTTAAAATCCTTGCTCCTTATTATATCACTGCTCCTCCAGCCAAGAGTAAGGACAAGTGAGGCTATGATCAGAAATCTCTCCTTAACTCTGAAAGGTATTACAGAATCCACTGTTAAGGCAATAGCTGTCAAACAAAAATCCTTAGACTCTCTGACCACAGCTTTTCTTGATGTGAAGCCAGTATCCACGGCCACCATCACAGCTGCCTGACCCATGCAGGTTCGCATTGGATTCAGACAAACAGTAATGAAACAACAGAGCCACGATCTGGTGGGCCATTATCTTTAATCCTAGCTTGCACTCAGGGGGCAAGTAAAAACACACACTGCATTCAAAAACCCACTCATTCAGTGCTCACAAAGCTACTGACTTATCTGAGTTTCCTAGAATCAAAGGTTTCTAGCTCACCAGACTTATTCACTTCTGTTCCCCATCTCCTTCCTTCTCCCTGCACAAACTGGCTTCTCACTTAGAACTCCACCATCTTGGCTGCTTCTTCTGGCCTCCTCCACATGGCCTTCCTCTGCTCTCTGCTCTCTAATGCTAATCTCAGGAACCAAGAGAGCAAGCTCCCTGTCTGCCCCCATTTTATAGTGTAGAAATCAAAACCTTTAATCCAATATACAAATAAGGAAGTCTCTGATACAAAGTCACTTATCTGAGGCATAATGGGATTCCTCCTGAAAGTGCATCACCTACATCAAAAAGGGTGGGAAAGGCTTAGTCCTAAAACCAAGCCCCAGGATACAAAGATCCTGCCTGCCCACAGCCCACCCCCAACAAACATTAATATAATCACGCCCATCCCAAGCAATCACCTGGGCACAGGCTTCCATGTGGGCAGTGCTATCTTTAACAAAGTGAGCATAATATATTTTATCTGCCCAACACTTGATAATAAGACATGTCTTGATTGTCTTGTAGCTGATCAGGGGAATATTTTTGCTGTGGCCGCACTACATGTTATGCCTGGATTAAAGCTTCTAGAGAAGTTGAAACTTGGTTACATAAGATCACTGAGCAAGACACTTGGCTTAAAACAGATGACTTTTTCAACAGCGTCTTTCTTCAACTTATTTGATTTTGATTGGTTTGGGTCTTGGGGACCATGGCTTCAAAGTACACACCTGACATTGGGAATTATCCCGCTTCTAATAAGCATGATAGTTTCTCTGGGTCTCTATATTCTCTCAAAGGCTTTAAATGCATGTTTGTAGCCACTAACCACCAAGCAAATGATCTCCCTAAGACTAGGATGTCAGAAAAAAACTACAAGAAAGTCTGACAAAAAAATAAATTGTGAGGCTGGAGTTGTGACCTGTGAATTTCACAGAGAGGTAGCCAAAAATATGGCATGTCAATACCACACAAAGGATTAGTAAGGCTGTGAGGACTTCAAGGGCAGCTGGGAGTGGCGCTAGTGTCTAAAAGTTTGATCACAACTCTCAGGCTAAAGGTTTAGTCAAAAGTGAGTAACTGTTGAGAGGGAGAGAATGAGAAAGAGAAGACAACAGGCCTAAAATGGAGACACTCGGGCTAAGCCTCACATTAGCAAACCAAGACTTCATACCTGATCTAAGTATAGTTTTAGTCTCTCCGAGGAATTTAACCTTTAACCAGTCACTCTGAAATTTCCTGATCCACACCAGTGAGGCAATGTGCCTGACAGACCCCTGGCCTTCCCCTAAGGGAAGGTGAACTTGCCTCAAAGAATCCATTCCTTTAGCTTTCTTTTCCCACCCTTTTCTGCCTCTAACAGCCTTCTATTTTGTATAGCTCCTAGGATCTCTTTTCTGTTTGCTAGATAGGATGTTTCATGATTCATGAATCCTTGAATAGAGCCAATGAGATCTTCAAATTTACTCAGCTAATCTTTTTAACAACACAGAGGATACAGTGGCCAAAAGAAAAAAAAAGGACCATTGAAGAATCGTGAGAACCACGAACCATCCAATCACGACAAACACAGACGTGGGCCCTGCTGAGCCAGCCTGAACGGGCCGTGTTCCACTCACTTCCTTCACTTAATCTTCCCACAACTCCACATCATTCTCCCCATTTACCAGTTTACCAATACCATGAACATGGGGCTATCAATATTTTCTGGCATTATATATATATATATAAACTTTTAGAAACCAATAAGAAAAATATAGACAATTTACTGGAGGACAAAAGAGGAAAAAAATGTGAACTTTGCGTTCACAGGGGAAAACAATGGTCAATAAATATAAAAAAATAAAAGGCTCGATTTTACTTATAAGAATGCAAATTAAAATAGTATTCAGATACCTGCTTTCCATTGAAGAACAAAAAGAGTAAAAAGTTTTAACACCCCTCCCCATGCATGGTCAACCAGATTGTAAGAAAGTGGGCCCTCTGGAATCTGGTTGGTGGCTTATATATTTGATACAATGTTTATGAGGGAGAATTTGCTAATAGCTAATACAATTTAATTCTAACAACTTTCTGATGGTGTAATTTTACTATTAGAAATGTATCCTAAAATCATGCAAAAAACTAGTTCTTGAGCCATTTTAATTTGATCATATGGATTTCTTTTTTTTTTCTTTTTTTTACTTTTAAATTAATTAGTTGGAAATGGCACATTAAACCAACTAAATAACAAAGGGGGCCAGTGAGTCTTTGGTGGATAAAGACAAGCTCTCACCAGTATTTCTCAAAGTGGTTGGAGAGGGAACATCGATTGTGCAGACAAAGGAGGTGACATGCGCCATGCCAGGGGCCAGCAGCAAAGAAAGGATGAATCTCTTCATAGCCTGTGAAGGATTTTACACTCGAGAGATGCATCTCTTGCATACGAGACATATTACTTTCCTATTCCCAGCAACGCCTGAACTGCAGACTAAGTCCAAGGACTTGAAGAAAAATAGTCCCCGTGTTTTGTGTCATCCATGAGTAGGATACAATCAGTTATCATTGCTCATCTTCCATAAATGCAAAAGATTGGCCACTATATCATCATTTATTAATGTTACCTAAACAAATGCCTTTGCAGAGGTCACAGCTCCCAATGGTCTAGTGACTGGTCCACACCTTGGGATTCCCTAGATCTGGCGGGACATGTATCCTTTCTGTGCTCAGAGCAGGCTCTTCCTTGTCACATTGAACGTGGTGTTTCTATAAAACACTGAATGGTTGTTTTCATGAGAAGGGTGGGATTTACCACCACCCAACTGAAGAACTAGGATGCTTCTTTTCTCTCATGTTAAAATTAACTTTAAATTACATACTGATTTCAGTCTTAGGAAATTTAGCAAAGACTGCATTGCATTTAAATAAATTATAATAATTAAGCCCCAGTGTTTGAATTAAAGCTTTTTATTGCATGATTTGACTGAATACTGTAAAAAACCTCGTTAATTTGTATGCCACTGATTTGTAATTTGTGATAAAGCACAAGCAGGGGGCGTTGGGGAGGAAGGGAGGACCCTGACTGAAGTTTTTCTTTGCACTGCAAATCTTTTTCATGAAAGTGCAAATCAGTACTGTAAACAAGGTTGCAGGGGGTCTGATTTGAAATACTTAAGAAAATAAACTTTTCAAATACCTTTTAGAAGCATCATTTACATGCATACAATTTATATGCTAATTACAAATCATTCCATCTATTCACTAGAGTTATTCCCTTGAGAACCTCAACAGGGCTTTTTCTTTTTCTTTCTCTCTCTCTCTCTCTCTCTCTCTCTCTCTCTCTCTCTCCTCTTTGGAGGGGACTGGGTTAAGTTACTATACTTGAAAGTTACAAAATGGGTGTCCCCATGCTTTATAATTTGAATGAATGCTGTCTAATTAATTTAAAATAGTAACATTTTGCTGCTATATCTATCATTTTTACTTTTTATCTTGCATTCTAATGTGTTCTAAAATACTTAGAAAATGCTTCTCTCTAAAACAGAATTTTTACACCAGGTGGAGGAGGGGCAACTTTAGACTCTAGGGCTATGGTCATAGTCGTAGAACTGGAGCTAAATTTAATGAGAATTATGTGCTTGAGGGGTGTGTGTGTGTGTGTGTGTGTGTGTGTGTGTGTGTTGAGGCAGGAGTAGAGGCTACGTGGTCCTAAGAAAGTGTTCAAGAAAGAGTAATCACTCTCATCTCTAAATTGAGAAAAACCAATAAGCTGGATAAATATTAATATATTTTTTATCTACAGAATTAACAAACTTGTAACCCTGGTGCTGGTTTTAAATTCTCAAATAATTTTTAATCAAAAGTCACAATCTAAAAAAAAAAAAAAAAAAAGCAAGCCCCAATCCACCTTTAAATCAAAAATTTTCCCCAGAATTCAGGTCTGTGATGGAAAAAAAAAATAGAATCAAATATTTAGATTGTAACTGCACAAATAGATTTTTTTTAATGTCAACAAAACAATGAGAATGTGAGTTCCATTCCAAATGTCTTGCCCTCCAGCTGGCTGTTCCAAGCCCTTGTGCTCAGGACTACAGCTATTTGGTGGGAAGGGGTCAGTATAGGACGTGTGGGAAGCCATACAATTGGCTGGCTTAACTGCGTAGATAGTCCTGATGCAAACCCACCTGATAAGCTCCTCTTTTCCCAATTTATTTACTTTACTAATTGGGTTACAAAATAAAATGAAGATCAACAACAAACACTCTTTCAAGCCATGTAAATTACAGATCACTCATCTCCAAATAGGAGAGAAGTTTATAGGTGGGAATATAATTAAGCCTAGGAAAGCTCATTCTCTCCAGAAAGACTGGCATTCACAGGACCTAGCAAATGCCTTGGAATTTCAGTCTTACACACGTAATTATTCTTACATGAAATATAATTAATGAAGGAAATGCCTCAGATGTGTGGGCAAGGAAGGCAAATACAGTTACCCTTTATTGTGCTTTCAAGGTTAGAATTATTATAGCACTTATAATTTTATTATAATTACCCATAATGAGACTCCACACGTGATGTAGTCGACATGCTTTTGACAATAGAAGTTTTCAAAATGCCTCATTAAGTATCTTAGTATATATTTATGTGACGTTTGCTCCGCCTCCTAATTTTGGTGGCAACACAGCCCATGTAAAGGCATATGTACATATTTTAATAAAAAATACCACCATTAAAGATCATAAAATGATTACAATGGATAGATATTAAGATGTCACAGCTGTAGAAGCCATTCTTTTTATGTACTCCCATGCTGAATTGTTTTATGACCTATCATAAACCTATTAAACTACTGGTAATAAAGAATTGTAATTAGTGATAAAACCTTGTTGCTTAGTGAGCCAAGACAGTCATCCTTACTTTGAATTTTATTGAAAGTAATCAAGACAAAACCTTCAGCAATGTCAAATGCCAGGCAAGAGCAAGGTTGTACTTTTACTAAGGATGGGTGACATTTAACCTTTCTGGGGTTGTTGTCTCCCTCTTTATTGTGCTGGTTCAAAGAGGAGAATTTTTGTTTTTTTTTGTTTTTTGGCCTATTTGGCCTTGCGTTGTTTTATTTTGTTTGTGAGCATGAGATACAGGAGGGAACATTCCAAGACAAAGATAAGGCAGCACACTTGGCCCTGCTGTGCTGACTCTGGGGTCTTCCAGGAGGAGCAGACAGGGCCCAGCCCTGCCTATGCGGGACCACTGCACAAGGACCATCTTCAGAATGGGCTGCCGAAGGGGCAGCTGGCACAAAGACTGAACAAACATGTGACCTTCTCAGCTATCAAATCAAATTAACTTTTTGCCTCATCATCCTGGGTTGAATGTGAACATCGCTTTCAGAGACACAAAAGCCCCTTCGCTAATCTGCGTGGCACCACTGGTCCCTTCCGTCTGTGTGACTGCCTCCTGAATACATTAGTTGTGCCAACGTGTGCAAAAGGATGCTCCTTGGTGTACTCTGGTGGAAGATGACATTCCCATGTAAATGTACTCTGTTATGTAAATTTCCCCTTTTTTAACTTCACAATTCTGGGTGGATTTATTTCATCAGGGAAGCAGAGGCTGGAATAGGTGCACAAAACATCAGAAAAGGAGAGTGCACTGTTGTGCTGGGTAACAAACAGCACACTCACCTCCCAGGACCCAGGGCGGTCAGTCAAGGATGCATCTCCCCCAGCCAGTGGCTCTGGCCTCACCAAAGCAGCTCTGCAAAGGATGGCATGTTTTAGAGGGTTTTGCCTGAGTATTCTGAAGATCCCAACTTTAAGTGGCAAACAATGACCCATCCCTCAACTCTGCTCTAAATAACCGAGGAGTTATCTAAGAGAGAAGACCAGGTAGACTAGGGTTTCATAGCTCAGTGTATGTCCTGTGTGTCCTAACTGGACTTAACCCCTTGACTTAGCTTCCTCAGAACAGAGCTGAGCAGAAGGGAAACTATAGTAACCAATAATTGGCTTCAGGTCAGTGGAAAATGTGTATCTTCGTGGATAACAAACAAAGACAGGATAATAGCAATAATAAGAATAAGAATAAAAACCCTAAAAGCTGCTGGCAGGCCATGAGGGGGCGCTGCCTGAATTCCACAGGGTGTTTGATCTAGCACCAGATTTAACCTCTAACCTTTCTCTGAGGAGCCCAGGGTCCTGCACACAGAGGCCAGGAGCAAGTGAGGCAGGCCTGTTGAGTGGGTTTGAATCAGAGATGCATGGTAATTAATCCAACATTAAATAGAAGAGTAGAAATTAAATAGGAGGAATCAGTTGAGTATCCAAGCAGATGACATTTCATGACAAGTACATCCAAATCAGTCTGTAGACCTAGGAAGAACAGCAGAGATCTCCTTATACTATTTATATTCTCCCAATGCTAGTTCCACCTTATCATGAGTACCTGTGTACTTTCTCGTTCGCACTGTAGCACCCTAAAAGTGTATTAGGGAAATTAGAACGTGGAATTAAGATGCAGCCATGCTCCTCTATAATCAGCATGGCCACGTCATCACCCATCACTTGAGATCTGTGAGAAATCAGGAGCACAGGAGGCTGGCGGCTTTTGATAGCGAATCAGAAAGACTGTTTGACTTTTTTTTTTTTTAATCTTAAACGTATCCAGAGTTGTAGGGACAAATACGTAAACTGTAGCAGTTGGCCAGGCTTTAAGCTACTAGAAGAAAGTTAAGCTTCTGCTTCGGCTGGCTGAGATACCAGCCATAAGCTGACAAGTAATTAAACTTGTGTATCTATAACAACTGTCATCTCTTACTTCTCTGCAACTTGGATGTAAACCAAAGGGAAGAAAGCCAGAAAAAGAGAGAGAGAGAGAAGGAGAGAGAGAGAATAAAAGAGTCCTGGTTACAGAAGGCCACTGCTGGGCCAGCCTTTAGCACAGGTTAGGGGACCTGTGCATTTAAAGACCTGCAGTCCAGATAAAAAGGGTCAGTGCCCCCTTTACAGATTAATAGTAGGGAGACCATGCATCAAGTAAGGTCTAAATCGGATCTCTGCACTTTTGAGGAAGCCCATGGTTAAATGCATTCACTCAGGAGTGGCCTGGGTCTGAGTGCCTCCCTGAGGTCACTGCTGCATTTCAAAAATGCTGAGGTCCCTGGGGTGTCACACAGCATCCTGCCATGGCCAGCTAGCTGGGATGCCCACCCCTACCCCCAGCCGTCTCCTAGGGGCTGATGTTTTCTTACCTGTGGTCTGAGCAAAACCTCCTTCTCCCCCTCCACTGCCGCACTCGCTCACTCCCTCCTCCCAGACACATAGCACACACTCGGGAGAGTTGTCTATGTTGGGGCGTTTGTATCTCTAGATCAAGGGTCCCCAAACTACGGCCCGCAGGCCACATGTGGCCCCCTGAGGCCATTTATCTGGCCCCCACTGCACTTCCGGAAGGGGCATCTCTTTCATTGGTGGTCAGTGAAAAGCGCAGCATTGCTCACGTACAGTACTACTTCCGATGACACGGGACGCACGCCTCATGGCTCCAGAAGTGTGTCATATCACTTGTTATGGTTAGCAGTGACAAATATGGAACCGGACATTGACCATCTCATTAGCCAAAAGCAAGCCCATAGTTCCTATTGAAATACTGGTCAGTTTGTTGATTTAAATTTACTTGTTCTTTATTTTAAATATTGTATTTGTTCCCGTTTTGTTTTTTTACTTTAAAATAAGATATGTGCAGTGTGCTTAGGGATTTGTTCATAGTTTTTTTTATAGTCTGGCCCTCCAACAGTCTGAGGGACAGTGAACTGGCCCCCTGTGTAAAAAGTTTGGAGACCCCTGCTCTAGATAGAAGAGCAAGGCCTGGAGCCCTCAGGTTTCTCAGTGACCCGAAAGCAAGTGGAATGGCTACTTGCCCATCTTTCCGGGTTTGATGCTGAAATTAGTGCAGCGCTCTCTCATTCTCCACAGTCTGAGCCCCTTTTTGTGCACAGACGTCATTTGTTTGCTGTGTTTAAAAATAATGCTGTGGGAGCCATGAACACTGAATTGGGATGGCTCCACAGGTTCCAAGATAAGCAGGCAATTCAGTCCCCGTGTCTTCTGGCCTTGTGATGACGTGACAGCTAGCTTAGGTCAAGAGTCTGCCTTTCTCAGAGCATGGGTCCCATTCACAAACACACAATGATACCCTTCATGGGTACTAGTGTGGTGCTAGAGGCCACTGTACCAAAACTTTAGAGTGAAGGACACCAAATATAATGGATCTCTTCCGACCTCCAGGCATTCTTGTTTGCAGAAAGATTTGAGATTTCTAAGGGAAATTTTTATACATTTAAGATAATCTCTTTACTCTCAAGACCACAATAAATCCCCCAAAATGTAGAGGAAGGAGCAGCTTGTTAGAGAACTAATTGCAAAAACATCTGATGTTTTCCTTTTAAAACCTCTTAATACTTTCACAGTCTTTCCTGTTCAAATGGACTATCAGCTTTGTTAATTTCTTAGTCGTCAAACTTGGGAGTTGCTTGATAATCTTGGAAACACAGACGCCCATCCAAGGCCTAGCCACACATTCTGTTTATTTTTCTCCTAATGAAAAGTGTGACAAGCAAATAATTAAACTGAAAAGCGAGCATAAATTAGAGTCCACAGCTACGGAACAGATCGCCTTTTGAAGACTGCATTTTAAATATGTGCTCAGAGAGCGCTCACTCCGGTCATTTAAATTATCTGGCTTAAACTATCTGTGGTTCTGTACGATAGTTTATCCCATTTCATCAAATAGAATGTTTGATGTGCCTTGGCATAACAAATTATTTGTGTTGGATTTATTTCAGTGAATTCCCCTTCTCCTTCTGGTTTCAAGAGAGTAAGCCCTAGGCTTCTACACATTATGAAAACAACCAGATCTGAGAGACATTATATCCACAACAAAGAGAAACCAGTGACCAGCCCAGTTACATTGTCTTTTGAACAACAAGTCAATGCAGACAGAAGTAAATGACAGTTAATTACAAATTACATTCTGGTTGGGGCTGAGAAGGCCTCTCGCCTTGAATAATGATCAGGCCCTCGGGCGCTCACCTGCCTGCGAGCGGCCGTAGGAGACGCAGGCTGGGGTGCTGTACAAGTTTCAAAACAAGCTGCTAAACACAGAAGCTTATTGGATTACAGAGATTTAGGAAAAAGCATTCAGATCTCTCGCGGCAACTGCAGGATGAGGGCGGAGGGGTTTCTGGAGGACCGCGGCCGCTCCCTGTATACTTGTGAACGCTGGTCTCAGCGTCCCAGGAGGAAATCGGCGCCTTCTTGCTAATGTTGGGAACTTGTTCCGTCACAAGGACGACGGCGAGGCAGCGAGCCAGCTAACCCAGAGAATTGGATAGCAGGATTGAGGAGATTTTTGACTCATCATCAAAGAAATAATTCAATAATTCACTTAGATTGTGTATTTTTTAATCAGAAAAAGATTTTCATACCGTTTCAGACACTTTGATTTATTCATACTTTTTTTTAGTTTAAACAGTAAATGAATTGATTAGATTTAAAGTCAAAATTTTAAGTTACAGTATTTGCAAAAATAAGACAATGTTGAAAATAATTAATGTCAGCATTCCTGCATTGAAAGGACCTTGGCTTTTGTAATTCACTAAAGCAATTTCTATTCATTTAGTTGAGCTAAATGCTTATTGTTAAAGACAAAAGCCCCATCAGTTTGACATTGAGCTCATTATGTATGTTAGGAACACTCTGGAATCCAAGGCCACACGGCAGGCAACAAAGCCGGGGATGCCTGGGTAGGGGTTGGGGGGGGAGGGGGTGGGCAGGATTTAAATGCAGACCACATCGTTCTCCTCAATAACTTCCCATTTAGACCTGATTAAAACTTCAAAACAAAGCTCACTAGAAACAGGAGAATGGTTTTTGTTGTTGGCAGTAAGTGATGGGGCAATCAGTAAACTCTAGGAAGTTAAAAAGTTCTAACAGCCAGATCACACACCAGGCTGATTCCCAAAGTTGTTAAAAAAAAAAAATTAAAAACAAGTATAAATACATGCTGAGGGAAAAAGGTATTTTATGAACCACAGAGAGGTTTAGAAGACAAAGCATGATAATACAACTTCCTGTGTATCATAACAATAATGTATAATATTAGCAACTTGTGCTCTAGGAGAACTTTCTCTAAGGCATTGTTTGCACAACACCCATATTCTCACCTCCAGCACAGCACTTGCCCAATAAACATCCCCGATAATGCAGCCAGCAAAAGGAGCTTCCTTCTTTTGTAAGAAAGAAGATGCAATGGTTGCTACACTACACTTTCTTACGTAGGAAATCAAACATCTTTATTAAACTCCATGTTTAGAAAATTAATACCCTGTTTCTTGCCTGAGCAGAGAGTTTCACAGATGAGACATATAGCTTGTACATGAGATCCTGCAAGGTAAAAGTCCGAATAGGTTCTGCTGAGATGGCTTTAAATGTTTTTCTTGCTTATTAAAACAAACAAAAAAAAAGTTTTAATTATGAGACAAAATAAATGAAGCAGCTGCAGGAGCCCATTCAGAATGCACGTGTGGGGAGCCTGATATCCTGTGAGAATCCTAAAAAGGCTGTACTCTGAAGGGTCTACTTTCTTGCTGCGAAATTTGAAAGCTACTTTTTAGAGATATTGGCTTTTTTTTTTTTTTTCATTTAAAAGGGCAGATGGTGTCTATTTCCAATACATAGGCATACAACATTTATTTAGAAGAATCACATGGGTGTCTCCCAGTATGACATCTCAAACCCCTGCTCACAAGGACACCTGCAAGAGCTCTTCCCCTAAAATCAAGGAGAAAAATAGCTGCCTTCTCCGCGTGGAGGAGTGCGGCCGTCTTATCGGTGGCAGAGTGACGCTGACTGTACCGATAGTGACACGGGTAATCCATCATGTCATCAGCAAAGTGAGGGATGCGGCCGGCACCTCCGCTGCCCGGAACGCAAGCCAAGAGGCAGGGACACTTAACCCCTGCGAGCCCCTCACTCCTGCTGCGCTCCACACAACCTCTGTCAGGTCTGAGGTGGCTGCAGGGTGACAGTAAATCTATACGGGCCCACAATCTACCCTCCTGACAAGCGCACACCGGGCTGCCCTATAACACGATTAAACTGTATCATGACGGGAGCGCAAGACAAGGCCTTTATCATGTGCCTTGTTGAACCGTTTAGGAGGTCTTTGCCAAGACTGGCTGCTCTCACTAGACTGGGAAGGTAGGGCTGACGTCTACCTGGCCGGGGAGCTCTCCAGGGCAGGGCGTCTGTGGGAGGCCTGGGACTTCTAAACTAGCATCTGATTTACAGAGTGATGGCTCTCAGGCATCTGCAGTCAGCACACATTCATTTGATGTTATTTTGACGTATAAAGATGTTAACCAATTTTTTAAAAAAGATTTTGTTTTAAATCCATGATAGATAAATGGTGACACATCAGGGTTGGGATATGCTCTTGGACACCATATATCATTTTATCATATCATCTAGAAAAAGCTAAGTCATGTAAATGGCAATGGTAATAACACATGGAAATGACATTTAGTATGATATTTTAAACTCCTAAGATTCCAGGTGCCAGGTTGTGATCCCATTGACCACATACATAAAAGTGGCATTTCTTAGGTCACTGTGTTACGCCTGTGTTTACGTGAAATAAACAAGTTTTCTAACTAATTTTTTCTAGATTGTATTATTTTATTTATTTTTCTTCCCTTTTGTTAAATTACAGGAAGCTTTTTTGGGGTTAAAGAAGAAAAATCTAGTTGAATAGTAATATTATTCTTTCATGTATATGCAAGAAAAAGATCTTTTCACACCTTGATGAAATTAGCATATATTTAAATACTAATGACTTGCCAGGAACTGGGTAGGAATACCAAGTGCTACCTGTACACACATTTATATGTCCCTAGGACACAGATCTGATGCTAGAGCAATGAGACATGCTTAATATTGGATTTTATCCTGCAAAATGCTACTACAATGTCCCAAACAGTGTGAAAGTGGCAAGAAGATATAAGTTTGTCACAAAAATAGATGTCTCGAAATGGAAAAATTGGGGTCAAATAAAAATAAAAACCAGTTGGTTTGAGGTAGCTCCCTACGTGTCTTGATTGCTCAGTGGAATTGTGGAACTTTTTCTAGCACCAATTTACTTACCGTGGACCTGTTTGATGCAAGACTAGGTTTATGAATTCTTCCATGGATATCTCATAGCATAGAAAGCTCATTAAGATTAATTTAAAGACACACTTGCATGAAAAATAGTTTTTAATGTTTTGCTATCTTATGGTATTGGAAATAATTTTATATTCTCTCAAGTAAATATTGTGCATCAATAAACAATCACATCATCAGTTTTGTTCTAATGTCCCAACCGCTGAGTCTTGACTCCTCATGGGCCCTGGACAAGCAGAGGAACCTGTGCAAGCACCGTCTCCATGCCGGTGAAGAGTACCACCCATGGCAAAGTTCTTCCCAGCTGTTGGGTAAACAAGTGAGTTAGGTTTGCTTGCTTGTGTTCTGCATTGGCACAGGGTACCACCATGTGTGTAGCCTGTGAAAGGCTGCAGGTGCTTGCCCTCAGGGCAGCAGATTGCAAATTGCGGATTTCCTTCCTGCTTGGGAGGGGCCATTGTATTGCTAATGTCCCCACCTCCAGCCTATTTTGCTGGAGGGCAGAGAGAGAAGGAGAAAGAGAGGGAGCTGAAGGGCTTGGAAGCCCTGATTTCAACCCAGCCCGTTTGGCTGGGGTGCTGAGGCTGGTGGAGGGCCTGTGAGTCCTGGTGAGTTCGCAGTGCTGGAATGGGAAGCAGTTTTCCCTGCCTAATTGCCTGTCCGGAGAAGGAGTCCGGGTTGTGAAACTGGAGACTGAGTCGGGTCTTGGGGAGCCCTGAGGAGAGGAAACAGTTTTCCCTGCTGCCTGTCTCCTAGTCCACCATTAAGAGACTAATAAACAGAATGAACCACCATTTTCTGGCTCCACAGTTTCGTTACTGTCTGCCCGAATGCAATGAGAGCCTGAACCTGCATGGCCACAGCGATGGACACTGGCCGTACTCCAACCATGAAATTCCAGGTATGTTTTACCTCATTCCTTGTCCCAAGTTGGCATTAAATGCCACCCAAAGTGATCATTGTATGGCCAGCAGTCACCACTGTCACAGCCATTCACATGCAGGTTCTCATTGAATTTGGGCAGAAGGTAAAGAAACAGTGGAACCAAAAAATGGTGGGCCGTTCCTTTGTTAAAGTCTTGCTCTAGCCAACTAGCAACACACAGGGAAAACACTTCCCTTTCACTCAGGGCTCCCAAAGCCACTGACACATTATGCAGTTACACAACCAGGAGAATCTTCTCCAGTTCCTCCAAGAATCAAAGGCCTCATTAGTCTCAGCGGAGCTCACAAAAGCTCCACACCTCTGGTTCCCCATCCACACCCCTTCTCTTTCCCTGCCAACATAGCTTCTTCTTTAGCGCCCTGAATTCTCTCTGCTCTCACTCTGCAAACATGGCTTCTTTCTGCCTCTTCGACTTCTCCATCTTTTCAAAACTTTCTGGCTTGAAAATCTCTCTTCCAGCAAACATTAGCAAGACAGTGGCCCTTCCCAAGCAGGAAGGTAATTTGCAATTTCACAGACCCACATACACCTGGTGTTGCCAGCCCCCAATGCAACCTATGAACGAGTAAACATAAAAATAATATTTTACAAACTTACTTGACCAACAATCATCAAATTTTGTTATTTTTAGGTTTAAAAATTTAATGAATTCTAAACTGTGTGGAAATATATAAGTCCTGGAAAAGTATTTAAAACTCCACAATTGCAAGAAGAAAATGAAATTAGACTAAACCATAAAAAATGCTTTTGGAAAAGCAAGAGTAATTTACATCAAAGAATATTATAATTATTTTCCAATTTGTGCTTTAAAATTTTTTAAACCCTTCTTTATGGTTTGCAGTGTATTCTTATGTGCTCATTTTTTTTCTTTAAAGTTTATACAAACAAACCTACAATGAAACCACACATGCACAGATAAAAAGGTATAATAAAAAGGTAAAAGGGATTGAAATACTTTCTTCAATGGTTAAAAGCTTGAATAAATTATAAAACATGCCTTAGGGAAGCTTGGATAATGCATGGTTCACATGCCCCTAAGGGGCATTGTTCAAATATCACTTGCTTTACTCTGACTTGAGCGGGATGTGACATCACAGACTTAGGGTCCAGTACTCAGGTGAGTGCCAGAAGTGCAGGTTTTTCAGGTTGTTTATTAAAAAACAATCCTGAGCCATCAGTGACAGGGTTAACATTATCCTAAAAAACTAAGCAGAGCAGGGTCCATACCTGTCGTCCTCCATACAAAGAAGCTAGGTGACCTTGGTAGGCTGGAGTGAGGAACTGACTCAGCCAACACTCGGAGAAGTCAGTTGTATGCTTCTTTACTTTTTCCTGACTGGAACTTGTTAAAATGCAGAGGAAACTGAGTAATGCTTTTGGAGGGGAAAGTCTTTTCTGGACATTCAGTATTCGCTTGGAATGGAATAGGAGGTGCCAGTTAAGCATAGTAAAGAGGGATGGGTGGTGAGCCGATGACACTGTGCTGATCTTAACTCACAAGAATGAAAGGATGACTTAGAGTTGAACAAGACTCTGTTTTGTCCCCTACAAGACATTTGCTCTCAGGCCTCCACCCATCCCCACGTTACTCTTTGAAGCATTTATTTAAAAAAAGAAAAAAATAATAACTGGATGTTCTCCTTCTGATGATAGACCTAGCTAGGACAACTTCAGAAGCTGTTCCAGGTCACACAACCAACAAGGGACTGTGCTGGTCCTTCGGAGGCCGGAATAGCCTTCCCAGAGGGTATGAGTGTCCAGTTATGGTAAATGTAAGGAACAAGAAAGATTGCTAACTTTAAAAATACTTGAGAATCAACTACAATCTCAGCATTCACATTGTCAGTTTTAACAGAGGAGCTACGTACACTGGGTTAAGATGCACATGCAGGATGACTGTCAGCAAGGACTATGATTAACTTTTACAACGATAATACTTTAGAATGAGTCTTTTATTGGACAGTCTACATTATTCTACTTCCAAAGAGAAACAAAATTGAACTCCATCATAGTGGCTTTACTTAATTACAGAAAATAGTTTTTACTGAGTACTGGGTTATAACCTACATTTGTTATTTCTCATTTAAAACAAGCAAACACATCTTTTATTCTATATATTATCATATTGTACAACAAAGATAAAATATTCAAAATGTAGAATCAGGCCTATTTTTAAATACGTGAACAGTTCTAGAGCTTGTTTCCCCCCACACATATGAGCTAGAAGCAGGAAAAACTGAAGTCAGTCGGCACCTGTGGTTAATGACACTACCAAAGTCCTAACATCATAGAGCTGTCTTCCAGATAGACGTATATTTTCATTTTAGCATACTACCAAAAGTCTGTTCAGGACATGAACCACATATGTTTGCGTGGCAGACGCTTCTTCCAATTACGGGTGTCGATGGGCTTCTGTCTTATCCGTGACCTCTTCCTCTCCAGTCCTTAACACACAAACGTTGGCTAAGCTCACTCTCTGGAAGTACCATGAACACAGAATGTGGAACTGTCAACTGTTAAGTAAAATGGATGGCATTGTTTGCTTCGCAGGAAAAAAGGTCAGAACAAAAATGCTCCAAAAATCAAAGCTAGGACATGAAGAAAGAAAAAGCTTTTTATCTGGTTTGACAAATATTTCCTCCATTTTGAAAATCTGGTATAACTTTTAAAATATGTGTATACTCACTTAAATCATCTCTGCAAGATGTTTCCCAAACACAAAAAGTAAAATTTCTTTAAAAAAGTGAGACTCAGTCTCTGGCTGGTTGACTCAATGGTAGAGTGTCAGCCTGGCCTGTGAATGTCCTGGGTTCGATTCCCAGTCAGGGCACACAGGAGAAGCAACCATATGTTTCTCCTCCCTTTCCTCTTTCCCTTCTCACTCTTTCTCTCTCCTCCCCTCCCACAGCCATGGCTCTATTTCTATTGGTTCAAGTGCATCAGCTTGGGAGCTGAGGAAAGCTCTGTGGACCCTCTGCCTCAGGTGCTAAAAATAGCTCAGTTGTAAGCACTGGCCCCAGATGGGGGGGGGGAGGAGTTGCCAGGTGGATCCCAGTCTGGGCACATGTGGGAATCTGCTTTTCTAGCTCCCCTCTCACTTGGTAAAGAAAAAGATAAGGTGAAACTCTGACCTTAGACATGTGCAATTGTAATTAGGTGAGACTCTTCAGTTTGGGACAAAAACTGGGTGGCAGTTTCAGCAAAATTGTTGATGCCTCAGCCTCAGAAAGCAGCAGAGGACTGAGAATGAGAATCAGAACTGGCCTGTCACAGGTGATGACACTTTGCCCCAAAGGGGTAACTGTCTTGTATGGTTGTTTTAGGCAAATGGTAAAATGGTGGATATGAGGGTCCTTAGACTGCAGTTCCCACTCTGTCACTCAGCACTGAATTTGTCTTCTCAGTTATGCGAGCCATATCCAAGTGTCCTGAATTGCTTTAGAATGTGTTTGGGCCTACTGCAGTTGGCAAACATTTTTTCAAAAGGGCCAGATAGGATAAAACTTTTCCATTTTGGGAACCATATTCGGTTCCTGACACCAACACTTTGCTGTGCTGTATTGTGAGAGCATCCACAGATAGTACACCATCAGGATTACAGCTGAGTTCCAATAAAGCTTTGTTTAAAAATGGGGCTGCAGGCCCTGGCTGATTGGCTCAGCAGTAGAATGTTGGCCTGGTGTGTGGAAGTCCTGGGTTGGATTCCCAGCCAGGGCACACAGGAGAACCTCCCATCTGCATCTCCACCCCTCCCCCTCTCCTTCCTCTCTATCTCTCTCTTCCCCTCCCACAGCCAAGGCTCCATTGGAGCAGAGTTGACCTGTGTGCTGAGGACCGCTCCATGGCCTCCACTTCAGGTGGTAGAATGGCTCTGGCCGCAATAGAGCAATGCCCCAGATGGGCAGAGTATTGCCCCCTGGTGGGTATGCTCAGTGGACCCCTGTTGGGAGCCTGTGGGAGTCTGTCTGACTGCCTCCCCACTTCTAACTTCAGAAAAATATAAATAACTAAATGAATGAATAAATAAAGATGGGGCTGCAGCTCACCCAACTCTGGGTATCAGCGGCAACCCCACCCTCCAGGGTTTCCTCAGAATCTCATTTTCCCACAATCAACCCAAATACTAGTTCCCAGCTTCTCCTCTCGTAGTTAGCTCTCTATTTTGATTGCCAACCCAGTCCATTCCAGAACTTATTTTATTTTCTTCACCAACAGATCAGTCATCATTACCAATATGCATTTCTTTATTGTTTTAATGTTAAAAAGTGTAGTAGGAGAAGTTTTGTCCTGCTTGCTGTACATCTTGCTTTAAAGGGGCTGTATTCTTAAGAAGCTTCTAATTCAAGAAGTGGAGTCAAGATGTTGACTTGTATGCATAAAATCACAGCAGAGGGTGTGTACTAAGTGACAAGGACTGCCAGCCCCAGTTCACATGAGGAAATTCCCCTGAGATACAGGGGGTCAGGGTTAATAACACTGTGAGTTATTGTAATAATGCTAATGTTAACACTCTACATAACAGCGTGCACCATATACCACAACCTGGTGACTACGTGCTGTGGGCTAGGCATGTGCTCCACAGTCCATATACATTCATCATATACTGGTCACCTGGCAGGTAGGAGGTTGGCTCAACTCTGTCTTTGCTGGTGCTTTGTGTTATTGGTAAGGCTTACCAAATGCCAGCAGTGCAAGGAGCTTTGGACACATTTCAGCTCCTGGAACAGACCAGGCAACAATGCCGCAGTGGAGATGAGACAGGTGGGTGCATATGAGCAAGCAGGAAAGGGAGCAGATGTGTAGAACAAGAGAGTGCTGGTCCCAGGGTGAGCTCCATTTTACCTCTGCCAGTCAATCTTAGAAAAGTACTTACGTTTGAGGTTCATGATCCAATTCTCTAAGATAGGGATAGGGAACCTATGGCTCGCGAGCCAGATGTGGCTCTTTTGATGGCTGCATCTGGCTCACAGACAAATGTTTAATAAAAAAAATGTTAAAAATATAAAACATTCTCATGTATTACAATCCATTCATCTCCTACTGCTCATGTTCATGGTTGTGGGTGGCTGGAGCCAATTACAGCTGTCCTCCGGGACAACACCAAATTTTTATTGGATAATGCATAATGTATATGGGTCGTTGTATGGCTCTCACGGAATTACATTTTAAAATATGTGGCATTTATGGCTCTCTAGCCAAAAAGGTTCCTGACCCCTGCTCTAAGACATTCTAATGTTGTCTGGAGCTTCTACAATCTATGATTTGAATGTTCTTCCAACTCTGAACAATGAAACTCTTTTAGAAATTAAACCATTTCATTGAGGCGTTTGGTTAACTATGCATGAGTAACAATGGTTTAAGGGTCTTTTCTACATATAGCTGACCCCTGGCTATGCCCAGATACCAAACTGGCCATGGAGGTCTCGGATGTGTAGTTCTTACTCATTCCCTGATTTCAAGCCCATGAGCATCTATTCTCAAAGATCAACAAACATAAGTTACATAAAATAATGTGGGAAAGAAATGGAAGTGATTGGATAAACTAATGAAGAAAAGCACACAGGCCATCATTGGAAATTCCCCACTCAGACATTTATCCTCTCAGGAGAATTGCATTTTGTAGAATTTTTCTGTACATCTTCATAACCATTAGCAATAAAATTTTACCAAAACATGGCTCCTTCAAGTGCTAAGTACTGACATTTAGGATTTAAAGATTGAAGAACTGAGGTATAGAAGAGATAAGAGCAGCCATGGGTCACTGGGGAGATAGACACTAAGCCCTGGCTTATGAAGTTCATGCTTATTGTGTTCTTTAGCATCTGCCATTTGTTATTTCATTTAGAACATAGACTACTATAGAAAATGGTCTACTTAGAAAATATCTTATAGGGGCAGAAAAGGTGCCTCTCTGTCAAGAAGTGATGGAGGCAATGTCTGAGTTTGGGGGAAACGTTTTACAAACAGGCAAAGGTCCTGGGGCTGGAATGGCCTGAGTGTAAACTTTTGTAGACCTGCAGAGGCAGTGTGGCTGGGACAGAGGGAGAAGTCAGAGAGGGCAAGGCCAGATTCCCAGGCCTTGCAGGCTGCAGTGGGAATTCCAAGGGCCTTGCAGGCTCCCAATATTATGAGGAGATTCTGAGGCCTTCCAGGAGCAGGGGAGAGACATAAATGTGGTGGATATTTCACAAGATTCTTCTGGCTGATGCAAATGGTGATGGAGGTGAGTAGGAGCAGAAAGGTGGGGTGGATTGAAGTTGGAAGGTATGGTAGCAGCAGAGCTCATGAAATGACTCCAATTCTGAAGGCCTTTTGGAAGTGGGTCGATCAGGACCTTCTAAAGTGGACTGCATGGAATGGAGCTGGGCAGACAGTGAAGGCAAGTGAGGAGTGAGGCTGATTCTTAAATGAGGGGCTTAAATGAACAATTTGGGAGGTGGTTGGTTATATCCACCAGGCACTCCACGAGGGATGAATCTATAAATTAATCAGCAATAATTCACTCATGGGACGGAGGTCAGACTCTGAGCAAGAGAGAGAAAGAGAGAGATACAGAGAGAGAGAAGTACCTTCTCAATTCCAATATGAAGGGAAAGAAATGCGTGTCAGGAGCCAGAGTGTGAAAGGTGGCTTCTGCAAAGTGAAAAGTAAACACCAGGACCACAAAATCAGCTTTCTGCACCCCCTCTGCAATCCTGGAACTGTGTGGCATTCCCACATAACCCTGGTCATGGGGTGTACAGGTGATGTATTTTGCCTGCAGTTACATTTTGGAGGATCCATATCAGGGGTCCCCAAACTTTTTACACAGGGGGCCAGTTCACTGTCCCTCAAACCACTGGAGGGCCGGACTATAAAAAAAACTATGAACAAATCCCTATGCACACTGCACATATCTTATTTTAAAGTAAAAAAACAAAACGGGAACAAATACAATATTTAAAATAAAGAACAAGTAAATTTAAATCAACAAACTGACCAGTATTTCAATGGGAACTATGGGCCTGCTTTTGGCTAATGAGATGGTCAATGTCCGGTTCCATATTTGTCACTGCTAGCCGTAACAGGTGATATGACGTGCTTCTGGAGCCATAACGCATGCATCCCGCGTCACCGGAAGTAGTACTGTACTTGAGCAACGCTGCACTTTGCCACGATACCACATACAGTACTCCAGGAGCACAGCATGCGACCCGCGAGCCGTAGTTTGGGGATCCCTGATTTACAGGGTCTTGATGCAAAGAACAGATGCAAAGGAATAGCGCCTGATCACATTTGCCTTTCCCTTGTTGATATAGATCAGGGGTCCTCAGACTACAGCCCACGGGCCACATGCGGCCTCCTGAGGCCATTTTCCGGTCCCCGCCGCACTTTCGGAAGGGGCACCTCTTTCAATGGTGGTCAGTGAGAGGATGCATCCTGTGCTCCTGGAGTACTGTATGTGGTGGCGCCGCAAAGCGTGGCGTCACTCACATACAGTACTACTTCTGTACATAACACGGATGCACGTGTTATGGCTCCAGAAGCACGTCATATCACCTGTTACGGCTAGCAGTGACAAATATGGAACCGGACATTGACCATCTCATTAGCCAAAAGCAGGCCCATAGTTCCCATTGAAATACTGGTCAGTTTGTTGATTTAAATTTACTTGTTCTTTATTTTAAATATTGTATTTGTTCCCATTTTGGTTTTTTACTTTAAAATACGATGAGCAGTATGCATAGGGATTTGTTCATAGTTTTTTTTTTATAGTCCAGCCCTCCAACGGTTTGAGGGACAGTGAACTGGCCCCCTGTGTAAAAAGTTTGGGGACCCCTGCTGTAAATTCTTGTACATTACTTGTACTTGATGTCACGTCACATGCTCCACTGAATGCCATGTCCTAAAAAGTTCCTGCTGTATAAAGAGGGGAAGCAAATACCCGGGGCCTTGCCCAGCCATAATAAACCTCCAAGAACCTCATACCATTAGCAACTGTAAAAAATCCAACGTCAAAGCCAGAGCTAGCCTACCGGATTCAAAGTGGGAGATGTAGAAGTTTTATCCTCCTGTGTGGAGGCAATAACAAAATGACCTTGGAAATTGTGAAGGGGGGCCAAGTGCTCCCCCCTGCCCAATCTAAAGCGCCACCATTGTATGAATAACCATAGAAGCATCCCTAATTGTGATCACTACCAAAACCAAATTCCGGTAAGGTTGAGAATTTTCAAAGCTAAGCATTGAAGATTCTCTTCTGCACAGAGGGCCCATGGAAACCATGTCCACCCTGCCTGAACAGTTACTTCCCCCAGGCCCCAGCTGAATTTGAGGAAGAGGCTCTTATATTGATTCATAGGTAGGGTGTGGAGAGGAGAGAAAGCTGGCTGGGAAAGGAAACTGCACTTGGAACACTGTGCTTGTCATCGAAGGTTTGTGCTGGGGGGACTTCAGTCTCCATAACTCCACCCTGAAAATTCAGTTGGTGTTAAATGGCAAAACCAGGCCCTGCGGTAATCAGATGTGCCCATCAAGCATGTAGCACAGCCAATCCTGTGACAGGAGAGGCTGTACAGGTATATGAATTAGATTTTCAAGTTGCCTTTCATTACCCATCTACCCTGGTATGACTCTGAGCTGTGTACATGTGATCACATGCCATGAGTTTAACAGAGAGGTACACTTGGCTCTAACAGATCACTGACAGGAAGGACAGGGGTGAATTTTCAGGACCACAGAGTCTTGGTCAGAGACTGATGTAACAGTAATGGCATTTACGGTATTTTGGATGTTGTTGTTTAGAGAGCTATTTTCACATTAAGGTGAAGCACACAACTGTTTGAATGAGGAGCTGATTCATCATTCAGAGTTTTTCATAGGGTGCATTTAGGTGATAAAAATCAACGACAAGGCTGGTAAATTGCCTGGGAGGGTTCAAAACAGATTCAAGATAAAGGAGGGAGAGATTAAGTCAAGACAGCATCTAATGCGTTTGCCAAACACTCCAGCCTCCTGCAGCGGAGGCTGATCTAATGGCCAGCCACTTAATTTCCAGAGCCCAGTGCCAATCTTTTGTCACCTCTGTTGTCCCATATCAAACTTTCAGGAAACAAGACCCAAGAAAGCAGATAATCAATAATGAGATCAGGAGATGTTATCCTAAGAGAAACAGTGCTGCCTGCTTTGTTTGTGGAAGGTGGTTTTGCCTAGGCTGCTGCTTGTCAGTCCTTGACTGTGATGTGCACAGCAGGATTGAGTGTGCAGAGATAAAGCCACAGGAGGAAGGTGCCGGGAAGCAGGCAGAGACACTTAAGGGTGAAATACAGCTAGAAGGCCACTGCGCCTTCCCCATCCTTGCAGTGGCACCTAGAGTCACGCCCACTTCAATATGGTGTCCATTTCTTAGGTGTCTCTCCTAGGACACTTCTTGGGGAGTTTTCAATGCTGTGGCAACTTGGAGTACCAATGAAGGAAGAGAACGCGGCTCTTTGGGGGACCAGACTCATACGTTTCCCCTATGATGTAGGCACCATAGGCTCCCACTCCTCTTCCATATGATAACGGCTACATCTACACTTTGTCTATGTTAGGATGGGAACACCCACATATCCTCTATGAGATAGTAGGCACACGTTCCTTCTCTATATAACAATGCAACACCCATAATCTTCTATGAATAACAGGCACACCCACACACATTCCTTGTGGTAATGGAAACCCCCACACCTCTTCTATAGGATGTTAGACATCTATTTCTCTGATATGCGACACTAATCCCACCCACATCTCTTGTACTATATGACATTAGGCAGCCTTTGTTCTTCTCTAGAATAATGGGTGCACACACACCTCTCCGTGATGGCAGGTGCACACA